>NC_083334.1:26144075-26449844 GCF_963455315.2 Globicephala melas | reverse complement strand
AAGCAGAAACTTGAATACAATAAGAGCCATTATGAGAACTGTGAAAATAATGTTCCATGCAGAGGGAACAGAAATAACAGTTGTTCTAAGGCCAGAGGATGCAAGACTACATAAGAAATAGCAAAGAGATAGGGTGACTAAGGTGACATGAGTAAGGGGGAAAGTGGTTAGAGATAATCTTAAAAATAATACAAGGGACCAGCTATTTTAGAGCTTTGCAGGACTTTTTATTTTCTTCAAAGTATGAATAGAAACCATTTAAGATTTAAACAACTGAGTGGCATCATCAGTCATGTGATAAAGGGATAATTCTGAATTCTATATGAGAATAAAGTTGGGAGGAATGTCAAAGCAGGGAGACAAGTTAAAAGACTATTTCAGAATTCTAAGTGGATAATGATGTGACTGAGACTAGGGTTGTAACGGTAAAGGTGGTGAGAAATAGCCAGATCTAGGATGTATTTGAAAAGTAGAATACACAAGACTTCCTGATGACTTAGCTGTGGTGTGTAAAAGAAAGAGTTGATTCCAACTAGAGAATGATGGTGTCATTTACTGTGATGGAACTCATTGAGCTAGAGCTGGTTTTGATGACAAATCATGGGTTCAGTTTTTGACAGGTTAAGATAGAAATTCTTATTAGACACCCAAATGGAAATTTGTGTTTAAACTATGAGACTGTGTGAGACAAACCAGAGAATGAGGACAGAGGTGTGAAAAATTAAGGGGTCTAATCCAAGATTTAGAAGTTTGGAATGAGAGGTAGATACCACAAGGAGATGGAGAAAGGGCAACCAACATGGTAATAGGTAAAATAAAAAGGTACAGTGTCACTAAGGCCAAGTTGGAAAAAAAGTGTTTCAGAAAACGAGTGGGCTTCTACTTTCATTCATGAAGTATGAACTACAATAGAACTTTCTCTCCCTTCATAAACAGATGGAGAATCAGATTATATATACAAAATAACTCTTTCAGACATTAGAAAATGTCAATATAATTTGATAATTCCTGAAAAAGAAAGAAAAGGAATAAAATGAGGTGATCTCTTGATGGCCCTGGGTTACTGCCTAGAGGTGATTTCCAGGCTGCAGAGGTGTGATAGTAAATCACACATTGCCCAGTGATCTCACTGAGATGAGTAGAGAGAGATCAGAGTTTAGGAAAGTCAGGTTAGCTAGAATTCTCAGAGAAGACTTCCAGAGAGGAGAGAACAAAGCTGAGTAAGTGGTCCATAGGTCTGCATAAAGTTCTGCTTGACTACTAATCTGCTCACAAGTAAAGCATCACTATTCTGGGCAAGGAAAAAAAAAATTTAAAAAACTACTGAAGAAAGAATAGTAACCAAAGAGCAATAAGAAGAAAAATTTCCAGAGCTCACATAGAGCTGGGAAGTATTTAACTTTCCTCCAGATAAAATGGATATATCTTCTTGAATAAGCAATCAGTATATGACCCAAAAGGCCAAGATGTAAAAATGGGATTAAATTAGTCCTTCAATATAGGTGCTAGAGAACTTCCCTAAAAAATTTAAAATCAAACCTCAGAAAAATCAAAGAAATCTTCAAGTCTTTAACTACTTGACTGAAAAAAAAAACATTCAAAATCGCAAAATCCAGTCTGTAAAAAAGGCATGCAATAATCAACAGAAAAAGCCGTCTATAGACACAGACTCAGAAATGAGGAATATAATGAAATTAGCAGTGTGTTTGTAATGCTCAAAGAGGCAAAAAAAAAAAAAAAAAAAGTACAAAGATTAAAAGACAAAAAATTGTGAAAGCAACTATAACTAAAATAAACATTGAAGGGATAAACATGACAATGTAAAACATAACGTCAAAAACACAAAACGTGGGGGAAAGGGGTAAAAAATATAGCTATTTTAGAACATATGTGTTTGAACTTAAACAACTACCAGTTTAAAGAAGTAGGTATAGTTATAGGTCAACAAATATAACCCTCATGGTAATGACAAATCAAAAACCTACAGTAGATACACAAAAACTAGAGAAAAAGGAACATAAGCGTACCACTAAAGAAAATTAACAAACCACAAGAGGAGAAAAAAAAGAAGAAATGAACAGAGAAAAACTACAAAAACAACCATAAACCAAGTAATAAAATGGCAATAAGTACACACCTATCAAGAATTACTTTAAATGTCAATGGTCTAAATGCTCCAATCAAAAGATATAAGGTGGCTGATTGGATTTAAAAAAACAAGACCCATTTATATGCTGCTTACAAGAGACTCACTTCAGAGCATCCTTACTTCTTTCCATCTCCAATCCTACTTCTTGACAAACAATTTATGTATAACCTTGAAGTTTTGGCCTTTATACGTTTCCTCCATTTTGTAGTCTGGAGGAATACAATTCAAGTGCTTCTTGAATCTGTGTCTCCTGGGCTGCAGTCCTAACAAACTCCAGATAAACACCCCTTTATTTCAATCAGTCTCTGCTTCTGAAATTTCAGTTAACAATATTAATGTTTATATTGAAGTGCAAAAGATGTAGAATACCAATAAAATTTTGAAAAGAAGAATGTAGCAGACTTAAATTTCTTGATTTAAAGAATAGAAGATGTGGTACATATATACAATGGAATATTACTCAGCTATTAAAAAGAATGAAATAATGCCATTTGCAGCAACATGGATGGACCTGGAGATTATCATACTAAGTGAAGTAAGTCAGACAGAGAAAGACAAATACCATACTCTATTGCTTATACATAGAATAAAAAAAATGATACAAATGAACTTATTTACGAAACAGAAACAGACTCACAGACTTAGAGAATGAACTTATGATTACCAGAGGGGAAGGGTGGGGAAGAGGAATAGACTGGGAGTTTGGGATTGTCATGTACACACTGCTATATTTAAAATAGATATCCAACAAGGACCTACTATATAGCACAGGGAACTCTGCTCAATATTATGTAACAACTTAATGCGAAAAGATTTGAAGACGAATAGATACATGTATATGTATAACTGAAACACTTTGCTGTACACCTGAAGCTAACACAACATTGTTAATCAACTATACTCCAATATAAAATAAAAATTAAAGAAATAAAGAATTACCAAAAAGCTGCATTGCCAAGATGTTGGGGTGTTAGGCTACGGGACAGACGTATAGATGTAGAGATCAAAATAGAGAGTCTAAAAATAGATGTAAACAGCTCGCATATAAACAGCCAGTTGATTTTTGACGAACGTGCAAAGAAAATTCAATGGGGTGAGAATAGTCTATAACAGATTTTGCTAGGTAGAGCAAGAGAATGAAGGGATTGTAGAAAGACTTTGAACTGATAGAGGTAGAAAGTTTAGATTTAAAAAAGGTCATCATAAAAGGAGAGAAAGTTAAGTTTAAGAAAACAAAACATGAAGGCAGGTAGAAATTTTGATGAGGAGAGTGGAGAAGTTATGCAATAAATAATCTCTGAGAGTAGGACATAAAGTAGGTGTGCTGGGCAGCATTAAATATAATTTATATTTATAGGTCAAGAAATTCATTCTCCACATATCTCAAGCATTGAATCCATTCTAGGTATTGCCCTGGTGATGGAGAATACAGTGGTACACAGAACAGAGACACATGTTTTTTTGTTCTCATGGAATTTGTATCATAGAGGGCAGGACAAATAATATAGCAGTGAACCATCAACAAACAAATAAGTAACATTTTATAAACTGATAAATGCTATGAAGAAAATGAAGCAGGGTAATGGGAGAGAGTCCCTGGGAGATTTGCTCAAGAATAACTTCAGATAACGTGTTTAGAGAAAGTGTCTCAAACATGCTTTTCCTTTGAGGAGAGATCCGAATGTGCAGAGCCTAAGGGAAGTTAACTGGCCACAGAGGAATAAAATTTGTGAATTCAAGGGAAATAATGAAGCAAATGGCAAGAATAGTTATAAAACCTTGCAAGGTGCACCATCCCTGGCACTATACAATCTTTTTCCCAACCTGATCTCCAAATGTGCAATGTCTAGACCAGGTCCAAGGCTACTTTTCTAAGAGAGCTCCCACCTAGTGGGCAATGCACAATTTGAAATCTAGAAAAGAAAAGCACAGTGGTAAGGAAAACATAACAAGACACAGAGGCTGTGTTAATTTTCCACCTTCCCCTGGGGCCCTGAGCCTCATCCTGTTCCACTTCCTAAGAGCTGGCAGGCTTTTGTTCTTTTCCTCTGTAACTGTTTCTCCAGCAGGTACAGCTCCATTTGGCAGCCAGGGCATGTGATGGTTATAAGCAGTGTCCCCATGACATTTCATTAAGCTGGTCTTTCTACACTTACCATCAGACTACTGGAACCTTGTTAGAAGCACTTGATTGTATCCTATTTTGAGGCTGTATATCAAGATTCTGCTCTCATGTTAATTTCTTTTTAGTTTCTCCCAAGGTCTTCTTGCTGATAAGAGTATTTTGACAAAGACTTTATCCTTCTACCTTCCCTTCTTTATCTTTGTCTCCCTCCTTGCTTCTCTATAATTAGAGACCATGCTGCTGGCTATAATAGGCACTGCTTTTTTGCTGATGCGATATGTTTTTGCCTGGGTGTCATGGGAGTGTTGAGGTCTGGAAATCAAGGTGATGCCCACTGCTCAACTTTATCAAGGCATTGATCTCTGTTTCTTTCATTGATTGAATAAACTTTTCAAATATAACAACAAAAAATGACTTGCTTTTTAAAATGGCCTCCTTCTGTGTTTAATTGACCCTCTTGGGATTCCATGTGCATTAAAAAAAAAAAACAAACAAAAAAAAACGAGCAAAGCAGATAAACTAAATGTTTTAGGGTAAAGAGGATGAACTGGCTATCAGTGTGTCTTTTGAGGTTGATAATGTCTACTGCTGCTTCTAATGGCTGATTCTTTTTGCTTTAAGATGCGCCGGACACTCTTTTCAGCATTTTACATGCATTATCTCATTTAATCCTCACAATAGTCTCACTTCTTATGAGAGGTATTATGGTGATTCTCACTTTACAGATTAAAGCATAGAAATATTAAGTAACTTGCCCAAAGTGCTTAGTTATTAAATGGTGGAAATGGATTTAAATCCATGTATTCTGAGTCAAGACCCCAGGGCCTTAAAGCTGCATATTCTCAAGGAAGAGGATCATCTTTTTCACGGGATGAGATTTCTTTTTTTACCTGAAGCAAACGTATGTTTCTCTTCTCTTTTATAAGACACTTCTTTGCCATATTTTTCTTCACCTTGAAATATATGAGCATTCCAACAGGACTAGAAACTTGTAAATTGAATTAGACATATTTTCAAACCTTATTCCTGCCATCTTCCCTGTTTCAGTGTTCAGTCTCTTTTCTGAGACATCACAACTGCCTAAACTGTTCTTTCTGCTTTCAACAACTATCCCTCACTACCTTCGACCAGCTGCCAGTGAAGTTTCTAACACACAGTTCTGATGGTGATTCTCCTACTTCTACCCCTTCGTTGACAGCCCGTTTAACTCTGAAGGATAGAGTTCACATCTATCCACATCTAGCGTGGGTTTTGGGTTTATTTACAGTCTTGGCTCTACCATTCAGGCACAATTTCCGACAACTCCTACTGCTTTTTTTTGTTGTTTTGTTTTTGTTTTGTTTTGTTTTGTTTTCCAGTACGCGGGCCTCTCACTGCTGTGGCCTCTCCCGTTGCGGAGCACAGGCTCCGGACGCGCAGGCTCAGCGGCCATGGCTCACGGGCCCAGCCGCTCCGCGGCATGTGGGATCTTCCCAGACCGGGGCACGAACCTGTGTCCCCTGCATCGGCAGGCGGACTCTCAACCACTGCGCCACCAGGGAAGCCCCCTACTGCTTTTTATATCATATCCTATGCTTAGTCACACCGATCTACTCATTTCTTATAAAACACCCATGTCACTGTTCATGCTATTTCTGTTCTCTGGGATGACTTTTTTCTACCTAGAAAAATCATTTGTGTCCTTTGAAACCCAGCTCATGAGTCATGTCTTCTGGTATGGATTTTGTAAACTTCTCCGGGCTTTCAGGCAGAACTAATGGATGTGGTCCCTCCTGTCTGTCCATAACCCTTTGTGCTTATAGTCAGTGTAGCAACTGCCATCTTATTAGAATCACATTTTTACTTCTCACAACAGATTGTGAGTTTCTTAAAGGCAGGAATCATGTCTTATACTCACAGTAGGTGCTCATAAATTTCTGTCACACGAGTGATGCTTAAATAAACATTATCCGTTGCTGTATCACAAACTGGGTGGAGTAATCCAGGAAGCAGCACGTGCGTGGAACACAATGGTTGCAATTACTGAGATTCTGGTTTCATTAGACTGGGTTTATGCCTTTCTTTTAAAAAATACCCTCTAGCGTACATCTGAGAGTGATTACTAATGTCTCTTTTCCTGGTATAAGGAAAATCACACATAATAAATTATGGTGGGGTTCTTTAAGAAGAAAGAACAGATGCCTTGAATCAGAGGTACAACGCCATTTGGGAAACCTTCTGTACCAAGTGTTGATACAAGTGTTCCTCTTCACTTTCTTGCATCATCTTTGCTCCCCTTACAGCCTAGAGGTTTTCCTGCCCCATTCCATCTTCTAAATGAGCCAGTTTACTTGTCTTTCGCTGTAGCTTTTTGTCATCCCCGACTCACTGCTATTTCAGCCTTGGCCCCATCTCACTCTTTCCCTCTGCTGCAGTTAAATAACTTCCTGAGGTTTTATTAGGTTATTCTTCCAGAAGGTGGACTAGTGCCTAGGGGTATTATGGAATAAAAACACTGAAAAGGACAGCCTAGGTATTTTCTATGGAAAGCAGTCACTGTACGACACACGGAGCACATCGGGAAGGAGGGAGAGGGAGGAAATTTAAGGATTATGAAGCTTGCATATTTGAGTTAACTGCTCTTTCCACCTGTATAAACACAGCATGTCGAGCAGCTTTAAAAAGAATTGTTGTGCATCTCTGCATGTTAAGAACTGTGTCTGCGAGCCTCAGATGGCGCATTATGAGTACGGAGTAGGAGCTGGGCGGGCAGTGGGCCATGCATGACTCCCTAGACACAGAATCTTCAGATGCCTCTGTGGGACAGCCTGCTCCTTCCAAAATCTCTAATTAAAAGAGCCACTGCCTAAAACCCAGAGGCCACGAGAAGGGGAGATCTTCACTGCAGTTTCTATAGTCAAGGTGGAAAATTAGAAATAGTTAAATGTGTTTTCTATGCCTTCCGGTCACCTTTTTTCCTGTCTCTCCTTCTGTACCTAGATGTCTCATCTTTCCTCCTTCACCCTCGGAATATTCTAGACTAGAATACTCATGGTGCCTCTGGTTTCTTAAAACCCCACCCTGATTTAGCAAATCGTACTCTGAATACCAGATCCTGGAAGTTCTTGGATTCTAAAATTATTTAGTCTCTCTGTATATATTCCACTCCCATTTCCTCATTGCAACTCATATTATCTATTGGTTTAGGATAATTTTTTAAATTAGCACACACAAAATTAGGAGAACTGAATGCTGACTCAACACTTACACTCTTCTATGTTTATTTCAATTTTTATCCAAGATTTTATTACTGAATACAGATACATATCCAGAAGATACAGAAGAGTTTCCTGGTACCTCATCAAATTGCTTCTGTGAGCAAGTACTGATACCTGATACACATCTGAGTTGTATTAGCCCTTCTAGCTTCTTTTCAAATAGCAATTGGTGAAATCCTTCACCTTCCATTTTGTTTGTTTTGTCCATCTGCCCAGGCCTCAAATAAACAAGTAAACAATAAAATAGTACCTACTAGTCATAAGAGTAAACCAATCTAATATAAATCCTCCAAAGAAATATCAGTGATATGATCAGACTTACACTTTTTCCAAGGAAATGCACCTAAATCTCAGTGCATTTGAATTTATATTCTTCTAGCCTGCTCTAAATGGATTAAATATCAATACAATCCTTCTGGCCTCAGTATGTGTCCTCTTATTTAAAAACGTCTGTATCAGAAAATAGATGTCTAGATATTAATTTCTCTTCTTACCAATTATCATATTTGAATTTAACTAGGGTCTTCTGAAGATAAATCACAGTAATCCAAACGGAAGAGTCACGTGGTACAAATTTCTTGCTCCAAATTTTGTTCTTTCATATTTCATCAAATTTCCACATGAGGCAATACCTCCTCTGCTTAAGTAAAGAGACAGAGGCAGCACCACCAAGAACATAAGTAAAGAACAACCTCTGCTGCATGGGAACTACACTTACCTTTATGGTCATAGTCCTTACTGCTGACTTGCGTTTTTCTAAGGCAATAGGAAGCCATAAGGGATCCTTCCCTACTTGGTGGAAGCCTTGAACTTAGAGCTGTTGCTGACTTGGCTTCTTTCCACTGTAGAAAGAGGAACTTAACTTAGACACCTGGTAATAGCCATTTAAAGTCAACTTGTGCTGTATCTTCCACCCTCTGCCTCATATACAAAACACTCCAACTAAACAAAGAGAATTCTCCTGATTCTCCATTTCCTCCAATGTGCTTCTACTGATTGCTTAACTCAACTTACAAAAGCACCAAATTTCCAGGTCGCGAGAAACGTTATAGGTCCACATTTTGGATCACATTCCACCTACAGACACACCTTTTTTACAACATTCTCCAAGAACCCATTTGGCTTCTGCTTAAGCACTGCCAGAGGGGCAAACATCCACGGCTTCTGGGGGCAGCCATTCACATCTGTGCAGGGTGGAAGCAAGCCTGTTGCTCATCCACCATCCACTGAGAAGTTAATAATTAGCGATTGCCCATCGATTCACTCTCCTTGCTTTTCAGACACTCTGCGTCCCTTACCCTCTTCGTTCTCCTAGTACAGTGGCAACAGTAAGGAGAAGCTGCTAAAATCTATCTCCTGAGCTCATGGAGGGCAAATGTGATGAAAGACACAGTTGGGGATATGCTAAGAGAAGGTATTTACATTATATTTTGACTTCAGTTGTGGACACATAATCATCACTTTTAACGCCTTATACCAAAAACTGAGGAGGAAGGGAAAGTGAGTTTGTGTTAGCTATGAGGCCAAGAGTTAAGTGTTTCTGTGTTGAATATTTTAGATCATGTTGTTTTCTTTATTACTCATAACCACACTGCACAGCGGGTGATCTTAGCCTCATTTTAACAGATGATAAATCATCAGTGACATATACTGCTAAGTGGTGGCATTCAAATGTGAACCCAGGGCTCTTTAACTCCAAATCCACACTCTTTCTATCACATGAGTTTTGCTGTGGCTGAGGCCAAATGAGACGCTTGCAGACAAAGGCTGTGTTTTCTTCTGTAAAGTGCAGAAGTCTCGGCAAAACTTCAGTTTGCTTTTGGGGGTGGCAATGTGGAAAATTCAGCTATTTCAGGAGGTAGGACTAACTCAGGAAATGAAATGACAGGAAGTGGGGGAGAGAAAAAGCCCGTGTTTGAAGTGAGCCTTGAAGAGAAAAAATTCATTCTGCAACCTCTTTCTGCAGGAGCCCAAAGTGATCAGCCTGTGAGGCTGCACCCCTTCCAGACAGAGGCTGAGTAAAAGGCCAGAGCAGAACCGAGAGAGCCCCCTACAGCCTTCATTCCAGCTTTTTCAGTTTGGAGTGTAGCAAGCCCTGAGCTGCAGTGCTGTTCAGCACAATTCCATGTGGCTTTATGTTTACCTTGGGCATCTTTTTAACCTTATACAATTTTAATTAATCCATTATGAACTATAGTGAGAGAAATGCCAAGTAGCTGAATTCCCACTCTCCATTCCTGGCCATGGCCCTTGGTCATTATCGTCTGTCTTCTAATTATGGTGAGAGCTTCAGCTGGCCTAATATTATGCCTTCTTCAATGAAGAGCATCACAGCAGCACACACTTACCCTAACAGCACAGCTGTTCCCTTGGATCAGGCCCAGTGATGTGTGTGCTGAAGAATTTGGGGGAGTCTTAAACCCCCAAGTTACAGCTTCTGTCCCAACTGCAGTTCTCAAGACTTCTTACTTTCCTTTTACAGCCTGGACAACTGTGGGATGTTGACTCAGGTGTGGGGGTACTTCCTTTCAGCCAGTGCAAACACCTCACTTGTAAAACAGTCTCTCAGGGATGCGCTCTGGAACTCTTTGGAAAACAGGCAGCTGGAGTCATGATGAAGCCTGTTTATAGGCCACGGACACTATTCTAAAATGTTTTTGTTTTTGTTTTTGTTTTGCGGTATGCGGGCCTCTCACTGTTGTGGCCTCTCCCGTTGTGGAGCACAGGCTCCGGACGTGCAGGCTCAGCGGCCATGGCTCACAGGCCCAGCCTCTCCGCGGCATGTGGGATCTTCCCGGACCGGGGCATGAACCCGTGTCCCACTGCGCCACCAGGGAAGCCCCTAAAATGTTTTTATACATACTTTAAGAGCATACCAAGACTGGCCACGTGGCATAGAACCCTTCCTTCTCCCTCTCGCCTTTTCAATCGTCATCTCAGTTGTTTGCTTTAGTCTTGATTTAGATGCCTTAAGTTTTTTTTTCTTTTGTTATACTTTGTGCTGTATAATTTTATTTTATTTAAAATTTTTTTAATTTTATATCAGAGTATAATTGATTGACAATGTTATGTTAGTTTCAGGTGTACAGCAAAGTGATTCAGTTATACACATACATGTACCTATTCTTTTTCAAATTCTTTTCCCATTTAGGTTATTACAGAATATTGAGCAGAGATCCCTGTGCTATACAGTAGGTCCTTGTTGATTATCCATTTCAAATATAGCAGTGTGTACATGTCAATCCCAAACTCCCAATTTATCCCCCCCAACCCTTCCCCCACGGTAACCATAAGTTCATTCTCTAAAGTCTGTGAGTCTGTTTCTGCTTTGTACGTAAGGTCATTTGTATCCTTTTTTTTTTAGATTCCACATATAAGTCATAGTATATGGTATTTATCTTTCTCTGTCTGACTAATTTCACTTAGTATGATAATCTCCAGGTCCACCCATGTTGCTGCAAATGATAGATGCCTTAAGTTTTATTTTAACCAGACTTACTCTAAGGAAATATATTCAAGGGGAAGACTGCAGAACCAAGAGATGTGCTAAATCAGCAGAGGTGGCCTAAGGATGTATAAATGACCACTGGCTCAGTGATACTATGCCCATGAAGTAAGAAGTTTCTATTAGCTGATAATGGGTAGCATTGTACAAAACCATAGATCTCACCATGATATGAAGGAAAGATGTTGAAGAAATTTGCTGCAAAGCCTAAGACAGAGCCAGTGCTGATTGAGATCAATGTCTTTCAGGATTCTCATGACTTCGTTTAAGGTTATTTAGAACTTAAATTGAATTCCATGTGACAACATCACAACAGAGAAATGTTATCAGCTTTTTGAAATTCAACCTGAATTTCCCCTTGGTCTTTAATATCCTCCCCAATCTCTTTTGGCACCCATATCAAGCCACTGAGAACCATTTGCCTATTTAATTCCCTTGTTTGTTGAAAGGGTTTTTCTTATTCACAGAAGGAACCTCCTCTCTAATTATCTGTTTACTTTTATCCCTTTTATAATATACAAAGATCACCATATGCAGATAAGGAAATTACATGGTGTATGTCTGTAAATGTAGGTTCATCGTGGGTAAGTGATTGGCACAAATGTGTCTGAGAGGAAAATGCCCCAAAGGGTAAACGATTGAGTTATACAAGAAAAAGATGAAAGTATTGAGAAAACTAACTTACAGAGTGAAGATCAGAAACAGCAGAAGATTCTAAGACAATTGCAGCGAGTTGGCAGGAAATAGCCAAGTCTGAAAGATACTGCAGAGCTTGCAGGATAGTATAGGTATGAACTGATAGGCAAAGATGCCAAGGAAATTTTTTGAGTAGAAGAATGAAATGATTAGATGCATGTGGTATAAAAGTCACACTGATGGTGTTTGGAAGGGGAAAATTTCCTTTCCCTCTTTTCTTCTTTGGTTCTTTTTGGCTGGTCAAATAATTAAAATGACATGAGACAGACTGACAGTAGGAAATCAAATTTAATTTTCTATGAACGGGAAACCCACATACCTGAGAAGTTTAGAACCCCACACAGATGAGAGGTTCAAAGACAGAAAGGTAAAACGAGGTCTGTATGCCCACCTGAGCTAAGGAATGGGACGGAGCCTGGCACTTCTAAGGACAAGGAGTTCATTCACAGGACCATAAGAAAGGGAACAGATGTTTAGAAATTAGCTGTTTGCTCTGCCATATAGATGAGGCCACTTAGACAAAATATATCTCCAGTGATAACTCTTCCCTGGGACAAATTCCCAATTTAAGTTCTTCTAGGTAGTTAAGGGAGGACAGTAATTTCTCTTAATCCTGCAGGGTCTCCATTGCCTTTAGCTCAAAGTAATCCTCATGCAAAAGTGACATATTTGGGGGAGGTCTGTCCTGAACCCCTACAATGGCAGGGTGAAGGATAGAGTTTAGAGGGAAATGAAAGATAGTGAGATCTTTGAGAAGCCTGTGGTCCAGTTTAGAGGTGATGAAGGTCTGCTTCAGGGTGGTAGCCATGCAGATGCAGAAGAGAAGATGAATGTGAAACCAGAAATAGAATTAGCAAGACTTAGAAAAGGGGTAGATGTGAACAATAAGGGAGCTTCAGCAATTCAGGGGTCTTCTCAAGTTTATATCACAACTGGTTTCAATTTGAAAAGATGGGAAATCTGAAAGAAAGAATTGTTTTGATATTATGGAGTTGAGGTGTGGGGTAAGAGGATTTCAGTAAGGAGGGTAGGATTGCCTTAGATAACACCAGCTTTGCACAAGATCTACATTTGCAACTGTCTTGAAGGAGAGCATGATAAAGAACAGCGATGCTGCAGCAAAGTGAAAAAGGATGAAGATTGAAATAGTCTCTTGAGAGCAACTAGGTGGATGTTGGCTAATGTTGCTAAAGATTGTGAGCGGAAGACAGATTGCATTTGTATGAGGAGAGAATGTGAGGTGAGGAAATGAAGACAGTGACAAGGGAAGAAAGTGACAACAAGGAAAAATAACAAGTGATGAGCGTCTAATTCTACCTACTTTGGAGCAAAGATTTCCGTAAATAGGTGTCCAGGCAAAAGACCGTCTGTTTTCTTGAGAGAAGAAGTAGAAAGATATTAGAAATAAAAATCAGACACCTTAGGGTGTCAAATAGGATGATGGCTTAAATATGGAAAAAGATTGTCCCTTTCATCACTAATTTACTGACCTTAATGTAGTGTGTAGTTCAAGATTCTATTAATACTCGTAAAAACCTGAATAGCTAGCCAAGTGGACCAATATTTCAAATAAGCATCTAAATAAGGGGATACTGGACAAAATTAAAGAGTCAGGGCTTCCTTCTCAAAGCCAAAATCTGAACTAGATCCAACGATCTATCCAACAATTGGTGGAACTGAAAGCAATTAAAACTTAAAAAAAGAAGTCTCTAATATCATTAAGAGATCTGGAACTGAATCTGTGATTTTTAATGTGAATTCAAATGGACAGTTGGATATGAGTGTGTGTGTTTACATGCATTATTTCTTGGATCTGTCTGATGGGAGGTCCAACTGAAACAGAGCAGGACCCTATGGTCTTTTCCCTCATGTCCTCCACCTGCCTTTGGTCTATAGAAAAACTTTACGCAAAGAATAAGTTTAATCAGAGAGGTGAGAAAAGGCAGAAGCAAAGAAAAGCAGTCAAACAGGACAAAATAATAAAGTTTAGTCATTAAGCAAAGTCAAGGACTTTCAGTTCCTCCTCAAGGGCTATAGATAGTATTCTGAGCTGTATCCTGTGAGCTGTCTTGTAGATACTGAAACCCTCACCAGGTAGAAGTAGTTAACTACATGATGGCCAGACTGTAGCCATGACATAGGCTGTCACAATTCCAAGAACTGGCCTCAAAGAAAATGGGAACAAACCGACCCTGGAACTGAAGATTAACTGTATTTAAAACAATCCAGATGACACTGATTAGACCACTGCATAACCAATTTCAAGATGATTGCCAGAGCTGACTGTGCTGTTTCTGCATGTAGCCCCCTCCCTCTGGCTATACACCCCCTGAAAACTCCCATTTAAAAGCTCTTGCCCACTGATTGTCAGTGGGAGAGTCAGCCTTTGGACACAAGTCCGTCCTCTCCCCTGGGTGCAGACCACAGTTCTGCACTGTCTATCATCCAGTGTGTGAAAACTGTTGCCCCGTATACTTCGTCCAGTTTTATATTTGTTTATGGTGGAAGGCATTTCTTCAGTCTATGGCTAGGCTCTCCTAAGATAAATTTTGGTGAGTAATGTTTTCCCCATATAATTACATGTATATTAAGTAGGAGACAAATAGTGGACTATTGTTTTTAATGTGGAGTTAAGAACAATGACTAGGGTTGGTTGAGTGCCACTTTGCCTTATTAAGAAATGTTTCATGATGAGATGCATAATGATAAAATATTGCCAAAATGTTTGCTCTGCTCTGGTGGAATAGTGATTATCCTCAGTTTTTAAAGGTGAAAAGCAGAATAATTCTACATTATATTGTAACACATGTCAACTAACAAATAACAAGGCTGAGCACTGAATCCATTCATTTCTCTGATTCTAACGCACTAGATCATCAGCCACTTATTAACTTCTCAAATTTAAAACACATTAATATATCTGAAAATATAGGGACATGATTGTAGAATGTATGGTTTTGAAGAGTTTTCTAAGCATAACATCAAAGGTGAAGCTATAAAGATAAAGGTGAATATATTTCACCATCTAATTTTCTAATTAAAAAGGATCTGTTGTCAAGTGTACAAGAAAATGTTGAATGACAAATGGTAAGGTGGAAAAATTATTTGCAACATATGCAAAAGGAAAACATAAATTCTTAATATGTATTAAGTTTTAGATATAATTTTAAAAAGATAAAACCAGAAATAGAGAAATGGGATACAAGCAAAAATGGAACTTCATAAACACATACATCAAAAATATAAAAAATATATATACAATCTCACTTGTAATAAAAAAATGCACATTGATGCAAAAAATTAACTTATACTTTTCCCTTATGAACTTGAAAAAGATGATATACCATAATATTCTGTGTTTCCAAGAGTGCTGAGAAGTGAGTATTGTTATATATTGCAGTTAAGGTTGTAAATTAATGATTGGTTAATGTAACAAAAGCTGTAAAAATGGGCAAGTTCTATTACTTAGAAATTCTGCTTCCAGAAATTAGTTCTGTGTAAATTATCACTTACATAAATACACACGTGTGCGTGCACACACACACACACATACACATATATATATCATGGTACAAATTATGATGGTGAAAGTTTGGAAGTTACTAAATATTTCACAGTAAAAGTGAGTTCAATGGTTTATGATATATTATCAAAAACTGCAGCAATTACAAATACTATACAAGATTATTGCATGTGATAGGGAAAATGTTATGATGTATTTTAATTGGAAAAAGAAGTTAAAACAAAATTATATAGACAAAACATGGTGAATAGTCTGGTCTCATTTGTGTCATATTCACACCTACATGTCTAGTCGTTATTTCTAGATAGTGAGGAATTTTTTTCCTTCATTTTGAGTGTCTTAATTTCTACAGTACTGAATATGTATTGCCATTATAAAATGTTATTTAAAAATCTGTATACACACACACATACACACAAACATAATTGAGATCTGAAGTGATAATCTTTTGGAAATATCTTTTAATTATTTTAATACCCCAATTTTACCTTACAGGCTATTCTTTTTTTTTGTTTTTTTTTCTTTGTTGTTTTTTTGCGGTACGCGGGCCTCTCACTGTTGTGGCCTCTCCCGTTGCGGAGCACAGGCTCCGGACGCACAGGCTCAGCGGCCATGGCTCACGGGCCCAGCCGCTCCGCGGCATGTGGGATCTTCCCGGACCGGGGCACGGACCCATGTCCCCTGCATCGGCAGGCGGACTCTCAACCACTGCGCCACCAGGGAAGCCCCAGACTGTTCCTTAGGATGGAATCTTTTTCAAAATCTCTTCTCCCTGGAGCTTCATACTGGTATCTGAATAAGTATCTTTAAGCAAAAGCTCAATGAGTGTGACTGTCTATGAAAGAGAACATCATAACTGTTCCTGAGGGAGTGTGTGTGTGTGTAAAGGAGGATAGGGTTTATCAATAATGGATTGATCAATGATCAATGCCTGGGGAATAAAAGAGTCATTATTGACTCCCCAGATTCTACCAAACATGAGGCATGTGGTTTAAATAGTTCTAGGAATTTTCACTGCAGGCAGCTCCATGGGGAGTATCCCAGAGCAAGGGACCAAAAGGGAAAAAGCAGACAGTCCTAAAATCAGCTCTCTTCCAAGAACCAAAGACACATGGGGATTATTTGACAAGGCTCATTTTAAAGAGACTCCACATGCTTCAGCTCTGCCTGCTGTGCATTGAATAAAGTGGTGGCTGGTGCTCTGAAATCCATCCCAGCACCTTGTGTTGGCAGCCACTTACCAAGTAAATTCAAGAGGTAGCAGCTGTCTTGGAGCAACGGTGTGGCTGCTACTTCCCTGGACCAAAAAGCAAGAACAGGAACCCATCATGGTTCAGTTTCAGTGAACAGAAGGATATGAATGGGAGGAGGGCTGTCCAAGAGTCGGAAAACATTTGCCAGCTGAGAAACTGGATTATTACTCTTAGAGCTTCTTTTCTAACCCATGAAAATCTTTGGGGGTTGCCTCCCTGGAATCTGCAAATTGCCAAACAAAATTTGAATTAGGCACAGAGTGAGGGAAAACTCAGATGCTTTATTTTGCTTCTAGGCAAACATATGCCTATTTAAAACTTAGTTTCTTCTGTGAATTTGTTTTAAAGAATGTTGTGAATTCAGTTGTTTTTCAAAGGAGAATGAATTCCAGGTCTTGCTCTATACCAGAATTTGGCCATATTTTGGACAAGGAGAGCATTGCATTTGCAGACTAACAGCCCTTCAGTGTGAAGGTCATTAGGATAAACGGTATAAGGTACAGCACTTTTCTCCATGATCAATGAGACATTCAATTCTTTGTGTGTGCTGCAAATTTATACTCAGGCTACCTAGGTAATAGCTCTATCTTCTCAACTCCAGTTCCCGAGGGGACCCATGTCCTTTCACCCAGAACAATTCCCAACCCCAGGGTGAATTTTGAGAACAAGTTTGCTATTCAGTGAATTACTTCTCTTTTCTTTGATGCTTGGGGTTAGCTCTAGAAGGTTCATAAATTTTACCTCTGCTGATGGGCTACTTAATTCTCCAGCCACCGTGTGAGGAGTTAAAGATTTATGGGAAAGAAACTCTACCAGATGCTTTTCTGCAGACTGGTCAGGGGCTTCATTTAAATCATTAAAGATTTAGAGAGTTAAAGGGGGGAGGGTATGAGGGGCTTCCCTGGTGGCGCAGTGGTTGAGAGTCCGCCTGCCGATGCAGGGGACGTGGGTTCGTGCCCCGGTCCGGGAGGATCCCACATGCCGCGGAGCGGCTGGGCCCGTGAGCCATGGCCGCTGAGCCTGCGCGTCTGGAGCCTGTGCTCCGCAACTCCAGAGGCCACAACAGTAAGAGGCCCGCGTACCGCAAAAAAAAAAAAGGGGGGGTTGGGTGGGTGGGGAGGGAATGAATGAAACCTCATCATTCTGTCTTCAAAAAGAAATCCTTAAGAATATAGTCTTTTCTTCTCAGCATTCCAAATCATTATAGTAGTTTATGGGTTGCATGTCAATTTGGGGAATATTTGGGGACCTGGGGTTGGCTATGCAATTTCTAGAGCTTTCTAGCGCTGATAAATTAAGGAAAGAGAGAGAGAGAGAGAGAAAGAGAGGAAAGGGGGAGGAAGGAAGGAAGGGAGGGAGGGAGGGAGGGGGAGGGGGGAAGGAGGAAGGGGAAACCTAGCTGACTATATGCTTGAGAAGATTCTACAACCAGTTGCATAGCCTGAAATTTGATTTCATCCTTTTTCCAGCCTAATTGCAAACGGTAAACAAGTTGAGCCTTCCTGTCTTTGCATAAACACACAGGAAGATAAACAACAGCTACTCAAGGAAAGACTTTGACCCAAGGGTCCTCTCTGGGCACAGACTCTAAAATGAGAAGGGCTCAACAGCTCCCAAATCTCTGGCTTGTGAGGAAGATGGCCCCTGCTGCCTTGTAACTGAAATATATTGACTCTTCCTCTCAAGTTGGCAGGATTGCTGTAGCTTTGCAGCAGCTTGCTCTGAGTTTCTGTGAGAACAGCAGAGAGCTAGTGCAACAAAGAAACTGCTAAGTTTGATTAATGCATAAGATACTGCACCATGGTTCTGCCAAAGCCTCATTTCAAGACTCAGCATTGTACTTTTGAAGGGAGCAAATATTCAGTACAGCTATCCTCTTTGTAACTTGTCATACAAAAGAATTGACAAATTCCCTGACTGTCAGGAAGGCTGTAAGCTGAGATAATTGCTCTCCTTTGCACGTGCTTCAGGCCCTGCCATCAATTTGCAGCAGGAAGGTCTAAATATTGTGATTTACTCACGTGGCAGTATGTCTTTTTAAAATAATTCTCTTTTATACTCACCTGAAGACTTGAACATTTCAACAGTGGCTAAGGAGTGGTGAAAGCATGAGGCTGAGACCTTTATGCCACTAAAGTCCTATAATCAACAGTGGGTACCTGAAGCTATGGAAGGTCCCTCATGGAGAAGTATAGTTTAATACTATAGCATGGAGACAAGCATTTTCATTCCTATATGCTTTCCTGAATGAAGCAGAAGGGTTAGGTGGCTGCTGAGGAATATAGAGTCAGAGGGAAGATGGCAGCATCACTTTAAATAAGAAGTCTGGAGGAGGAGCAGGATGGGTCAAAGTGACTTGTTCCATTTGGACATAATATTTAAGAACAAAAGAAAGTACATGGAAGTTGGGTTTAGCTAGTTTTGGGGATTTCAGACTGAGCAAAAGACAAAGGAATAATGTATTCTACATAACTAAATATATCAATATAATAGAAATGATTGACATAGGAATATGACAAGAAATTAGAAATTATAGGGCCTGATTCCTTGTCCATAAACCATTTAAGGACCGTGGGGTTCCTCTCTCTGTCTTTTCCTGGTGGAATTCAGAGACCCTTTCCAGAGTTGTTGCCAGTACATACACCAAGTTACACTCTGATGTTCAGCTTATGTTTCCAATGCATTCAAGGGACCCAAGAGGTCTGGAATTCCCTTCTGAGTCCATACTCCCCCAAATAGGAAATTAAAGGCTCTTTTCAGAAGTTGCCCAGATATTCAGTTCTTATACTTCTGTTGCTGACTTATATCCCTGAAATACACAGACATCCAAGAAACAGAGGTTTTTCCACTTAGTCTCTGTTTTGCAAATTGGGGTTCAGAGAGTTCTCAATCTAAACATGATCACTAAAGAATAAATCACCATAATCTCTAATGTACCACAAAAGCTGCCACCTTGCCCAAACAGATAGCTACTCAGACTTCTAAGTCTAAAAGGGAAAAAGATGAATCAGGTTAAACAATGAGAATATGATATATATGTTAACAACAGTGTAGGGACTTCTCTATTCCAGCCACTTATCCTGGTTCTCTTTAGACAAGAGCCTGGTTGGATCCCAGGTCCCTGCTGGCTTCTGAGTTTGCAGCTGGATAAGTACAGTACAAGCCAGTTCTTGACTATGAGGCAGTACCTGGCAGATGATTAACTCCAGGAGGTGTTTGTGGCTTCTTTGGCTTCTATAGGTTGCAAAAATGTCCATCCACAAGTTTACTGCATTTTGTTCTTTGGTTTATAGATAGTGCTTTTACTGAGGTGTCTCTCTTGGCTAGAGGTGGGGATGTGCTGGCAAAATGCCAGTAGTTGAAATTACATTCCAAAGAAGCACATGTGATAATGTTGAATAGCTTACACATACAGGGCAAGGGTCCTTAGCATCAAATGTTGTACAAGACCAGTGAGGGTCCTGGTGATTTGCTGGGATTTAGAGGACCTACGGACAGATCTCAAGTTTACATCACAAAAGAGATCCCTACATTGCAGCACTATTTACAATAGCCAGGACATGGAAGCAACGTAAGGATCTATCGACAGATGAATGAATAAAGAAGATGTGACACATATATACAATGGAATATTACTCAGCCATAAAAAGAAATGAAATAATTGAGTTATTTGTAGTGAGGTGGATGGACCTAGAGCCTGTCACACAGAGTGAAGTAAGTCAGAAAGAGAAAAACAAATACCATATGCTAATATATATATGGAATCTAAAAAAAAAAAAGATTCTGATGAACCTAGGGATAGGACAGGAATAACGACACAGACGTAGAGAATGGACCTGAGGACACGGGGAGGGGGCAGGGTAAGCTGGGATGAAGTGAGAGAGTAGCATTGCCATATATACACTACCAAATGTAAAATAGATAGCTAGCAGGAAGCATCTGCATGGCACAGGGAGATCAGCTCAGTGCTTTGTGACCACCTAGAGGGGTGGGATAAGGAGGGTGGGAGGGAGATGCAAGAGGGAGGGGATATGGGGATATATGTATACATATAGCTGATTCACTTTGTTATACAGCAGAAACTAACACAACATTGTAAAGCAATTATACTCCAATAAAGATGTTAAAAAGAAAAAAAAGAGATCCCTATTCCATTTAGTTGGTCAAATAATCATTTTCTCATGTTGTAAATTGGTCTGTATTCAATGTGAATGAAGTATGACAACAAAAAATCATACTAACCCATTACCCCACCATTCAACACTGATGATTATTATTGCATTCTTTTATCTAGGTCAGAATTTCCAAAAATGAGTTATATGAATCTAGTGTCCTGTGGAATATAAGTAAGCTTTATGGGTTAATAAGTGCTAAATAGATACATGTATCAATATATGTATAAATGAATCACTTTGCTGTACACCTGAAAATAACACAACATTGTTAATCAACTATACTCCAATATAAAATAAAAAGTTTTAAAAAATAAGTGCTATAGAAAAAATTAAGTGGGTGAGTAAGTTTAGAAAATGCTAAGTTAAACAAAAAATAAACTGATCTTTAATACATTTTATAAGTTCTGAAAGGTAGATCAAAAAGGCTTGGGGTAATATACACATATTCTTTTTCCCAAATGTGTTTGATCATATATATCTGACTGGACTAGTGTTCCACAGAGAAGGGCTGGGTGTAGGGGAATGGGAGGTGGTGAATAGAAAAAATGATGCTACGATTCTCTGTTGGTGTGTAAATCTTTGGTGTCTGTGTCTATGTGTGTGTGTTGTATTCTTTTAACCTGCCAATCCATGAGAGAAGAAATTGTTCTGTATATAAGTGGATCTTCTTCAAATGCAAAGTGACATTTGTTTTTATACATAAGAAAAATATTTATTACATAAATGTATTTGCATACTGCCTTAATTTTTTTATACCTCTTTCCGACTGTGTCCTAAAGAAGAGTGTAAAGAAAGTTGATGTCTCAAGAGAGTTGTCTCAGGATTGCACAAGTTTCAGATCCAAATCATAAAATAGTATCTGAGAACTCCTAGCTATAGGCAATGATTCAATTTCGCAGGTAAAGTATATACTACGGAAATCAAAGCTCAAAGCTTTAGCAAAATTAGTAAAAATCAGAGGGAGAAAATCGATGAAGCAAGTGTGATATGAAGTAAGATTTTTTTAAAAACATCTTTAGTCACACAAATTCCTATCTGTATTTTCTTTTATATATAGATCTCCAATTTAAAAATTAGCCTGTTTAATATATATTAAAGGATATATATATCTTTTACAGAAAGAACATCACATAACTCCACAGTAATTGCAAAAATTCTTAAAGGTAAAAAAAGAAAGGAAAAAGGAAGGAAGAAAGAGGGAGGGAGAGAGAGACACACAGAAAGAAAGGAAAGGAAAGGAAAAGAAAAACATAGTACAGTTGGTGAAACAGAAGACATAAGAGAATTCTTGATGAAGTATCAATTGGCCAACTTCTAGTGAACATTGCAAACAATTGTTAATAGCCCTTTACATGCTCCTCAAGATTTCTTTAGCTTCAGATTCTAAATCAGCCTGAACAGGGTGTTTTGGAAACAAGCCTCCTCCTGCTGATGTTTTTCTTGTATCTGGTTTTAACCTCCTTATCTGGAGTAAGAACAAATAAACAAACCACTTCATCTCCATCCCTGAGTATCATAATTTGGCTTTCTGTAGAATGGATCAAAAGTGTTGCCAACTCCATCCTTCTTTCCACTGTTCCTTAGCTGCAGGTGCTTCGGTCCCAGTATGAGGAGCTCCATTATGGCTCCAAGCCGGTCTGTCATCAAGTACCAATCAAAGCGATACAGAAAATTGGTAGGAACACCTGTTGGGGGTGTCTGTTTCTGTTTGTAGAAGTGTCTTACAGAAGGAAGTAACTACCTAGCATAATGTGATGTCAGGGCCAAGAGGATAATTCATTCCATTCCCAAATGTAGCCCTTGAAGCCTTGCTGAAGATCTAAATTAAATTGTTGAAAGTGAATGCCTTCAGTTTGATTTTTTACTCCCGATGCAATTTATTACTTTAAAAGCTAGTGTAGTTAAAATGACACACTGCACAGTGAATGGGGGACAGGCGTTCCATCCCTGGTTGGACCAGTATAACTATGTAATCTTAAATGCACCACTTTTTCTCACTGAACCTCAATACTTCCTTATATATGAAATATAAGGATTAGATTTCATGATTTCATTGACACTCCGAGAAGATATTTATCTCAAGCGATTGTTAGTCACTTATGCTTTGGTGTATGGATGAGTTTCTGATTCATGGTTGAGAAAAGATTTGTCAAGGCAAGAAGGATTAGGATTTTATATGTTTCACGTGAAGACTGGTGACAAAGGTACAAGTGACATAATTGAAGGCAGTAAGGCAAATTTTATAGCATAATTTTGTCTGTACTGGTGATACATCTTATAGAAAAAAAATTTAAGTTCAGTTAAATCCAAGTTTCACTGCAAACTCACAGTTCTTTACCAAACTGGCTAATCTCATTGTACTCTATGCCGTGCTTTGAGACAGGAGTGGAAGGAATTTATTATCAAGATTCAAACTTACACAACTATATCATTGCTTCATTGTGTGCTTTGCCTTGTTTTACTAATGTTTCCTTCAAGCCTCCTATCTAAAGGAACATGCCAAGAAAAGTCACATGTCATCTCTCTCCTGAATAGAATTTCTTGGTTGTAAGTCTGCCTATGATATTTTTCTTTGTTGCTATGCCTCTGAAAGTTATGGAACCTTAAGCCGATCTAGATCAAACCCTACCTAAAAAAAAAAACTTCTGCTACATCTATGACAGGTCCATGCTGGGTGAAAAAGTCTTACTGCATCACTTCTTCAGAGTCCTGGAGACTGGGGGCTTATTATTTTGCCAGGTGGTCCATTCTCAGTTTGGGTATTTTTAAAATGGTAATCCTTCCTCTCATTAAGTTGAACAGGGAGGTTCAAACTTTAAGCTGTGGATCCCATCCCCTATAAGAACACGGTTATAAAGCTGTGCTCTATTCCCATAACAGTTATTCCAATATGTGAAGTGATCAATTACACCCAACCTAATTTTCTTTTCTCCAAACCTGCCCTGTCCAACATGGTAGCCACCAACCCACATGGTTAGGTTTATGTATCAACTTAGTTAGGGTTTTGTGCCTGTTATATAATCAATCACTAATCTAGGTGCTACTGGGAAAGGTATTTTGCAGATGTGGTTTACATCTATTGATACAATCAGTCGACTTTAGTAAAGGAGATTATCCTCAGTAATATGGGTGGGTCTTATTCCATCAGTCAAAAGATTTATAAGAGCACAACTGAGGTTTCCCTGAACAAGAAGAGATTCTGCTCCTGGAATACAGCTTTAGCTCCTGCCCAAGGTTTACCCAGGAGTTTCCAGATAGCCCTCTGCTGTGGGTTTTACACTTGCCTAGCAAGGCCCCATAATCACATAAGCCAGTTCATTGCAGTAAGTTAATTGCTCTCTCTGTGTACATGTAATCAGTTCTGTTTCTCTGATGGAATCCTGATTAATACAGTAGCTGTTTACATCTTAATTTAAATGAATTAAAATTAAATAAGATTTAGGGCTTCCCTGGTGGCGCAGTGGTTGAGAGTCCGCCTGCCGATGCAGGGGACACGGGTTCATGCCCCGGTCCGGGAGGATCCCACATGCCGCGGAGCGGCTGGGCCCGTGAGCCATGGCCGCTGAGCCTGCGGGTCCGGAGCCTGTTGATCCGCAGCGGGAGGGGCCGCGACAGTGAGAGGCCTGCGTACCGCAAAACAAAACAAACAAACAAAAAAATTAAATAAGATTTAAAAGTCATTCAAAGTGGCCATATTTCACATTTCAGGTGTTCACTACCCATTTGGACAGCACAGAACATTTCCATCGTATCAGAAAGCTCTAATGCACAGAGCTTTTCTAAACCAAGCTTTTCCAGTTCCCTGAATCATTTCTTACTTCACGTGCTGACTTAACATCACACTACGTTATCGTTGTTTTAATATCTCTGTTAAAATATTATACTGGCAATTGAACATTATATCCTCCATCTGAAATCTGATCAGCTCAGGATACAGGGGAATTACGCTCCCTTAAGCTGGATATTATTGAAATGGTTCCCAAAACTATGTATATCTAGATAGGCTTGCTTTCCCATCCACTATGGAAAAATTTGTTCCACATATCCCTCTAGGTTGCCAGTAAATAATTTTACTATATAAATAAAACTAATTAATTGAGAGGAGATGGAAGAGAGAGAACCTAACCTCAACAGCTGCAGTGCTGGGATAATCGTATTGGAAAGATTAAGATTTACTCATAAACAGAAAATAATAACAAGTAAAAAAGAAGAGAACGAATCAAGGGAAACATTGAGGCCTATAGTGTGGAAAATAGAGACGAGGGGTAAGGGTGAGAGATGGAAGGAAGAAAATCTTTTAAGCGGGCAAAGACTCTAAGAAGGTTGGTGAGAGAAAGGAATGAAGGAAAGATGATTTTAAGAGGAGGTGGTTGCTTTTGAAATAAATCTTCTTTAATGTTGACCTAGAAATGTATGTAAGGACTGGGCTTACTTCAAATCACTTTTAATTGTTTAACTATTTTCCATTTTTAAAATTTGCTTTTTAATGAAATTTTGCCCTCTGCATGAATAATGGAGACCCAGATTTTATTCTGTACGTATTATGTTCCTATTAATCTGGTCTTAGATTACAGTTGAATTTATTGCACTTGTATCTCTTTGCTCGTTTATATTGAGTCTGTAGTCAATAAGAACTGCTAAAGGCTTTTACCATGAAATGTTATTAAGTCTGGTCACTCCTTCCTTTACTTAGGTAACTGACTGCCAGTGTATATATAGAAATTTACATTTTCTGTTAAATTTACTATTGTGAATTTTGTTCCATGATACTTGTGGGACAATACAAGAAATTTTTAGTAGTTTCTCTGATAGCTCATATTTCATTTCTTTCTCACAATTAAAATGCCTCCAGCTCCAAGTAACAGTTACCTATATGAAACTCACTTGAACAAGGAAAACTACCGGTTTGTTGTCATTAAAGTAGATGTAGAGTGGACTTCAAAAATTATCGATGCAGGGGTTGTACGTCATCGGTGTTTAAGGTCCATCCTTTCTTTCCAATGTGCTTTCTACAGCTTCGTCATGAAATGATGCATCCTCATGGTCACACAGTGGCTGCCAGGCACATTCAAAGCGACTGTGTCCTTGATCACATAAAAGATAGCAAGAGTAGTTTTCGTGGCTCTCTCTTAAGACTTAAAGATGTTGTTAGAAGCCTCCAGCAAACTTTTTCCCATTGATCAGATTAAGATGATGTGCTCATTTCTGAACTATCTCTGGCAAAGTAATAGGACCTTCTTAGACTAATCATGTCCTCATCTGTAAGGTGAGAGCAGTCAGCTTTCTTTAAATTGTATTTATGTTGAGAAGAAAGAAGGGGTTAATAGATGTTAAATCAGTAATCTACTCCTTGTATTTCAATAACTCTTTCAGTTTTGGGTGACTGAAACTGTTTTGATTTTGTCTTTATCCAATTTTTTTTTTTTTTTTGCGGTACATGGGCCTCTCACTGTTGTGGCCTCTCCCGTTGCGGAGCACAGGCTCCGGACGCGCAGGCTCAGCGGCCATGGCTCACGGGCCCAGCTGCTCCGCAGCACGTGGGCTCTTCCCGGACCGGGGCACGAACCCGTGTCCCCTGCATCGGCAGGCGGAACCCCAACCACTGCGCCACCAGGGAAGCCCTATCCAATTTTTAATTAAAATGTTGATAAGGTAACATTCAGGGATATCTCCAGGAATCACTTTTCAACACGGCCACCATTTGCTAATTAACAGGCTAAGGTTCATTTTAAAATCACTGACAGACTGTTAATTCATTAGGATCCAGTGTTTATAAAGTGCAATAAGCTGCAAGATGTGTTATAATTTGTTGCTATAAGGAATGTCCAGATGTTTACTGAGCACTTACTATGTGCCTTTTCTCGGTGCTGGGAAGGTATAGTGAACAGAATAGGCAAACATACTTGCTTTCATAGAGCTTATATTTTACTATGAGGCATTGATTCAATAAATAAGTGAGTTAAGTGTTTAGCACATCCGATCATGATAAATGAGGGAAGAATAAAGCAAGAAAGGAGAAGGGAAAATGTTAGGCTGTAGTGGGGTGATTAGGATTTAAATGAGATGGTTAGTTAAAAAGCCTCAGTGAGGAAGAAGCAAAGATCTGAAGGAGATCAGGGGATAAGATACAAAGATTTGTGAGGAAAGAGCATTCCACACATAGGGAACAATATGGCAGAAGGAAGAGTTCAGAAAACGGAAAGGAGGCATGTGTGGGTGGAGCTGAGTAAGAATGACAAAGGGAGTGCAAAAGGAGAGGGTAGCAGTCGTGCTCGGCTAAGATAATATAGTGCCATTTTTATGCTTTTGGCTTGTATTCTGATAGAGATGAGAAGCAGTGGAGCATCTTAGGCTGTGAAGAGAAATAATCTAAATTATGTCCTTAAAAATATTTTTCTGGCTACCATGCTCGAGAGTAACTTTAAGAAGACGTTAAAGTGACTGGGACGTCTCTCAGTAACTAGAGGCTACTACAGTTCCATGCCACACGGCCCTGATAAGTAATTCAAAGCCTGGCTATTTGCTTTTTTTCTGGGCCAGCAGGAGCACAGTTTTATGACATTTCACCTTCTTTAAAAGGTCCTCTAATCAGATCAGGTCCACCCAGAATGATCTCTGTTTTGAGAGATCAAGTCACTTGATAAGCAGCTAAGCTCAGGAGTGATATCCTATTGTATTCACAGCTTCTGCACACAAAGCAAAGGGATTACACGGGGGTGTACTCCAGGGGGTAGAAATTTGAAGGGGCGCATCTTAGAATCCCGACTACCACGGACAGTTAATTGTTCAGTGGAAACATGCATGAACCCCTCTCACCATTCTTGTTTTTTTTTACTTTGTCTAACTGGTAAAGGGAATAAAGATAGAGCTTTGAGAAGAATATCGCGTGATAAACAAGTACCCGTTATAGGGAAAGACTATGTTCTTTAAGGATGGTCTGCAGCCATGGGAAAGGAAAAGTTCATGTTCATTTGTATGAATCATTTTATACTATCTTCCACTGACCTCAACATATATATATATATAAAATCAAACTATATATACATAATGCTGCACTGAGATGCAGTCAAAATAATATTTCATTTTAGTGTGTTGGTTTGCTTTGGTTTTTACATGGCTATAGGATTAGAGATTTAATAAGGTTACATGTGTACAGATAATGTGCCAGGTCTCTGAAGGATGGGACAGGAGAACTGGTGGGTGGAGCGGCACAAGGGCAGGAAGCAGGAAAGCCAGTGATGCCCTGAAGGTGACGGGGATGAGGAAGCTGGCCAGGAGCCTAGGAAATCCATCCAGATGCCCAGTAGCGAGCATCTGAAGCCAGAATGATGGCAGTAGTGGGGAAGCAAATGCACTGCGGGCCTAGAGAACCTCAATCAGAGAGTCCAACATTTCCTTATTCACACCAAGTATCTGGCCGCACAACAACTACTACCACAAAACAAAAACATCATGAGCATCTTAAGGTCAAATAGACTTAACTCAAGGTAGGCAAAGTATTTTTCATACCTGAATACTAAAATAGTAAAACCTGGAGTGCATGGAATTACTTGGGAAGCAAGGTCCGGGTGGTCTTGTGTGTAAGAGCTAATTGTTAAATTTTCAGGAATTTTTGCAACCTGATTGTTAAACACAGTCATTGTTAAAACTTAAATGATAAAAGTTTACAATTAAATAACTTACGTTAAAGGCAAAGGTAATAAATACTTGAAACTCATTACTTCCTAACTACTTGACCTATGACACCGAGTATATTTATGTCTGTTGTATCTGTAGAGTGGAAACACTATACAACGGTGGGTCCTTGTACACCTCTTCCCAAATCTGTGTTCAGTCATATCACATTGGTGGCTTGAACCGGGCCAGAGTATTTACACCACCAAAATCAGGAGACCCAACAAATTGGGGATTGATTTAGTGTTGAAGTTGAAAAAGGTTTCAATTTAATTAATATAACTAACACAAAGATGAGAAGTCGTTTTATACTACATCACATATCAGATTTAATGATGATAAATTTATTAGGGGAGAGCTATTAAATTAGGAGGAAGCCCTATTTGTCAAATCGTAGTTGAATTGCAGCGGTAGGTTGGCTTCAAATGCAAATATCTGGCAGAGATCAGCAAACGCATTCTGTAGGAATCAATTGGCTGTAGGAATTTACGATAAAGAGGAACGCGTATTTGTATGATTATTTGTTAATTGTATGTTATACATCCTTTATATCAGGAAATTTGATTTATATGTATATAGTAGTATATATATATATATCCCCAGAGGTCAGACATTCACCAGGATACCACTGGCTCTAGATCCAAGATGTAATTCTGCGTGAGAAGACTTAGGATGAGGTCCCAACTCAGCCACTGGTTTATGAGATTTGGAAGATCTCTTCTTGGCTTCAGGCTTCCCTTCTGTAAAATGAAGCTATCAGTCGGATGTTCCTGCTTAATAGGATTGCTGTGGGAACAAGTGAAGTAACGGATGTAAATGTACTTTAAAAATTTGAGTGGACAGGAAATCCGAAGTCCTCGTCTTCGTGGAGCTTACATCTCTGCGCATTCAGTGAAGATTCCTGGAGAGTGGGAGCTGGAGGCCATCCAGAGGTCGCCTGGCCCAATCGGTCACTTTACAAATAATGAGAGAAGACCACCGAATTGAACTGCTGGGTGTGTGCATGAGTGTGGGCCTGGGGTGTGTATATATCCATTTTTTCCATTCTTAGCTTCAGTAACTTCTAGGGCCAGTTCAATAATATAAGATAATTGGTAAAATAGCATATTTCAGCAAACTATTCAATGTATAAACCAAGAAATAGCAGCCCGGCACATCACAGGATGGTGATCTAGTTAGCTAAGAGCATTTAAGAAATACGCTTATATGTTTAATGTAAAAAAATGATACAAATGAACTTATTCGCAAAATATAAATAGAATCATAGGTGTAAAAACAAACTTATGGTTACCAGCGGGGAAAGAGGGCGAGGGATAAATTGGGAGGTTGGGATTGACACATACACACTACTATATATAAAACATATAAGTAATAAGGACCTACTGTATAGCACAGGGAACTCTACTCAATACTCTGGAATGATCTATATGGGAAAAGAGTCTAAAAAAGAGTGGATCTATGTATATGTATAAGTAATTCACTTTGCTGTACAGCAGAAACCAGCACAACATTGTCAATCAACTATACTCCAATAAAAATTAAAAAAATAAAAATAAAGAAATAACTATACTAACACAGCTTCTTAAAAGTTACAGTGCAGGGTTGCTTTTTCAGGATCTTTGACACTAGAAAAATTTAATATTTAAATTATAAGAAACAAAGTGCACATTGGAGTTACCTGATTCAAGGTAAATATCTCTTCCCAACTCCAGTCTGAATATTAAAATCTCTTTCAATATTAGGATTCAACACTCACAGTGATTCAGCTTGTCTGATTCAAAAGATTTTTCTTTGCTTTGTAAAAATCTTTTATCCTGTACAATTTTGTAAGTAGACATTAATTCTTAGGTGCACAATAATTCAGTGCATCCCTGATAGGGAAAAAGTCTACATCGACCAGCTGATGTACATTGTATGACTTTGTACCCAATATGTCCTGAATTTTGTTGCAATCTTTTTAAACACCTCGACCAAGAGGCTACTCGATCTCACTGAAATATAGACACATCCATACCTCAAAGAGACTATATTATCTCCCGGTAAGCACTGATTGATGTGTGAATTAAATGTGTGTGAATATGAATGAGATAAGGGATGATGTAAAAAAAAAAAAGCTTCCTGCAGCTTTTGCATGGTTCATTTCCAATAGCTCCACCAAAAAAAACCCCCCCAAAAAACTGGGATAAATTCCTGAGTTGCTACTGGGGGGTTTCCTTTTGCCCAAAGGAACAAGGTCCTCAGACTCTTAATTCTAGTAGATGAAACTCTGTCTATAGTCATAAATTCTCTTATTATTCATAGGTGATTTTCATTAGATATCCCCTGCTTTGAAGAAGGATTGCCCCACAATCACCCCCGCCCCAAGTAAAAACCACATCTAGTGTAATTTCCCACTTACTTAATTTCTTTTGCCTATTTGAGGCTAAGCATCTAGTTATTGCATTAACAAGCTGGAACCTGATTACATTTCAGGCTTTCTTCTCCTCTAATGATTTCAGGTAATATAGAGGTAGAAGAGAATATGATTAATGACAGAGAATCATTTCAACACTTCAGAGTTTATTAATCAAGTGTTTGATACACTGGGACTGGAACTGGAATGTCAAATTGCAGGTGCTCATGCGCCATTTCTAAATGAATCTTAACATATGTAAATCCACCGTTCGTGACGATGTAATTATAGAATGATGATAGAATGACTTGGGGCCAATTTGAGGTCTGCTCATTGGCTGTCAGAGTTTATTCCTGATTCACTCAGACTTCACTCACCACTGGGGCCCTGGGAAAGAGCTATTCCGTGTTCAATCTCCTGTAAAGTTTCCCGTTTTGTGTTTTTTCCCCTTTAACCCAAGTCACGAGGGAATACTGGCACTCAGAACAAACTCGGTGCAAAACAAGCAGTGAGGTTAATGGAAAATAAGCCAAAAGGATGTGAATATGGTTAAATAGTTTGCCCTCGTGTTGATGGACCTCATCTGGCCTGGCTCTTCTCAATAAGAAAAAAGTTATAAATCAGTGACCGTTCCACCATTTATGCCCCAAAGACTCCCATGAAAGAAAGCCTTCCCAGGGGAATTCCCCATCTGTCTCCCAACTAAGTTATTTTTAGTTTATTTGATTTTGTGGTGATCAGGGTAGATACGCTCAAATCCCTTGTTATTTCATGGCACCGAAAAGCGATTTTGAATTTCTGTAGATGTTCCCAATTGTGGGGAGTAAAAATATCATAAAGCCCCAGTCTTCATGAGTCTTGCCTCATCTAACCCTAGAGTCACGGCCGGCTTCACTTTAGGGGAATCCAGGTTAAAGGATGCTCAAATCGCAAAGCAAAAATCAAGTTTCACTCCAAGACTATCTTAAACCATTATACTTGATGGATTTCCAGAATCATCAGAATTTTCTTTTTTTTTCTTTTGTTTGCCCGTGGAGGGGTGCCGCAAATTTCTACCCAAATATTTTTGTTTGAAAAAGGTCCAACTAAAGTTCTGACCTAAGTCTACACCTGAAGCTCATAATAAAATGTCCCGTTATTTTACATCCTTTGCAGAAATACATGACTCATGACAACAGACTTTGGTGCTTCAACCACAAATAGTTTCAAAATTAAAAATTAGATGTCACTTCCGCATGCTATATCTCCAGACATATTTAGCTTCTTCAGTGAACTGGTTATTAAGAAAATGCTTGCCTCTGTAGCAGACTATGGTATGTCTGGACTTCCATCATGTACAGCAATAGAAAGAGATCCTGTAGAGCCTTGGATGATGGGGTTACCGATTCTCAGGGTTTCAGTTCCATCCGTAGTGTCCAAATAGGTGACAACTTAATAAGACAGGAAAAATCATTGAAATCAGTCATTTATTTACAATTTGAAAAGAGTTCGCCCTGCTCTTAGTCTTATTCCTTTACAGCATCACACAATGCTGTTCTTCTCAGGCTGTTACAAAAGGGTCTTTCCTAGGCAGGTGTCTGCAAAGACACCTTGTATCTGCCCAAGTCCTGAGGGAAAAACCTCAGGCCACGTGCCAAGCATTGCCACTGAGTTTCTATTGAACTGCCAGACACAAAGTAAGATAAAGCTTCTTCCCAGGAGTTTTCTGAATCCCTCCTGTAAACAGATCCCTGATGAATCCATAAATCCTTTAGAATAGTCTTATCCAGATGTTTTACTATAAATTCCTAATTGCGGAAATGTTTTTTAAGGATTCAGTGTATATATGTGTATAAATAAGCAAATATGTAGGTGATATAAATATGCTATTGAATATGTACATTAAAAATAAGGTAGAAATTTAATGGAATGAGCTTGAAGCGACCTATAAATAGCAATTATAGTGTCTCCCTCCCATTTCCCACACCAAGTGTTGTCCCTGGGGTAATAATGATGCAAGTGGAGACCCTCAACACAGCTTCCAATTTTAAGCAGAAAGCCCCGCTAAAACAGAGAAGTAAGCCAAGACCACTGCAACGAAACATTCCTCTCCGTTAAACACGTGTTTGTTAATTTAGGAATATGACTGCTGTTCTCTGTACGTACTTCATTTCCTGAGTGCAGTTTTCTTCCTACATGGTCTGTTTTTCTCATCTTTATTCCTTCTTGCCTAAACATCCCATGTAAACACTCAGAGTCTCTTCCCTTGGAAAATCAAGTTATGCTTAGCCCGGTACCTCAGGAAACTTGGGGACTGTGTTTCCTTTTCGGCGGCCTTAACAATATAAACGCCCCTTTGATTCACATCGCACTCCTGTAGGAGGTGATAAAAAGGAAGATGTGCGACATCTGCCTGGGTTTCCCAGCTGAACATCACAAGCAGCTGTTGCAGCAGGGCTGGAAGAACAGCTTCTGAACAAAAGTGCCGTGAATAGTATTTCTACAGCCCCTGAGAGACTGTGGAGGTGGTATGCTAGCATCAGTTATTTTACGGCTGAATTATCCAGCTTGAAAATTATTCAATGTCGTATTTCCTTTTCTCTCCTGTTGCCTCCCTAATGTCACTTAATTTAATCCCTTCACCAGCATGTGGCTAGAGGATGGGAAATAAAATCCTCATCAGCCAATGTGACTGCGTTGCATTACCTGGGCCTGTCTAATCTTGGCCGCTTCCAGTATGTGCAAAGCTCTGTGCTAAATTATAAGCTGTTTGTTTAATAAAAATTAAGTAGAAATAATCACAAAAAAAAGTGTGATGCACGCTTGAACTATATTAATAAGTATGTACCTGGAAAAAAAAAACCCCAGCTACTCCCATAGATAAGAACTAGTAAAACCACTTTAACAGAGACTTAACTTTGTTGATTTTACTGGATGGAGAGATTTACTTCAAACATTGTAAATTTCTTAAATACTTTTTGGTCTTCAAATAGGTCCCTTGGGCATTTTCAGGAGACCTGCATCCTCTGGTTCTCTTTCTCAGGCCTCTTTCCTTTCTCTCTTCTTTATCCTAACCTTTTAGGCAGCAACAACAAATACCCCTCATTTCCTTCTTAAAAGCAGTTTTGTTCTTTTCACCACTTAGCCCCACATGTAGGTAGCTGATGTCTCTGTTAAAGATACTTTGATTTGGAAAAACCCAAGTTGAAGCCAGAAGGACCCCAGATCTCAATGGTTTATCCTCCAAATCTTCCCACTCGCCATCTCTCTTATGGTCACACACCATGCAGGCTTCTCAGAGGCTCCGCCAAAGACAAGTCCAAGGCCACTGGAGGAGCTTTTTTTTTTTTTTTTTTTGCGGTACCCGGGCCTCTCACTGTTGTGGCCTCTCCCGTTGCGGAGCACAGGCTCCGGACGCGCAGGCTCAGCGGCCATGGCTCACGGGCCCAGCCGCTCCGCGGCATGTGGGATCTTCCTGGATCGCGGCATGAACCCGCATCCCCTGCATCGGCAGGCGGACTCTCAACCACTGCGCCACCAGGGAAGCCCCGGAGTAGGTTTTGACTGTCTCTTTATGGATCAACAAGTGACAGTGTTCTCTTCCTCGTCACCTTGATCTTTCCTGTGCTTCCACGCGCTGCTCGTTTCCGTCTTCCTTTAGTATACACTGATACGGTCTGTTCGGTGAGAGGCCACTTATTTTGTCCTACTGCATTCGCATAATCCTCATTTGAGGTGAGACAAGAGGATGTGTGAACGATTCAATTTAAAGCCCCTGGTGTTTTGCTAAAAGGTGTTGCAGGATGATACCACCACACGTTTAAGTGTGTTTAAAATTAAGTGTTTAGACTTTTCCAAATGTCTTTTCCACTTTTTCAATTTTCCGTAAAGCTTAATCATATAATATATACAAAAATCCTGGAAGGAAGGGTTAATTTTTTCCCCTATCCACTGATAAAAAATCATGTAATCAGGAAAAGTAAGCTACATAATATATCATGGAATTAATAAGTAATTATACCAGCGCCTGAGTCCAGATTTCTTCACTTTATCTATTAATACTATACTATTCTGCAAAGGTAATTACAATCTCTAACTCACATCTTCTTCCTTGAGATACCTCACTCTGCCGTCCCCACCTTTGGAAAGAAAGAAGAATGAAGTCTCAAGCCAGGTGTAAGCTGAACCCTGAAATCAACAACTCAAAGCTGCATAAAGCCCATCCTTTGGGGCTGATCGGATCAACAATGGCATGGGAAAGACTCAGACCAATGAGGACTCACCCCGAGCTGGGGCCTTCCTCAAGCCATCTTTCTGTTTCAAAATAGAAAGTTAGTGAAATAGATTTAGGAGAGTCAACTAGTGCCCGCTACAAAATCTCTGTGTTCATGGGAAGAAACTGCAGCTTGAGTGTGGGTACAGCAGATGGAAACCCACTGTCCCTACAGCAGCATGAAGCTATGCCACCTCCTGATGGCTCCTTCCCAATCTTACATCAACCCCGCAGAAGACACTTGTATGTATGGGGTGTTTTGCCAGGCACCAAGGCTTGATAGCAACCACACAGGCATCATTTTAGAAGAGTGTGAATTCTCGGGGGGGAAGTCAGAGCAGTTGGTTAATGTACAGAAGGAACTGGGGGTGGGGGTGAGGATGGAAAGGATAACATTTGTCAGAACACAGAAAGTCTTCAAATGCTCTTCTTTTTGAGCCAGAGTGAGGAACGTGAACAGATTGAAGCACAAACCAACGCCGTACTGTTAATTCACAGCCAGACTCTTAACTTGAGATGTGTAGAGCATGCAAGGAGGAGAGTCTGAATTCATTTCTGCTCTTTTTGCTATCCTCATCCGCCAAAGAAGATCACTGCCGACCTCATCCTCACTTCCGTTTTCAGGTACTCAGAAGATTCATGTTTGTCCAAACATCAGTAAGCTCATGCTGGGGAAACAACTACTTAAAAGAATGGATCGTATTCATGTTTGGCTGAAATTTCCTCACGTTTTCCCAAATTTGTGAAATTTCTTTTTAAAAACGCATTTGCATTATTCTAAGTTTCTGATGCCTCTTATATGCGAATTACTTGGGGTGACTCATTCTCTATTTGGTCTCTCAGTTATCTGGAAAGTAGTGAGCTTCAGAACCCCATCTCAGATATTAAAATTGTTGGTGTACAGGGCTCTGTGTGCTAATAACACATTGGTGTTTTAGAGGGATACCTTCTAAGAAAGACAAGGACAATTAATGCAATATTTTACCAAGTAAAAAGTTAATCTCTTCTAAAAAAAAAAAAAAAAGTTAATCTCTCCTAAAAGTTGTCATGGTCTGAAAATGAAAGTAGATTCAAGAGTGCTTTGGCTCGGGCTTCCCTGGTGGCACAGTGGTTGAGAGTCCACCTGCCAATGCAGGGGACGCGGGTTCGTGCCCCAGTCCGGGAAGATCCCACATGCCGCGGAGCGGCTGGGCCCGTGAGCCATGACCGCTGAGCTTGCGCGTCCGGAGCCTGTGCTCCACAACGGGAGAGGCCACAACAGTGAGAGGCCCGCGTACCGCAAAAAAAAAAAAAAAAAAAAAAAAAAAAAAAGAGTGCTTTGGCTCAATGATGTGCAGATGTTCAGTGATGAACTTCCTTAGATGTGAAGAAAGAGGTTAAGACGTCAGGAATTCTAATCCCATTACAAAACCAATATATCCTATTTTTACTGGTCTATAGATAAGGGTTCTCTGAAAGATTTCAATTGGTAAAAAGAATTCCAAAGCTTAAAAACGTTGGAAACACCAATATAGCTAAATTCCTTCCTATTAGCTACACAAAGAACTAAAGGGCAGCTAATTCATTTTCCCTGTCATTGTCACTTTCTGATATAAAACCTTCAGTAGCTCTGTATTGCCTAATTAATTAGGTTAAAGTTCCTCATTAAAGCATTCAAAGCTCTTCATCATCTTTTCAACGGTATCTGCTATATTCTCTTACTCTTATGTTCCAACCAACCTAGACTTCTTCCCCCAGAACAAGCTTCTCAGTAACCCACTTTCCTCTTCCTGTCGTTTCTCATGCTATTTCCTCAGCATGTCATGGACTCCCAGGGAGCTGCTTCTCCTTGTTAATATCAGCTAGTCCTTTATTCCCAGTTTACATGTTACTTCTGCATAATACCTGTCTGTACCTTCCAGCAAGCTACTTTCCTTCCTCCCAACGGACTTCCCCAGCACTCTTTACACCTTAATGGCATCTCATAATCTCTTTTATTAATCTTTTTTTTTTAACTTGTCTTATTTTCTAATTCATTCTTTTGTTGTTGTTCATTCATTTTATTTCATGCATTTCAAAGTGAGTCTCTGCATCACTGTATGTCTTCTAGAACCTTGAGCACAAATGATGCTCAGTCAATTGAGGTTGAAATTAAGACATACGGTTGGCCTGGGTGGATCATTTTTGAGATTGAATTTGGCTTTCTTTCCATCCTGGAGAAAATCTAATATTTCCTGATTATGCAGCCACTTCTCAGTCTTCTTGGTACAATAAATGTTCTCTTTCTACTTTCTCTTGGAGTTGCCATTCCACTCATGGAGGAAACAGAAATAATCATTATCTATAAATATATACTCATCTCCTACCACTCTCAGCCACCCTCACTGTTATAGACACACTGACCTCATTGCTGTTCTGTGAACAGAAACACAACATTTATTTTTGCCTCAGGACCTTTGCAATTTTCCTCTCTGCGTGGTTGTTTTTCACCTTTGGGTCAGCCAAATCACCGCTCTTGCAACACAGCCTCAAAGAGGCTTTTGCTAACACCTTACCGCAAGAGATACCCTGTTATTCTCCATCCCCATTATTCTGGCCTATTCTACTTAACCTTATATGATATCATATGTTTAAATGGATTTATTGTCTGACCTATCTAGAACTTAAGTTCCATGAAGGCAAGGACTTAGCCTTGTTTACTGATACAACTCCAGCACTGGGACAGCACCTGGTAGAAAAGAAGAGTTCAATAAATATTTAAGTAAATGGAGAACTGAAGAAATTAACATATGGAGACCTTCAGAGGGGCGGTGTGATTTTTCAGAAAGAACACTAGACTGGGAGAGAGAAGATCTGAATTCCAGGTCCTGTTTTGTCTTTAACCAAAAAGTGAACTAAGTTAATGCTTTAATTATAATCGTCTATAAATGATGTTTTCTTTTTTAAACACTGAGAAAATAAGACAAAAAAAGATATAAATTTTCAAATCTAAGTTTCTATTCTTTTTAAACTAGTTACTGCTTCTTCCGTGAGATTCATGGTGTCTCCTTATACAATGAAGACTTCCTTGTAGGCTGTTGGCATACACTGGGGGAAGTCAGCTTTCAGAAAACATTGTGACATAGACAAGAAGTGACCAGGATTCACCCCGGAGCTATTGATATGTGTGGAACAGCTTAATGAAATGACAGCTCTTGTTTTGTAATGCAGCTAATGGACTTGACAAGAATCACAGTTTCCACACAAGGACACCAGCAGTCCAAATAATGAGTCTTTAACTCACTCACCAGGACGGTCATATCCTCCAAATGTGTTTGTTAGGAGCTATATTGAGCCAAATGCTTAATAAATTCAATGATCTTTTCACTAAGTACGTTAGTAGTGCCCGGCTATGATCTTGTTGAATTGTATTTGTTGTGTTTAAGCAATTAGAAATAGGGCAATTGTTCCAAGGAAGTGGGAGGGAATGGGAAACCAGAACTAATTGGTTGCTTTTCTGAACTGGGATGGGGCAACCGACCTAACTGGGATGCAAAGCCAATTACAAAATCCATTTAAGTGTAACAAATGAAGGTCTGAAAGACTAAACGACTAATTAAGGTTAGGAACATTACATTTAAAAGGGTGACCATTTAGCCTCAGTCCGGTGATGCATATCTCTTGCCAAGTAAATTGGCAATAGAATTTTGGGAAGAAGACCTTGCTAGAACTCTGAAGTACTAACATGAGGCTAGAGCAGGAGGCATGAAACTAAGCCGTCTAACTTTCAGCGGCTTTCTTGACTTCCTGACTGATTCTCAGCGTCAGGAATTTCTTACTATGCACGTTACTACTGGCCTATAGGTCAAGGACTTGAAAAACGCAGACATCAAGCAAGGCAGAATTAAATAGAAACTGGTATCGAGACTCAGGGCTAAAGTTCTGTGTTTTTAGGCTCTCCGGGTATTATTGCCAGGCAGACACACTTCAAAGTACAAGGTTTCTGAATATGGCTAATTTGATTGTCCACCTCTTTCCTGTGAGCAACTACTGTTAACTCAGCACAGACTGTTCTGCTGCTCTGTATTTCACCTTCTCGGCACTCAGAAATATCACACATTCTCTAGGGAGCCCAGGGTTGAATTCTATAACGTCTTTCTTCCCTCCCAAACAGCTGACTCTTTTTCCATCCTTTCCCTACGGTAGCCTCACCGTGATTACTCACGCATCCTATTCCATTTGCTCAAGAAGCAGCTCTTTCTGTGATGGCAAGAGACTAATACGCCGATACTAGCCCTGATAATTTACGTGAGGCTAATATGTTTGTTTCCAGAAAAACACAAAGCCTTAACATCAATAACATTAAACATATTAAATTTTATGACAAAAGGAAAATTTGAAGGTCATTTATTCTAGAACCTTCCTTGTTACCCACAATAAACCTGAATACCAAGAATGTGGCTATTCTGACCATGGTGACGCAGTGCTCTTTCCAGTAACCCATACTGACACCTTACCAAGACATAAGGTTAGAATATTAGGCTTTTAGAATATTTGATTTTTAGACTTCCTGGTAGGATTGAAGGAAGGACAAGCATTTTAGTGTCCCTTAGAGCTCCCTCATTGCCTCTGTTAATGTATGAGTAAGAACAACACTACAGTTAGCAGACATACATCATTACAAGCATAGTAAGGACTTAACATGCCTCAAGACACATCATATAACTGGCAGGAGAGCAACGTGCTAGAAAGAAGCATGGCTTTGCGGGCCAGCTAGCCCTGAGTTTCCATGCTGACCTCACCATTTTCTTGAAGAGCTGTTTAGCCTCCCTTCATCTTCGTTTCTTTTTATGTAGAGATAATAATTCCCACATTTCAGTAATATCGTGAGAACGAAAGGTATATACATAGGCATACTAATATACACACGTATATAAGTCAACACGTATCTATATAAATACATACACATGTATATACACACATTTGACCATGATTCTGGCATGTAGTAGTAGTTAGAGAAGTAGTTACTGCTTTTTGTTTTGATTAAAGTACCAGGAGAGTGCTTTCTTAGTTATTGTGAAAGGTCACCAAGCTTCAAACGCAGCCTTTTCCTGGTCGCGGACTTCTACCACGTCAGAACTTTGTGAAAAGTTAACTCTGTGAAAATTGGGACCTGCCAGAAAAGATAACAACACTTTGAATGGCATTCGTGCCAAATCATGTGCCTTTTCCACTGCGTGTGCAGGCAAGCACACGCACACACACACAGTTGATTTTTAAGTCCCGAGATTTTGTGAATTGGAGAGAAAAACGACACCCTCCTCCTCACGACAACCTGCAAGAGTAAACTCACTCCATGATGCCCGTGGACCCTCCAGAACTATTCTCCCAGCTGCACAGCCAGGTGGCCTTTGCTGCCAGTTAGCACTTGGAACGTTCTCCTTTCAGGAGCACCAGACTGCAGGGTCGTGTGGGAGAGGCGGGGCTTTCCATTGCTGTTTCTGTAATCTTATTCCCCACTACGCGATCATGCAAGGCTATAGGGGATTAATGATTGTACTGAAGGAATGGAGTAATTCGGGCGAATTATAACCAAGGGGAAAAATTCAAACTGCCAACTCTTGCTTTCCCCATGGTTCTGAGAACGCACCTGGGAATTTGATCCCTTGCTGGGATGTTCTTCTGAGTACAGTCATCCCTTGGCATCCTCGGAGCATTGACCCCAGGACCCTCGAGGGTACCAAAACCCACAGATCCTCAAGTCTCTTATATAAAAGGGTGTAGTGCAGCCAGCCCTCCGTATCCGCAGTTTCCATATCCACGGATTCAATCAACCACACCCGCGGGAATTTGCTCCCCCCTCTTGAAGTGCATATCCTTCTTCCAATCTGCATTGTGCAAATTAATACCCATCTTTTGGGAATTCTATCCCTTATCCTGAGGGTAGTGATGGATTCCCCGGGTTTGGGTTAGTAAGTCAAGGTAATGAAGTGGGGGAAGGTTAGGCTTCATGGTTTTTTTTTTTTTTTTTTTTTTTTTTTTCGGTACGCGGGCCTCTCACTGCTGTGGCCTCTCCCGTTGCGGAGCACAGGCTCCGGACGCGCAGGCTCAGCGGCCATGGCTCATGGGCCCAGCCACTCCGCGGCATGTGGGATCCTCCCGGACAGGGGCACGAACCCGCGTCCCCTGCATTGGCAGGCGGACTCCCAACCACTGCGCCACCAGGGAAGCCCCAGGCTTCATGTTTTGTCATAGCTGGTCACTGACACCTCAAGCCTCAAAGACTAGCTCAGAGGAGGGCGCCGCCCTGTTATGTGGCTCAGCGTACTCCAGGCCTGACACCGAAATGCTGAGTCTGATCCTTCTTCGAGATCCTTCGATCTCTTCACCTGTGTGAGTTATGGGTACACTTATTTATCCTCCTAATTGTCCAGTGAGTAGCTGTTAAGTGCAAATGCACACCAACATGAACACATTCAATTCCTGGAATAAATACTAGTTATCAGTGAAATAGTAATTATCATAAATATGTATATATGTGTGTATATATAATATATATATATCTTTTTAACTGTCATATGTTTTCAGGTGCCTCTCAACACAATGGTGTGAATATTTCACAAACTTTGGCACAAGTAATTATCTCCTCCTTCCCAGTGTTGCCCTTTGAGACCTCTGCACCTTATTTCTCCTAACGATCACTCCTTTGGATACAAAAGACCTGGTCAAAGATGTGAAATTAGTCCCTGATAGGATTATATTAAGTTCTTTGCTGTGGACACTTGTGCACGTCAATTTCCATTTTGAATAGGAGTGGGGAGGACTGATTTATTTATTTTTCAGTTGGAGGGGTATGTAAAGAAGTAATTTTCCTTCTAGAAATTACATGACCGTTTCTCTCCAGAGTGACTTCTTCTTTATAGACTCTTCCATAAGAAATTGCCTTTTGCGGATCTAGATTAAACTCAACCGGATGCTTAAGCCAAAAACTTTTCCCTTTAAATGTTGTTGGCATGCACGTTGGAATAAGCCGGAGCAAAAAATAAACCAAATAGTCTTTGCCCCATAATGGGCCAAGCTTTTAGTCAAAGACTGAACGTAATAAAGGGATTTCCTGGCTTCTTTAAAATGGGTCCCACAATATCTAGCCTGGTGCTCAAATGCCTTCCAAATCCCCTTTGAGTGCTTTTTAATCTCTACTAACGTGCAGCAGCAAATCAAAGATTATACATCTTCTTCCATTTCCGTTTTTGCCTGGCACGTAGCACTAGGCATCCTAGGTCCTATTAGAGTTGGAGCTATTCGAGGGGGACAGGCACCTGAGCAGGCAGTGAGGAGGGTGGGAAAAAACACTTCACCTAATGCTTATCCTTTAGATGTGACGTCTGCAGTTAACAAGACATATATGGTTGTATTGAGCAAGGAGGAGAATGCTTTCCAATTCAGTTAAATGTCTGTTTCCACAACATATATAATTGAATTACATATCTGATTAAATCAGAAAATGGGAAAATCTTTGGATGTAAGCATCCTGTGCTGCCTACCTTAACGTAAGCTCACTTGCTACCTCACTGCCAGCTTTAATACGGCAATTAGGGCTGGCAAAACTCTATTTGCTTATAGACCTAATTAGAGATCAAGAGAGTGGCTCACTTCTGATAATTGCATGGCTGTGGCCCATCTATCAGCCATTGTTAAATTGTTGTTATATTAATGTAAAGCTTATAATCACTGCTGTTCCAAATTGAATAAAATGTTCTTGCCAATTCTCCAATGCAATTAATTTACATAAAAGCCTCTGGAACCAAAATTAAAATGATATACATCTTTGCAAAGCCTTCAGTTAAAACAAAGCTAAGTAATAAGGAACTCATACATCTTGTTCCCTTGCATTTTTATGTTTACTGGAGTTAATGGCCAAACAATCATTAAAATGTGCCTAAAACTAATTAAAACTGTTGTGCTCATACCTCATTTACTCTGTACTCTAATTTATTATTCAAAGCATTAATATTTTAAGCTCCCTGTTCCAGAGTCCAAGGAGATGCCAGGCAGTGGAACAGGAGGTCAGCAGTTCCCCTTCATTCCAGGAATCTGCATATAAATCACATTAATGTCACCAAGGCAATTGATATTGGCTCAGAAGAACTGATGGTGAAGGTAGACTTGTCTGTTTTGTTCCTTCTGCTTAAATTAAGTAAGTAAAACACAGTCATGCATCATCCAAAGATCTGTACAAGGACTGCAAGCAAGAAATAGTACATGATAGATGCCACACTTACATCAACTCCAAAATAGAGAAAAACAAAATTTGTTACATGCTATGTGCGCTTCCCCATTAAGAGTAGCAGAGGCAGATATACCAGAGTGATATTAGGGGTCTTCAGAGTTTCATCATAAATATACAGTTGGTGTGATCGCTTAGAGGAGAGCCAGGTAAGAGAATTCAGTCTGTGTGTCTGACATTAGAAGTCATATTAATAATGCAATATGCTCTCTGATAATTTTACACTATTAGTTGAGTTATGTTGTTACTCAATTACTAACATCTACGATTTATTTAGAGACTCCTCTGAGGCAGAGTCCCTTAATAATTTATCTAAGTCGATCCACACAACAATACTATTATTTCTGCCATTTTAATGTTTGATGAGGACCCAAAGCTCAGAAATATTAAGTATCTGGCCCAAGGTCACAACAGTAGATGACAGAGCAGGAAATTAAGCATTTCTGTGTGTTTCTAAAGTCCATGATCTTTCAATTAGACCCTGATGATCATTCTAAATAATTTTGATTCTTCTGGAGCTAATAGGTAAGTATGTCTTCCTCACACATCTCTTAGATGGTTCACCTTCACAGTCTTTGTTCTTTCTTATTATCTCTTTACCATCATAATGCAGATCTGAAGCTGGCACTTTGGATAAATCGAACAGGAGTAGAAATCTTCCACTACAAAAATAGCTGATAGGAGCCTCAGCCTGTTAAAAGCGGAATATTTAGTAAATTCCTCATTACCTTGAGTCAAATGGACTGAGTAATATTGCAGACTAACTTAAAGGAAAAGAAAATACTGGTTATTTTGGCAAGATGGAGGATAAAATGTGTATTCTTCTTGAAACCCATTTGGGATTTTTGATCCTTTGACTTTTGGACCAAGGGACAGGGTAAATGTGAACCAAAAAAATCCCTCTTAGGGCCTATTTTCGTCATCTGTTAAAAAACAAAACAAAACCGGATGCTGTACAGGAAGTTCAAAAAACATCCTTGCAGCTCTATTATCTATGATTTATTTAGAAAGACCTAAATCTGGAGAATGACCATCACTTGGAGCTCTTAAAGTTGAAAAAGAAAAACCATAAATGTGCTCTGGAGTGTGGTTCAAAAGGCAGCTGGAAATGGAAAATTCCTGTACTAATGAGTGGCCATATATTCAATTTTTAAAACTATCTTTAAGAACAGAGTCATTTCGTCAAAGAAAAGGTGCCCCTGTGTGTGCGCGCGCACACACATTCCCGTGGGTGCACACATGTATGAGTGTATAATCCCAATGTATGGGACAGGTATAGCAGAAATAGGTGTGGGGCTAGAGCTGTGGATGTGGAAAGGATCTAGGAATTCCACACTCTGGACTTCCCCCTATATCTCTGCAACAAGAAACTCTGCAAAACCCCAGGTCTCAGAAGACCACAGCTTAAAAACCACTTCAATAGCAAATTATTCCAATGGGAGACAGGGGGTGGGCTGGGGGAAGTAGGCATCTAAGGAAATAGAAAGACATGAAGCTCCCCGGGGAGCAATCAGTAAGTTTATGTTATAAAAAAAAATGAAAGAAATGAATAGAGTGATTAAAAAGAAATCGAGGAGAAATAGAGACAAGTGGTATAATACTGTAACAAGGGAGCCAAACAAAGTGCATCAGACTAAAGACAACAAAATCGACTTTATATATGGGGCTCAGAGTGAGACTCAAAAGGAAGAACTCACTGCTGCTGGGGGATGGACACTTTGGAGGAATGCTGTGGTTGTTCAGAAGGAGAGAGATTACTTTCAAGTGTGGCAAACCTGTGATAATCAGAATAAAGCCAAGCACTCTTGGGTAGAAAAGGCACTGAAAAGTAGCCATAGACAATGGAACCTTTTTGAAGAGCTATGAAGAGTTTATGAGATTTGCCTTTGCAAAGATTTAGGGAAAGGACAAAAGCTGTGCCAGACAGAGGAAAAGGCCGCCAAACAAAAGCGTGGAAGAAAAAGAAGATAATGAGTGTCTGGGAATAGCATACCTATGTTTTTTGGAAGCAAAGGCTGAAAAGTAGTGGAAGGTCCATTTATTCATTCAGTGGTTAATTACTGAACTATGTGTTCTACATGTTGCGGCTGTTAGTCAATAGAATAGGCAAAACCCTTTGACATCATTCTAGGAGGTGGCAGATATTATGCAAGACACTACACAAGATAAAAATACAGATTATAGTCAAAATATATAAAAAGAAAAAACTAAAAAATAGAAACATGAAACATTGGGGTGAGAGTTGAATGGGAATCACTGAATGAGAGATGAATGAGTTGAATGAGAAAGTGAATTTTGAATCAAAATCTGAAATAGTCACATTGGATGTGTGAGTGAAAAGCAACATCATTATCAGAGAAAAAAAAGAAACCCACCTTTGCCAAGGATCTAAAGAGGGAGCAATCCAGGAAGAGGAGGGTAAGGTGGTTGGACAGTGAGTGAAGGGGAACTTGGTATGAGATGAGGGGAACAAGGTAACCAGGGACCAATTCATGTAAGCTTATGGAAGATAGTAAGTGTATTGATTTTTACTCTGAGACAGTTGAGAAGCCATTGGAGGGTTTTAACCAGAAGAGGAGTTTGATTCAATCTGTATTTTCAAATGATAAATCTGTCTACTGTGTTGAGAGAAGATAGCAGGAGACAAGAACAGAAACAGGAAGATTAGTTAGGAGGCTAGACCAATAATCCAAAAGAGAGAAGATGGTGAATGGGCCAAGAAGATGGTGGGGGAGGAAGTGGTCAGATTCTGGATGTATGTTGAAGGGGAGATGTGCAAAGGAAAGGTAGCAGATATGACTTCTAGGTTTTTAGCCTTAGCAACTAAAAGAAAGATGAACAAGTGATGTGGGAAGACTGAGAGAGGAATTACTTTTTGTTTCATGTTGTAAGGTTTTTTGACAGGAAAATACCAGGAAATTAATTTTAAATGTATTAATTTTTTTTCACTTTGAGTTAATTTAATCAATCATTTGCATCTCTTTTTAAATCTTTCCAGCGACTCACAATTGTCCATATCAAATACTGAAAAAATTAAAGACTCTTTTGTCTGTTTTGCTTCCACTTTTCCATGCAAGTATTTGTGTGTGTGGCATATGTGAGTACACTCACACAATCACATACACACTCACTTATGTCCACACACACACTCAGATGTGCCACAAACACTCCCATATACCTCCACACACGTGTTCATGTACACAGTCTATGTGCTCATACACACACAGGTGTTCACACACTTACACACTCACATATACCCACAAGGACATATTAATTTTTATATGAATATGAAACATCAAGTGGAGGTGTTAATTGGGCCGTTAGATATATTACACTGAAGTTTAGGGGAGAGGTCTAAACTTGAGATGTAAACACAATATGAATGGCAATGCAAAACCATGAAACTGTATAAAACCACCTAAGGATTCAGCATAGGTGGAGAAGAAAAGAGGGAAAAGGACTCAGCTCTGGAGCTCTCCAACAACTAGAAGCTGAAGACATAAAGAAACACCAGTGAAAAAAAAGAGACCAGAAACGTGGAAGAAAAATCAGGATAGTGTAAAAGCCAAGAGAAGAAGGTGTCCCAAGAAGGAGAAAGTAGTCAACTACATCCATTGCTTTTGAGAGATCGAGTTAAATGAATATTGAAAAAAGACCATGGGGAAGATGGCGGAGTAGAAGGACATGCGCTTACTCGCTCTTGTGAGAGCACCGGAATCACAACTAACTGCTGAACAATCATCAACAGGAAGACACTGGAACTCACCAAAGAAAGATACCCCACATCCAAAGACAAAGGAGAAGCTGCAATGAGACAGTAGGAGGGTCACAATCACAATAAAATCAAATCCTGTAACGGCTGGGTGGGTAACTCACAAACTGAAGAGCACTTATATCACAGAAGTTCACCCACTGGAGTGAAGGTTCTGAGCCCCACGTCAGGCTTCCCAACCTGGGGGCCCGGGAATGGGAGGAGGAATTCCCAGAGAATCAGATTTTGAAGGCTAGAGGGATTTGATTGCAGGACTTTGCTGGGACTGGGGGAAACAGAGACTCCACTCTTGGAGGGCACACACGAAGTAGTGAGAGCATGGGACCCAGGGGAAGGAGCAGTAACCCCATAGGAGACTGAACCAGACCTACCTGCTAGTGTTGGACGGTCTCCTGCAGAGGTGGGGGTGGCTGTGGCTCACTGTGGGGAAAAGGACACTGGCAGCAGAAGTTCTGGGAAGTACTCCTTGGTGTGAGCCCTCCCACAGTCCACCATTAGCCCCACCAAAGAGCCAGGTAGGCTCCAGTGCTGGGTCACCTTAGGCCAAACAACCAACAGGAAGGGAACCCAGACCCACCCATCAGCAGACAAGAGGATTAAAGTTTTACTGAGCTCTGCCCACCAGAGCAACACCAAGCTCTACCCACCACCAGTCCCTCCCATCCTGAAGCTTGCACAAGCCTCTTAGATAGCCTCATCCATCAGAGGGCAGAGAGCAGAAGCAAAAACTATAATCCTGCAGCCTCTGGAAGGAAAACCACATTCACAGAAAGATAGGCAAGATGAAAAGGCAGAGGACTATGTACCAGATGAAGGAACAAGATAAAACCTCAGAAAAAAACCCAAATGAAGTGGAGATAGGCAACCTTCCAGAAAAAGAATTCAGAATAATGAGAGTGAAGATCTTCCAGGACCTCAGAAAAAGCATTGGAGGCAAAGATCGAGAAGATGCAAGAAATGTTTAACAAAGACCTAGAAGAATTAAATTACAAACACCTAGAAGAATTAAAGAACAAATGAACAGAGATGAACAATACAATAACTGAAATGAAAATTACACTAGAAGGAATCAATAGCAGAATAACTGAGGCAGAAGAACGGATAAGTGACCTGGAAGACAGAATGGTGGAATTCACTGCTGCAGAACAGAATAAAGAAAAAAAAAGAATGAAAAGAAATGAAGACAGCCTAAGAGACCTCCGGGACAACATTAAACACAACAACATTCATATTATAGGGGTCCCAGAAGAAGAGAGAGAGAAAGGACCAGAGAAAATATTTGAAGAGATTATAGTTGAAAACTTCCCTAACATGGGAAAGGAAATAGCCACCCAAGTCCAGGAAGTGCAGAGCGTCCAAGCAGGATAAACCCAAGGAAAAACACACAAAGACACATAGTAATCAAATTGACAAAAATTAAAGACAAACTCTTGAAAGCAATAAGGGAAAAATGACAAATAATATACAAGGGAACTCCCATAAGGTTAACAGCTGATTTCTCAGCAGAAACGCTACAAGCCAGAAGGGAGTGGCACGGTATATTTAAAGTGATGAAAGGGAAGAACCTACAGCCAAGATTACTCTACCTGGCAAGGAACTCATTCAGATTCGATGGAGAAATCAAAAGCTTTACAGACAAGCAAGAGCAAAGAGAATTCAGCACCACCAAACCAGCTCTACAACAAATGCTAACAGAACTTCTCTAAGTGGGAAACACAAGAGAAGAAAAGGACCTACAAAAACAAACCCATAAAAATTAAGAAACTGGTCATAGGAACATACATATCAATAATTACCTTAGGGCTTCCCTGGTGGCGCAGTGGTTGAGAGTCCGCCTGCTGATGCAGGGGACACGGGTTCGTGCCCTGGTCCGGGAAGATCCCACATGCCGCGGAGCGGCTAGGCCCGTGAGCCATGGCAACTGAGCCTGCGCATCCAGAGCCTGTGCTGGGTGACAGGAGAGGCCACAACAGTGAGAGGCCCGCGTACCACAAAAAAAAAAAAAAAAGACTTAAATTTATCAAGGCTTGATTTGTGACCCAACATGTGATCTATCCTGGAGAATGTTCTGTGTGCACTTGAGAGGAAAGTGTAATCTGCTGTTTTTGGATGAAATGTCCTATAAATATCAATTAAATCTATTTGGTCTATTGTGTCACTTAAAACTTGTGTTTCCTTGTTAATTTTCATTTTGGGTGATCTGTCCATTGGTGTAAGTGAAGTGTTAAAGTCCCCCACTATTACTGTGTTACTGTCGATTTCCTCTTTTATAGCTGTTACCAGTTGCCTTATGTATTGATGTGCTCCTATGTTGGGTGCATATATACTTATCATTGTTATATCTTCTTTTTGGATTGATCCCTTGATCATTATATAGTGTCCTTCCTTGTCTCTTGTAACATTCTTTATTTTAAAGTCTATTTTATCTGATATGAGTATTGTTACTCCAGCTTTCAACTATTCATTGAAACCGGGAAATTGGGGAAGGGTGGGGTATGGACCAGGTTAACTAGTTGAGATAAGCAAGTATTAGGACGTTCACAGGACATCTGTATGGAACATTGTAACAGGCAGTGGAAAATAATCACTGTGTTGAAGAGAATTAACTTAGGAAAACTCTTGGGCTGTTCTGAATGTTTAAAAATCATAAAAGTTAGTAAACCAAATTAAAATAAAAATATAACCAATGCTTTTGGGCCCATTTTCCCTTAACGTGATTTTGGAGGCAATGAGCGATGAGCATGATCACACAGTTACGCAAGAATCCTTTAATACTTTCTTAAGAAGCTAAGCCATTACATAAGAAATAAAATAATACTTTCTTAACATCCTATATTATCATTTGAGAAGTACAAAGTAATATCACTAATTGGAAATGTAGGAGAAGTTATACCTTGACATTTTGATTCCAGAAGATACCGTTAGTTTTTTGGTGTCTGAGATATGAAGAAACCCTTATCAGAAATGAGAGTGACCAACAGTGCCCTTGAGAATTCTCAAATAACAGGTATAAATAACCACTGCCCAAGTCTATGACTCCAACTTGCCTTCACCTCAGTCCTAGTGTCTATACCTGCACCTGACCTGTGGTTCTTCTCTACCATTAATACCATTTTGCCCACACTTTGGTGTCAATTCTTAGTTTTCTGATACTTACCTTTCCAGATGTCCTAACCCTCACCCCAGCTTTACACTTAGCCCTTCAGTCCTGTTCTCAGCCCTGACCATCTCCTTCTGTCTACCCCAACTTCTTTTCATTGAGTCTTTCCCAGTCCAGTACTGAAAGCATGTTTCATTGCTTAATGGGATGGGCCACCTAGATAGGACATATTTAAACAACTTGAGAAAAGCTTGTAGTTCAGTTATCAGCTATCACGATAGCCTCGAGGTACAAGAACAGAGGAGTTATGCCCATTGCATCCCAAAGCATGGGCAGATAAGAAGGAAAAGAAAGGAGTAGAAGAAAAAGGTGGAGAGAAGAAAAGAAAAAAGGAAGAGCACACACACAGAAGCAGAAAGAGAGGCTACATTTATCCTGGCCTGGATATTTATGCCATAGATCTCAGGTCAGATGTCATAATATTCCAAATGCCAATGCAAGGACTGCTGCCAATCCCTAATTAATTTTTTCAAATGTGTGTGACATGAGAAAGTAAGATCAATTTAATATATTTTTCATAATTCAGGTTTGTTCAATTTATAACTGTCATTTATTCTGAGAATATATCCTTCCTATGTTTTGTATTAAAATGCTCCATTAAAAGTGATAAAACCAAATGACACTATTTATTTTTAATTCCTGGCAAAATTAAAAGTGGACAATTATGTGAATGAGTGTGCTTGTGTGTATAGTATGTGTAGTTTATATATCATTTACTCTAAAACAAAATCCCCCAATCTGGCAACTACTGTCTAACTTACTTCTGTATCAATATATCGCAACATGCAAGTTAGGCAGAGGTGTCTGAGTAAATAAAAGAACTCATCAACATAGCTTCATTATATATATACACTTCAGTGAGTTTAGTTAGCAGCTACTGTTATCTTTACTTAAGTGGCCGAATGAAGCAGAAATAAAGTAAGTTATATCTTGAAGAGGTAAAGAATAAAGAATGTAAAGCATTGTAAGAGCCATCATCACCTCAGCTGCTCTAACATCAGTAAGTTTGGGTACCAGCCTGGCTGGTAATCCTGAACCCCATGGAGGAATGGTTTCATATGAATGTAGGCAGTTCCCTCTATTTTTCTTTTCTTATTTCTATGGATGTTCCTGTTTAGATTGGTAAACATTGGTAAGCATCATCTTATTTGGACTGAACTTAAATGTTTCCTAGTGTTGAAACAGTTCTGGCTTGATTGTCTCTTGTGTATAATTCTCCCCATTTTTTTTTTTCTCTTGTCTCTACTTACCTTGCTAGACAGGAGCTTCTAGGGAGCTGAATTGTGTTTGCCTACGTGTGAATGACCCCAGTTAACATATCAGAGGACCTCCTAATGTTCTCTCATTTTCTTCTGGTGTCTCTTAGTCATTTATTCTGCGTGACCTTTGGTATAACTTCCCTCCCCTGCTCTAGTCTTATCCAAGAAGATAGCAGTGTCAGCTCTCCAAGTGTCAGCCTACAGTTCAATAATGTGGATCAACTTCTATTCCAGCTCAATCTTCGTTGCCTGTATAAATACAAATGAAAAAGAATTGCGTCCACCTCTCCTTAACATACTCACTCCTGACCTTTCACATTTTCACAAGTCAACATTTGCAAAGCCGATAGTATGAAAGGAAAAAAAATAGGAGGGAAGAGAGAAAGTATAACCTAGCATTTTCACTTTGCGGGAGAAGTATATTTACTTACAGCAAGAGCTGACCTTTCTCAAGAAGGACATCTTCAGGCAGGTGGTGTTCCTGTTAATCACGAATTATCATTCTGCTCCTAGCTTCCGGACCTTCTCTTCTCACAAATATGAAGATAACGCAGTAACACAGGGGCACGCCAAATTCTCTTAGAATCACTGAATGCTAGTGCTGAAAAAGCATTTAGGGTCATCCTGTGCACAAAGTTATTCATTTCAAGAGCAAACATGACTTGAGAACTTTTATGTGCGCGTGCATTTGAGGGCATCTGCCAGGCAATGTGCTAGGTGATGGGAATATACAAATGAAAGAAACAGTTTCTGTCCTCTTGAGTAAATAAATACTATCCTGAGAGGTTAAGTGACTTAGCAGAGGTTATGTGTTTAGAGACTGTACTATGAGATAGCCTGATTCCTAGTATTACACCCTCATCCTCTTTCTTCAAGGCATATCTATTTACCCTTCCAACTCCAAGGCGGTTAATAACATCTTCCCTCATGCTCCTACTAAATTATCATTGCATCGTCCTTCTTCATCTTTGTGCCCACCACTGGCCAGTAGAGTGCCTTGAACATGGTACATGCTTATATTTCTTGTTAAATTTGTGTACCCTGGGGGTAGACACAACCATAGCCTGTGTTGATGGAATTGTGTGTGTGGCAACAGTGGAGATAGAGAAAATATGTAATTGTGGAGGATTGGGCTACTGCTCCCAGTGATTTCATGGTTCAGTGATTTGGAGGTTGAAAAAGGTTTAAACTGAGTCATGTACACACCGGTAAAGGACAGTCTTTTCAAACTTGCTTGATCCTTGTCTGGCTTGTGACTTTCAAACAACTGAGAACCTGAGAACTAATAATCTGCATCGCTTCTCAAACCATATAGGAAAGTAAATAATGCTTGAGAAGCATTGTTTTCTTGGCTTGCAGATTATAATACATTTTCCCATACCATTCATGTCACTGATAGTCAAAAAGAATTGCTAGGCCCCTTATTATAAACGTATACAAGGTTTCATATACGTGTACTTATGGAACGTTAAAGTGTAGCAAAAACACCTGGCCAAAGAGAATCAGAAATTATCTAGAACAGGAACATGGATAATTCTGAAAGGTAAAAATTTCATTTAACTTTTAAGTTTTGCATCAGAAAGTGTTTTGTGAAAGTATAATAAATGATTTTATTTTCTATAAATGAGACAATTACAGCTTAAAGAGTTTGTCAGGATATTCACCACAAATCAAACTAGTTTTCAGGGAGAACAGCTGGTGATGAAAATAGAAGAATAACTTACTTTAAAAAAACAAAGTTTCAAAGTTTTTTATAGAAAATAAATCAGATTAGAAGTGAAACCCTCAGAAAGATATATTCAAAACTGAAACCAATTCTTCATGCTTATTGTGGTTGTTAAAATAAGTAGAAACTAGGTGTAATAGAATTTGCTGTTTCTAGCCACCTGAGATTTATTTGTCCTTTTTTAAAATTGTATAGTATCCCACTCAATGTAGATCTCCATCCTTCCCTCATGAAGTCTATGCACTTCAAGACTGAGTAACTTTGATATTTTCACTTCCTGGTTCAGAGGTATTCATACAACCTAAGTTGGTTTAATGTGATGGAAACATAGGTCTTCTTTGGAAATATCTCTCTTCCCTGCAGGATACAGTGAGAGAGCATGTTCCTATGTAGCCATTTTAAGAAAACCACAGGGAAAAGCTGAGGAGGGTGGTATCAGCTTCTGGGAGTAGAACTAATATTGGAGAAAGACAAACCAAGTCTTGGTAAGTCTGTGAAGAAACCACGTTAAGAGTCTCATAAAATCAGACCTAACCCTTCAGTTTTTAGGTATAGATGAGTCCAAAACTATATCTTGATTGTTTAAATCAAGCTGAGATTTATTTTTTGCTTCTTGACAAAGGTTTATTACTAATACTTAGGGTCACCACAGCCCCAAATCTGGCCCTTGGCATGTTTAAAACTCAGTTGTTTTTTAAAAGATTTTTATGGGAGTATAGTTGATTTACAATGTTGTGTTAGTTTCAGGTGTACAGCAAAGTGAATCAGTTACGCATATATATGTATCCACTCTGTTTTAGATTCTTTTCCCATATAGGTCATGACAGAGTATTGAGTAGAGTTCCCCGTACTCTACAGTAGGTCCTTACTAGTTATTTTACATATAGTAGTGTGTATAGGTCAATCCCAATCTCCCAATTTATCCTTCCACCCCCCTTTCCCCCCCGGTAGCCATAAGTTTGTTTTTTACATAATCGTAAGTTTGTGATTCTATTTATGTAAAACTCAGTTTTATCCTTGTACCTAGAAATAATCAAATCCTTGGAGAATTTTAAAGTTATAATGAATAGTTTTCCGATCATAAATTATCAAAAGAAGTAGGTTTCTGCTCCTCCGGTGATTCCATTTTCTCACCGTCCGGTCCCTGTGCAGTCTGTGTGGACCCAGTGGCACTGGTGCCAGAGCTGGGTGTGAAGTGAGCGTGGGCTGCGTCTCTCCCTGGGTGAGCTGGGAGCCACTGCCTTGGCGGAAGGTAGGGATGAAAATGGAGAGGCTGGAGCCAAGGCCACGTGCCAGCCAGGGCTTCTCCTAGGCTCAAAGGCAGTTGCCACCCTATCTGGCGTGGAGTTGGGGCTGAGAGCAGAAAGCCTGAGGGAGTTGGGTTTCTCCTTGGGCGCGATGGCGTTTCCACCTTTGGTTGGGGGGACTATGGCTGCACTTCTGGGTGCTGGTTTCACTTTTCCCCAGGTATGCACTCCTGTTAGAGGCTGGGTCGGCGCTGGAGGGGCTGCAGCTGCCCCGCTAAGCTGGTCTCGCTCCCTCCCACGTGTGCGCGGGGACGTGGGTGCCGGCAATGACTGGTCAGATGCCAGGTCCGGGTCTAGCCACCCTGTTCCCTCTACGTGTATGTGATCTCCTTGGCAACAGCAGCCTGGGCGTTAGTGGGGAGCAGTGCCAGAGCAAGGGGGGCTGGAGCAAGAGCCTGGGGCACGCTGGGGTGGTCTGGCCCTCCTGCCAAAGCCCCAGGCAGTTTTCAATCTGCTGCCTCTGCACTCTGAATGGGAGGAAGCACGTGGAATCTTGGTTTCTTACAGCTTCTCAAACCAGTTAAGGGGACTTTTCTTCCCAGCGCTGGACCTCAGGGCTTTGGTGCCTAACATGTGACTCAAACCCCTCACTCCCCAAGGAGACTCCCCATCCTGTGATATCCCCTCCCCTTCCGGGTTCCCCGCTAGGGATGTGGGTCCTGACCTGATCGCTTTTCCCTTCCTACCAGATCTTACTTTACAGCCTTGGTGGTGGAAGAGCCATCCGGAGGCCTTCAGGTCACTGTCAGCAAGAGCTGTTCTATGTGTAGTTGTGGTTGGATGTGTCCTTGAGGAGAGGTTAGCTCAGCGTCCTCCTTCTCCGCCCTCTTGGTCCTGCCCCTTAATCTTGTTTTTCTTCATTAAACATTTTTCCCCCTTAAAGCATCTTTACAGGTTAATTTTAGAATGCATTCCTTTTCCAGAAACAATCTCACTCATCACATGACTTTTTAAAAATAATTTAAGGGGCTTCCCTGGTGGCGCAGTGGTTGAGAGTCTGCCTGCCGATGCAGGGGACACGGGTGCGTGCCCCGGTCCTGGGAGATCCCACATGCCGCGGAGCGGCTGGGCCCGTGAGCCATGGCCGCTGAGCCTGCGTGTCCGGAGCCTGTGCTCCGCCAAGGGAGAGGCCGCAACAGTGAGAGGCCCGCGTACCGCAAAAAAAAAAAAAATTAATTTTCTGAACATATTTTTAACTAATGCTGGGGCTACTTCGCTGATAGCTCCATGTGCTGACCATGCTTATTCACTGAATTTTAAAAATGTTTTGTGAACTCAGTTTATAGGCAGTAGATGTCTTGTCTAGGAACTGGCATTTTTGTGGGCAGAACTGGAGTTAAGCCCTACCCCGCATATATTATTTCAACTGTTTATGTCTTAGTTTTTTCACTGATAAATTATCAGTAATAAAAAACAGTTACCTTATAGTCGTCTTAGGAAGACGAAATGAAATAAGGCATTCAAAGTGCTTAGCACTAGTTTTCAATACATGGTAAACATTCAACTATTAAATTTTCACTATTAGTTTCACTGTCGTTCCTGATTATTATGCATCGATACTTAATCAGAGATTCTTGATGAAAAAAGTATGCTGGTTCAATATGATTATTTATATTCTACGGAGCAAAGCATTTATTCTAATATAAATGAACTAAACATACAGCCATAGCAACAATCCACAGATAAAAACTGAATGTAACAATTGTACTCCTACATATTCTATAACCAAAAATACTTCTTAAAACCAAACTTCTAAATTGGACTGATAATCGTTCTTAGAGGCACTAGGAATATCGTTGGTTTCTGTTTCTGGTTATAAAAAGCAACCAAAAGCAATGATGAAAAACAATATTGAAAATGACTGATTTTCATGCATGTGTGATTTTTTTTTTTCAAAAGTCTTCCTTATAAAGAAAAGACAGCATTGGAACATAGTGATTAAGAGGAGGGACTCTGACACCAAGTGCCTGGATTCAGATCCACGTCCTGCAGCTTTTCATGTATGTGATCTTAGACAATTTCTTCACTTCTCTGTATCCTAGTTCTTTCATCTATACAATGGAGAAAATATGAGCATCTATAACATCAGAATATTATGAAACTTAAATGAGTTATTCCTTCAAGAAATTCACAATAAGCCCAACACATATTGAATATCATTAGTTATTATTAACTTTCCCAACAATTCTTTTAAATACCCAAGGCAAATATAATTTTCATTTTATAGAAAAAGAAACTGACTTTAGAGCCACTTTTTTGACCAAAATTGTAGTACTTATTTTGTGATGGTGCAGGGGTTACAGTACAAACTTTCAAGCTCCTAAACTGGTAATATTAATGCAGTAATATATTGTCTTTCCCACTGATGCAAAAAAAAAAAAAGTACTGAGAACAGAACTAATGGGCAGATAACTTGTTCAGGATTCATCACCATGTATGATTGTTAAAATAAGGACTTTCATACCAGCTGATAAATACCCACTGCCCTGAGCTTCCCAGGTGCCCTTTCCCAACCCCACCCGCCATCAGTGCCTGCACTGATCTAGTCCTTTCCTCCAGAAGCCCTGAACCTTTCTCAGTTAGCAACTGAAAGATTAATGTCTACTACAGGAGCCTTTGGGTGCTGTTTGCTGCCTCCTCGGTTCTGATTATTTAGTGCAAGTGTAGTTCCTGTTTTAAATATTTTTAAAATCATCACTGGGTGCTAAAGACCTCACAGGAATGTTATGAGGACCAAAGGAAGTTACGTTTATGATGAGGATGATAAATTAGAAGATGCAGGGTATAAAGATGAGCTCTCTTGATCTATTCTAGGCACATTCCTATGACACAAGTCTGAGCATCCTTGAAGGGTGACCTAGTGTTAACTCATCTCTCTATATTACAATACCCGTTAGGTTATTTTTAGAGATCATCAAAAGTTAACAATGAACTTGAAGTCAACCGAAAATAAAAAAATTCTTGTCAACATTATATCTATCTATCTAGTCAATTTCATTTCCTGCCAAAGTGTCCAGAAAAAGGCAACCTGGAATTAATAATTAAATCCATTAATTCTATGGATTTGGTTTTGAGGACAGTTACCTCTCCTCAGGAATCATAATGTGAAATTATCTGAGTTAAATTTCTAGACAATTTTCTTGGTAGATAGAAATAGTTTTCTTTGAAGAAACAGCATTCTATATATAGTAAAATGATATTTTTCTTTTTCCAAAGCTCCAAATTTTGTTCAGTTATTTATATTTCTAATTTCATTTTCCATTTTAACATGTTTAACCACATGACATCTTTGCCTCACTAGAGAATGGAGTGAAATATAGAAAAATATAGTATAGTAATATGGGAAAATGCACGTTTCTCGAAACTAAGAAAATAGGTCATTTAAAATGTAATTCGGTCTGCAGTGTACTGGGGGCACTTGGATGTTATCTGTAATGTGTGCACTGCAGTTGATGCATACCCATTACAGTTTATTTAAATCTAACTACATTGCCTTAAAAATAATTATTCTTCTGCTTTAGAAAGAAAACAACATAAACATTTTGGAAACTGTGTCTTTTGTCTTAATTTTAAAGGTATTAATGGGAGAAGCTGTGTTTCAAGAAAGTGAAACAGAGCAGGACACTGTGGTCCTTCCCCCCATGTGCTCCACCTGCCTTTTGTAGAAAGACTTTAGCCAACGAATAAGTTTAATCAGAGAAGTGAGAAAATGCAGAAACAAAGGAAAACAGTCCAACAAGACTAAATAATAATAGTTTAGTCATTAAGCATAGTTAAGGACCTTTAGTTCCTTCTCAGGTGCTATAGATAATATTCTGAGCTGTATCCTGTGAGCTGTCTTATAGATACCGAAACCCCTGCCAGGTAAAGAAGTTAACTACATGATGACCAGTCTGACATAAGCTGGCACAGTTCCAAGAATTGGCCTCAAGGACATGGGAAAAAACCGACCCTGGAACTGAAGACTAATTGTACTTTAAAACAATCAAGATGACACTGGTCAGATCACTGCATGGCTAATTTCAAGATGATTGTCAGAGCTGATTGTACTGTTTCTACATGTAGCCCCCTCCCTCTGTCTATATAAGCTCTTGCCCACTGGTTGGGGGGGATTCACCCTTTGGACAGGAGACCACCCCCCATTGCCGGCATCAGAAATAAAGCAAACTTTCCACCAACTTACCTCTTTATTGGCTTTTGAGCTGCAAGCTTTTGAGCAGCAAGCAGCCAGACCCTCCACTAACAAAAGGACAAGAAAACGGAAAAGGGATTAAAAAGCTTGTGAGGAGTGGAGAAGAGAAACTGAATTTGCATAAAGTGACATACTTGAATGTTGCTTTTGACCACCTTCTGTATTACATTTCTTCATTTTGCATAATAAAATACATTTGTTATGCTGACGTGGCACTAACACCACTAGCTCAATAGTAAATGTTATTGAGTTTTTTTTTTTTTACACATAACTGATTTGGTTAAATTTATTGAATTAACTAGTTAGTTTAGTATTGTGTAGACAAAAGTTTCATGCATGGCACAGAAATGTAGACATGATTTTCAACTTGTGTTAGTGGTGTTTGATGTCAAGCAGCAGAGGGAAAATTTTTAAAACTTGCCATTATACACGCACCCAGTTATCGGCCCATCACGCAGAAGCTGTTTTCCTCAAGCCTAATAGGGCATGAGGAACCTATAACCAGGAACCAACAAACATCTGTTTATACTATCCTGAGGTCTAGGCTGAAGCCCATGGAAGCTGTCTTTTGGGGAAATGAAGAGTGGCCCAAACTATCAGGATGCTGCCAAAAGCCCAACCCGTTGTCACTGAAGGCTGCCTTAAAATGACACAATTCAAAAACGTCAGAACAACCTCTTCAGAAGGAAAACCGGTATGACTACGTAATGTGGTCAACAGGTAAACAGAGCACAATAAACTCTAATCATATCATTTCATCTCTTCCCTTCCTAGACTCATTTGAAATAGAAGCAAGAGAAAAAGCACACCCGGCGTTTGTAGATGACGCCCCAATATTCACAACTATCAGGCTGCTAAATGCATGCCAGGCATCTTTAGAGCCCAGCATGTTTGCAAACTCACTTTCTTCCCGACTCTGACTTCACAGTAGGATGTACCATTTTCACATACGATGCAAGATTCATTGGAGCTATGATTTAGAGAAGTTGCAAAATAGGGCACGGTGTCACCTGTCTCAGACAATTTCCCTTTAAAAGCAAATCCCGTTCTTGGAGTAATTCATCCATGTTTCCTTTTCTTCTTGAGTAAATGAAAAAGTTGGAAATAAAGCACATTATCTCCCCATCTGCCTCGACCCTATCAATTTTGCCACCCGCTACAATCACTTTTCACACCACCCCTGCCTGAACCAGAGGGACAGCCATTAAAACACTACCACAGGGCTTCCCTGGTGGCGCAGTGGTTGGGAGTCCGCCTGCCGATGCAGGGGACACGGGTTCGTGCCCCGGTCCGGGAGGATCCCACATGCCGCGGAGTGGCTGAGCCCGTGAGCCATGGCCGCTGAGCCTGCGCGTCCGGAGCCTGTGCTCCGCAACGGGAGAGGCCGCAACAGTGAGAGGCCCGCGTACAGAAAAAAAACCAAAAACAAAAAACAAAAAAACCACTACCACACATTGGAAGCCAAGGCTGCTCCAGCCCACAGCTGAACTTAATAAAACCGTTAATGTCAGAGCCTGCCGGCTAGCGTCCCAGGAATGCCACTTGCTCAAAATCCTTCCATTCCAGCCATGCATGTGGCATTTCATCCTTCTCCCCATGCAGAACCATGCCATCTGCTATGAGACACAGATATGCCACATGCCAGGTGACATTTTCCTTTAAATTTTTTTTTTTTTTTAAACTGGGAAATATACTCAACAGGCAGAGAGCAGGAAGAAATTTGTGCACTACCTAGGCCTGCTTTTCCAATCTCTTGATATTTATTATATCCTGGCTCTGCTTTTGAACGGTTGGTGAGTAATTTATGGGCAGGCAGCCTTAAAAATAAGTCTTCAGATATGTAATAAAAAGCTCTGAGCACTGGCGCGCTAATAAACCGAGGGGTAACTGTGGAGTTGAATTACAAAAAAAGAAAAAGAGTCATTAAATCAATAATACTGAGGTCTGATAGAGCTGTGTGAAGTCAGTAACATCATAACCTTTTATACTGACTTCAGCGTGGGAACATGCTCTTATCTGCGGCAAGTGATGGTAAAAGAATTGAGATCTGATACGTTTGATCTAACAGGAAAAGAGATGGGAGGTTTTGGAGATGCGTCTTGCTTTTGTCCATTTTGGATAAGGATTCAGTTCTCCATGCATAGAGGGCCATGCATTGAAAGTCACTCCTAGACTGTCGTGGAGTCAAAGGAAAATATGGGAGAGTCTATTTATAAATACAAAAAAGAGAGAGAGCTTAATCCTTTTCTCCATGTTCAATTCAAATTACGACTACAAAATGTCCTTCCCTTCAGGGGACTCTGTAAAAATCTTAAGCTATGGATTTGGCGTTTTTGTATATAAAAGAGAAGTAAACTACAAGATTCTTACGTAGGTTCTCAGTACGGAAGGCAACATGTTTGGTTAGGTACCAGAACCTGTCTTAAGCCAGATCAGCTACATTACGACCCACTATACTTGGTGCATACCTTAAGACTATCTTATTGATTCTTATTTGGTATAATTAGGAGTGCTGGCAGTGGGACACCTAGGAAACTTTAGATTGAAGTATGCAATGAGCATGGCACTCAAGCTTAAATACGATCAGGATTAATTTTCTCCATATACAATTACTTGGTCAATTGTTTAAACATACACAGATTATTTCACAGTTTACTACTCCTGGAATTGACTAATAAATAATAGGTTTATATTTAATATATTCTTAATTATGTCATCTGTCCTTTTATTAACTATTAATTTCCTCCTTGACTTCATACATTCAAATATCCATTCACCTCACTTCACTAAAATTTGCCCTGAAGCTATCAATGACCTCCCCTGACTAAACTCCCTAATGCTGACTTTGGCAAACAGATGGATCCCTTGAAGACATCAATCTGATCATGTCAATTCTAACGGACTCCTGCCTTCTCCTGTCCTCCGTCTCCCAGCCCTGACAAAATACTTGAACGCTGATGTCTCAGGATTTTTGCCTCTGGTCCAGCCCACCTGACACCGGGGTACCTTCTGCTCAATCCTCCAGCTTTCCTGTGTCTTTCTTATATTTGTCATGGTCGCTCCACCTTTGCACACGTGACTCCTTTTCTGAATGCTCTTCCTTTTCTCCTCCCAACAAGGTGCTCGCATGGTACCTCTTACTCCTCAGTTGTAGCATTTATTGCAACTTCAGATTTATGCTAATTCTTTGGTTATTGAGGAAACTTGTTCTTCTGGACTAGTTTGCGCACTTCCTGAAGCCACGAGAAACATATATTTCGCCAAACGTTGAATCTCTCGCATCTAGCACTCCACTAGGTACATAGTAAACACATAACAAAAATGTGCTCCATGAATGAATGGGAAAGTTTCATTTCTGCTATGCTCCTTTCTGACTCTCATTCCACTCCTGTTCACTAAGTGCCAGGAAGTTAAGAGAATGGACTTGAGATGAGGATGAAGAAAATTAGCTTTTGATTCAATCATAAAATGCATATTGTGCCTTTTCCAAAACAAGTTGAACAAGACAGTTGTCACTCTACTCAAAGAATGTATTTTCTAACATGATGAAATGCAAAAGAACAAATAAAGAAAAAATAAGGTAAACAAAATTATGGAGTGTGAAGAGTGCTAAAAAGGAAATACATAAGAGAATGAGATAAAGAAGACCAGGTTTGTTCTTGGGGTGGAAGCGTCTCTGAGAAGAGCAAGGTGAGACACCCAGGAGGAAAAGAACTGTACAGAGAATGAAGGGGGAGAACATCACAGGTGGAAAGAATAGCATCTATAAATACTCTAATGTAACAATTGACCTGGCATCTTCCAGAAATAGAAAGAAGTTTAGTAAACTAAGCATCGAGTGGCAAGCTTAGATCGAAGATGGTCAGGGCTCTGCAGACTCTCAGAAGGAGTTCAGATTATATCTTAAATACAATCATGGCTACTGCAGGGTTTTAAAAGGCAGTGCCGTCCTCTGGTTTACATATTACTTTGGCATGAAGAATGGATGTGAGTGGGCAAGAGCCATTAAAAACTGGCCAGCTAGAAGGTCAAGGACTACTGAAATAACATGGTATGGAGAAGGCTATGGCAATGGAGATGGTGTAGTGTGGACAGATTTGAAGTAAAGTATAGTGAATGTAGAAATAAGAGGACTTCCTAATGGCTGTGGGTGTTGGGATGCACAAAACATGCAATTAAGGACCACTTGAGGTTTCCAGCTTCAACACCTGGCTAGACGGTGGTGACATTTGCTGAGATGGGAAGCTTGGGGGAGGAGAGAAAGGGGGCAACAGAGCCAAGCAAGGCAGATGAGAGTGGGAATTAAAGGGTCAGTCTTTTTTGAACAAGATATTTTGTCTTTCTGCTTATAAACATCTCTACAAAGCTGTCACTATGCATTTGTATCATCCAGTTAAAATGATAGATCTTTATGCTATACTGGTTACTGGAAAATGGGATCTTATCACCTTTCTCAATGTCAACTATATAAATAAGAGAGTCTAAACCAGATACGAACACTGGATTCAGTGAAATTAGTTCAATATACAAGGTCAGTGTCTGCCCCAAGTCTGCAAAGATCCACAGGAAACATCATTGTAACAGGTCCATTGGAGGGAAGAGCGGAAAGCTAGTAGGTAAAGAACCAGAGGTTCTAGTAGTTCCTCTACTAATTAAAAAAGAAAGGTCATTTAGCAATGGAGCAGAGAAGTGAGCTCCAGCTGATCAAAACTTAGAGCATCAGAAGAGAGTCCAAAATACGCTGTGAGATGAAGAGAGGCTGTGAGAGCATCTAGGCAGTATAATTCAATTAAAGGGAATGGGCTCCAACAGGGTAGCAGCACAGGAAGTCACTGGAGCAAACTTTTGAAAGACAAAAGCAATGGCAAACCTAGAAGTCTGGAACTCCTTGTTAAAAAAAAGTCAGAAAAAATCCCCTTGAAAAGTGCAAAATAAAGACATCACCATTTCCACAGTTGTAGTTTTCAACACAATGGGGAGGACACAGGAGACGGCTGGTAAGTATTCTCCCTTCTTTTTGACTAATGCTTTCTCACTTTCTCCTCTCAAAATAGCGGCCTTCGAGTAATTAACTGAATCCCAGCCATGATATAATAAATTTTAGACACTAGTCACTCCGTTAAGACCTATTGCTTTTGATTTTGATAAGACACAGAGCACTTTTAAAAGGCAATGAAACTAGGGCATCTCTCCTTAGGAAAAATGCATTTAGAATTACAAACATTTATTTACATATAATTTCAGGGGGCTCACAGCACTCCTCTCCCTCCCCCCAAACAGATCTTGCAGAAATAGGAAGATATCAGGTGAAGAGCTCCTCTTGTTTTAGCTTTAATGAAAACGATCTGGGGTTTCCCTGGTGGTGCAGTGGTTAAGAATCCACCTGCCAATGCAGGGGACACAGGTTCGAGCCCTGGTCCGGGAAGACCCCACATGCCGCGGAGCAACGAAGCCTGTGCGCCACAACTACTGAGCCTGTGCTCTAGGGCCCGCGAGCCACAACTACTGAGCCCATGTGCCACAACTACTGAAGCCCACGCGCCTAGAGCCCTTGCTCCGCAACAAGAGAAGCCACCGCAATGAGAAGCCCTCGCACCGCAATGAAGGCCCAATGCAGCCAAAAATAAATAAATAAATAAATTAATTAATAAAAAAAAAGATCCGATAACAAAAATGTGGGTTTGGGATCAGTCTGGTAACAATCTGTAGATTTCCGCTGTTGTGTTGGCAGCTGAGGCTGGCTCTCCTTTCCTCTTGTTCTGTGGCCATAAATGACAAATTGCTGTCTGAGGTCCCTTTCAGTCTCTGGGACTCCCAATATTTCAAGAGTTTTTTGATGTTGCTGCAAATAAAGTTTGGTCTCAAAAGGCATAGTGGGGGCTTCCCTGGTGGCGCAGTGGTTGAGAGTCCGCCTGCCGATGCAGGGGACACGGGTTCGTGTCCCGGTCTGGGAAGATCCCACATGCCACGGAGCGGCTGGGCCCGTGAGCCATGGCCGCTGAGCCTGCGCATCCGGAGCCTGTGCTCCGCAACGGGAGAGGCCACAACAGTGAGAGGCCCACGTACCGCAAAAAAACAAAAACAACAAAAAAAAGGCATAGTGGTACCCTTCCAAGTTTAATAACTAGCATTTATCACACACTTCTGTGGTTGGACATACTCACACCAACCTATGATGTACGTACTGCTATTTGCTCCATCTTATATTTGAAGAAACTTCAATAAAGGAACTTTCTCAATGATAACCATTCAATCCTCAGAACATGGAAGACTGTAATTCCCAATATACTTGCATGGAGATTGGGCCATACTTCTCGTTCTGTCTAATGGAAAGTGAATGGAAATGTTTTTCCCTTGTCCCCAAAATGTTCTGTGTGATGTTTTAAGTTTTGCTACACATTCATCAGCCAGACGAATGCATACATTCAGCAGAGCACCTATGTGATGCCAGAAGTCATCAGATGGAAGGGACACAGACCCCCTAGTCACCCCCTGGGGTAAAGACACCCAGGAAAGCCACTCAACCAGGAACATCTGAGCTGGATTTTTTGAGAGCTAGAAACAAATTCACTTTTATTGTGTTAAGCCGGTGAAATTGTAAGGGGATTGGCTAAAGCAGTGTGTATTAACAGCCCTGATTAAGATAATTATATACAATCATTTGACGGAATGAGATCAAAACCCAGGTTTTCTTACTTCAAAACACTCAAGTTTAATGGCAACACTACGCAGTAACCTAAGTGCTTTATCTTTTGATAAAGATACAGTAATTGATTCGTTGCTTGAGAACCACAGATTTTTAAGGAGAGCTAAGAGTGGCCTGTCCCAGAAATTCTGTTAGTAGAATAAAATAGGGGAATATTTGCGCAGTGTGTCTTAGAAGAGAAAGGACAAAGAATGCTTTGAGAGTGTTTCCCCAGCCCCTGTCTTAAGCATATGATGCTCTGGCTGTAAAATCCTTCTCCTAGTTAGCTAGGAAACTGTGAAGAAAACAACTTGAAAACTTGAAAAGAAATCACAATCATTTCCACAGAATGGGTCTCTGAACCTTTAGGATCAAAAGAGATTTCTGTGAGAATTAAGGTAATTACTGAAGGAAGATTGACAGAAATTGTTACACCAGCATGAGTGAAATCTGGAGCTGTGTTAATGAGAACTGGGACACAGAAAGAAAATCTTGATGGTACATAAGAGAAGTAAGTGGCTATCACTTCAGAGGGAATGCCGTTAGGTCCTGGACTCTTCCAGGAGCTTAAAAAGAAGTAAGAAAAAAATAGAATTTTCTTGAATAAAAGGAAAGAGGAAAAAAATAGAGGATCTGGGACTGAACTCTATTCTGTATCCTGGGAAACAGAAAATGAACAGATGGCCATAAAAATGCAGAGATTTACAAATATGAGAAAAATAAAGAATTTTATGACTATAAAAGTGGATCAAGTTAGTTCCTCATACTGGGAGATATTAAAACAGAGTGATGCAAGAAGAACAGCTGGCAGTGGAAAGAATAGTAGGTAACCTCTTGGTTAATAGCTTAAATCTAGTTCCAGATGACTAAATGATGTCTGGTTTTCTCATTAGATCAGTGGAACATATTGTTAGAATGATTTCTTTGTATATTGGTAAAGAAGAGAATGGGGCAATGACATATCCTCTTCTTTGCTGAGAAGGTGATTTCTACTGGCAATGGGCTCTCTTCTTACCTTAGCGATTGGTCAACACATGGGAAGAAGAGGCCAAAAGGCCTCTAGGACTCTTTGCTGCCATTACCCTCTGCTCCAAGTTAGGCCTGGAGAGCGAAGCAGTGCTATCATGTATTACTTATTATCTCGTTCTTCAGAGGTGAATCTCTTGTGAAATTATAGGCATCAAAAGACCATAGACAACTCACTTATAAAGATGTCACTTCTCTCCATTTTGACCTAATAAGTTCAATGCAGTCAGATCAAAATAAAATGTTTCTGTTGTTGTTTTTCTTGACAAGCTAATTTAAAAGTCTATATGGAACTGCATATAAATGCATTCTGAGTTGTCTTCAGAATGTGTAAAGAGCATCTACAAACCAATAAGAAAAAAAACAGGCAATACGATAGAGCAAAAGACTAAAATGAGCATTCACAAAAGTGGATTCCAAATTACCATTACATGTTTGAAAAGCTGCCTGACTCTACCAATAATCACAGACATGCTAATTAAATAAATTAGATAATACTATACAAACTCTAATACCAAGTGTGGCTGAAGATATGGAGCACAGGTACACTGTTGGTGGGAGTGGAATTTATATAATCACTTAGAAAAATATTTAGTATTATCTACCGAATTTGGACACATACATATGCTGTGACCAGAATGTCCACATGCCCTAGGTTACACAAGATAGACTCAATTTATACCTATTCCTCTGGTATAATGACTAGTAGTACCTAGTACTGGTTTGGATGATAAATTTTATTCTACCAATAATGTAGATATTTCAATTAGATATACACCCAACAGAAAAGTGTGTATATGTGGTGCAAAGGACATGAACAAGAATGTTAACAGCAGGACTATTCTTAATAGGCAAGTACTGGAAACAGCCCTGATGCCCATCACAGTAGACTAAATAAATAACATTTGGTAAATTAATTCAATAGAATGTTATATAGCAATATAAAACATAACAGTCTATTTTAAGATGATAGTTTAAGTTTGAAAGCATTCTAAAGCTCTGTATTTGTACTCTGCCCCACCCACATTTTGTTTTTGATGATACAATTTACATCTTTTTACTTCCTGTATCTATTAACAAATTATTATAGCTATAGTTATTTCACTACTATGTGTAGCTGTATATTTGGTGTGTCTATGGAAAAAGTGAGTTCAGGAGCCTGCTACATCACCAGCTTGGACTGAATGATATAGCAATACAATGAACAGATTACATCTACATATACAATATAGCTATACAGGACTTCCCTGGTGCAATGGTTAAGAATCCGCCTGCCAATGCAGGGGACACGGGTTCGAGCCTTGGTCCAGGAAGATCCCACATGCCACAGAGCAACTAAGCCTGTGCGCCGCAACTGCTGAGCCTGCGCTCTAGAGCCCGCGAGCCACAACTACTGAAGCCTGTGCGCCTAGAGCCTGTGCTCTATACCCCAATAAAAAGAAATAGCTAAAAGCTAACACAGTAAAATATCTGATTATTTGGTTGATGAATTATAGGGTGAGTTGAATTCACAGTCTCACTAGTCCTGTTATCTAAATATGGGAGAGGATTAATTGTCAAAGAATGCAATCCTAAAACATAGTTTGGGGATATTTGGTTAGACTCAGATGACTCTGGATTACTCAAATCCTATAAAGTTGCAATACCCAAGGACCATTCCTTGACAGAATAACTCGCCCACATCTATTCTCCTGACTTGTTGAGAGACCTTAAAATAAACGTGTGTGAGGCAAGAGCATATTGAGTGTCCCAAAGCCCCACCCCTATCAATTCTCTTCGCTCCCATATACGTATATATAACTCAAGTCAGGTCTCTAGTTGGAAAATACCTAGTAGGTTTCCATAATCGTAATGGGAAGATACAGTCAGTTAACATCAAGAAGAAACTCTTTTAGGTATATTTCACTTTATTTTTAATTAAAGTACAGTTGATTTACAACATTGTGTTAATTTGTCACTTTTTAAGTCACCTATTCCTTTGAGACATATCCCTGAGTGCTTACTCCGTAACGGCGGCGTTCTAAATTCTCGGTATAGAGTAGTAAATCAGACGAACACAGCCCCTGCTCTCATAGTAGAGAAACTGAATGAAGTGAGGAAGTGAGCAGACCATAAGGAGAGCTGGAGGAAGAGCAGCCTGGCAGAGGGAGGAGAATTTACAAAGGTTCCGAAATGGAAATTAACTTTGCTCTATTAGGAAGGCCAGTGTGTCTAAGGCAGAATGGACCTGGCTGAGAGTAATAGGAAACGGAATCAGAGAAGCAGGCAAGATTCCAGGTAATATAGGACTTTGTGGACCATCGTGAAGACTTTGGATTTTGTGCAATCATTATATGACCACAGTGGCTATTACTTATCTGAGAATGTGCTTTAGAATCTCATTATTAAAATAACAACGTGCACGGTAGGAGGCTTTTGATATGTAAATAAGGAAAAGGAACAAGGCTGGTTACATATCCCAGAATGTCAGAGCCAGCCCCAGAATCTCCAGGAGTGAGTCCTGACCATTAGTATCTTTTATAAGCTCTGCAGGTAATTCTAATGCACAGCCATGGCTGAGGAACATTTCCATAGAGAAAATATGATAAAGTATCCGAAGAATATCTTCTCCAAAGGCTGGAGAGGAAGGAATAGCTCCTGATTTCCATTCTATCCTAGACACTAACAACCTGGTTCAGTTTATCTCTGAGTCTAATCGTTTCAATCATCTTACAAATAGGCGCTACTGCAAGAGACGCTTGTGCACATTGAAATAATAACTAATAAGCCCTCTCCTCTCGGCAATTAATTTCTGAGGTTTCTAAAATATTTATAAAGCATATATCATTTCTTGGTGTTATGTATAATATAATATTTGCCCTAAAGGAACTTATACATTTAAGAAGAGGCTCAAAAACTCCAGGGAAGTATTTTCATTATTTATTGGAATTGCAAAGTTTTATTTTTCTCCAAATAGCTTAAGGTGCATTACCTACTCTCTAACTTGGTGAGAGGATGGACACACCATCCTGAATAATGGATTTTAAGTGACATGTTTACATTTAGGATCTCCCTACTTTTCTTGTTTCTTTGATTTCCTTTTTCTTTCTTGGGTTGCCTAAAAATCTTTGCTCAACTATCATTTCAATTGAGTTGAAGAAGCAGAACTTTAACAATGACTTAGCTTTCATAGCTGTGAAATCCTCAGGCATTAGAAATGAGATTCTGCAACTCTGGGATACAGACTTGAAGCTGACTTCAGGTTGGAATGGTACCACATGTCTGCATGGGACGCTCAGCATTTATACTAATGTTACCTAGAAGGCAATGCTGCTTCATGTGTTTCCCTTGAGTCTGGCACTGGGATAGCGAATATCTGTTATCCAGTTTGTAATCTTTGAACACAGTTAAGCATCATCATTCTTCTGTTCCACTACAAGGGAGAAGTTAAAAAACATCTAGAGGGGCTTCCCTGGTGGCGCAGTGGTTGAGAGTCCGCCTGCCGATGCAGGGGACACGGGTTCGTGCCCCGGTCTGGGAAGATCCCACGTGCCGCGGAGCGGCTGGGCCCGTGAGCCATGGCCGCTGGGCCTGCGCGTCCGGAGCCTGTGCTCCGCAACGGGAGAGGCCACAACAGTGAGAGGCCCGCGTACCACAAAAAAACAAACAAACAAAAAAAACCAAACGAAAAAACAAAAACAAACAAAGAAAAACTGAGGGGTGGAGTTGCCATAATTCTAAAAAAAAAAAAAACCATAGATGAGAAGCAGCAGATACAGGGGTAAATACGGTAAATTAAACCTCAAGTAGATACCTGTGTGATATCTAGGTGGCACACTCCAGTAAGCAAAATAAAATGACTACCATTATTGAAGACCGATCAGACACCAAACATTACTCTACTGTAAACCTTACCCAGTGTATACCTCATAATTAATCATAATAAGAATTATTCTCTGAGGCAATTCTCTGAGTTTTTAAACGTTTAATTAAGACCAGTGCAATAATAATGTTGAGTGCCGGCGTCACAATAAGAATTCACATGTACCTGAATCGAAACCCCAAATTTCTACTCTTTTCCAGTGCTTCTGTGAAATTTAGGAGACAGATCAAGACTGGAAATAATTATTTGGGAGTAATCCAGCTATATGCTATAGTGAGAACCACAGTAAAAATATTTTATACAGGAGGGTTTGTATAGTGACACTAGTAATTGTTAGTTACTCCTAAGACCAAAATGTTTGTCCTCCTTACCTTTTCCTGATCCGCCACATTTTAGTATTATTCCTTCTTTCCTAATCCATTCTCACAGCTGCTAGATTAATTTTTCTAAAATCCAGGCCAAATTATGCCACACATTGGCTTAAGCATCCATTTATTCAACAAATATTTGAACATTCAGTGTAGGCCTTCTAGATAAAAAGTCAAAATTCTTGCCCTCAAGGAAGTCACAGTCTCTTGGGGAAAACATTGAAGCAAGAGGGCAATTTAAAAATAGTGGAACTGTCAAAACAGAGCTAAGTCCATTGTTCTACAGCAACACAGAGAAGAAGTAACTAAACTACACTGTCATTGTAAGGGTGGACATCCCCCCCCCAAAAAGATGCTCTATGAACTCTGTTTAGAAAGTTAGGAAGAATAGAAGAAAACGGTATCAGGGAGACTTTTTGACAGACAGAATTTTATTGCAAAGCAAAAAAGGTATGATGCCTTTAAGAAACTTCAGAAACTGACAGATTAGGTAGGGGTAAATGAAATGAGCTGTGGAAGAAATCAGGTGACAGATCATAAAAGGTCTTGTGTGCTTAGCTCAGGAGTTTGGATTTTATCCTGAAAGAAATGAGAAACCATAGAAAGGTGTGTAACAGAGGGATCTGAACAGATTTACAAGTTGGAAAACTATTCTCACTCTGATGAGTAGATAAGCATGAGATGAGCCTAGGAACAAGGATATCAGTTAGGAGGCTCTAGAAATAGCCCAGATAGAAACTGATAACATTGATTATTGCTCTAAATGAATTCCTTAGCCTGACATTCAACACACGCGACATTCTGACTTTTACCTTCTTTCCAAACCTTCTGTTCACTATCCCCTTTCCAATAGACTATGCTTCCATCAGAAACCATCTGGTTGTTTTACAAGCATTACTCTCATCTTCTGTGTTTTGAACCCTAGACCCTGGTTCAGGCTGTCTTTATGGTCTAGCATGCTGTACAGAATGTTGTAGATGATCAATCCAAATTGAGACGATTGATCTTTAAAAGGCAGATACTTTAAAAACATTAAGTTCAAACATTTTATAGCCAAAGTCACATCTTACCTTGAAGTCTTGCCCAAATGTTTTCAGAATTCTTTCCTTAAAAGCTAAAATAGTTTGAGAATTCAGTCTCTATGTTTAGCCTTTTAAAATTGATCTCTCTGAGCTCATGGTACCATTGTCACTATTGGACAAAAAAAGAAAAATTTCTTTGCACCCTACTAATTGATGGAAGTGTCAAAAATGATGCCAATTCTGGTTAAATGTCATAAATAAATTCATGAAGTGTGACTGCCTTTCTGATTCCAGAACATCAAATTCCCACTAATTGAAATCAGACTACTCTCTCAGCTCTTGCTGCTACGGGATTATTATTTTCCAATTTCTTGCTAGGTATCAAAATGACTTAGGAAACTCCAATAATTAATGCTGCTGTTTGGCCCCTTTGAAGGCTCTTGCAATCCAAGGGGGGTTAAAAGGAACTTCAAAACATGGGTTCAAATTGAAAGTGTCTTGAGGAAACGGTTTAGAAATATGTTTTATGCCAAAAGGTGATAAATAAATTAAAAAATAAATAAAAACTCTCCATGGCCAAACTTTATTTTTACATAGTTGCAGAAATTATAGTTCAGCTAATAAAATGAGAGTGTCATACACCTACTACAATATAGTACAAATCATGAATTATACAACAGGCAAAAATAAGAAACTGCAGTGGAGTTAAACTTATATGGAAATAAATAAAACATACAAGCAAAGTAGCCATCATGTTGCTTCTATTAGTAAAATGTGCACGCACAGGGGCTCTTCAGAAAATGAATGTAATATGTTAACAGCAATTATTATTTTAGAACTTCACTGCAACTGGGAACTAGTTGGTAATTAACAAGTAATTAGAACTGCAAGTTCTTTGGAAGGTAAAGCAATCGTTTGTAAAAATACTCATATACATTGAATGAAAGGATAAATCAGATCTAATAGACATTTTTTGGATTGGATATAGTAGAGTTTCTCTTTATCATAATTCTTGATAATTGAAGGAAGTCTGGTGTTTTCTTGTGGTTTTGTATGTCTGCGCATCTCTTTATATGATTGGGGTGGGGGTGAGGGTGTGTGATTTTGTGATTTACAATAATAAATATACGCTTGGTCTTAGTCCCGATTCTGGCACAGAGCCCCTAAAACTCCTGGAATTTCCTAAGTGGTAAGAGCTATAAAGGTGTCTTGTAATTCATTACAATCCCCTTTCAATCACACCTGAGTTTATGTCAATGAGGTGACTTTTCGAAAGCCCCTAAGTACGGGTGCTGAATGCCAGGGGAAACCAACCACGTGATTATAGGGTTGAAACTTTCAGTCCCACCACCCAGACCTCCTGAGTGGGGAGAGGAGCTGGAGATTGAGTTCAATCATCAATGGCCAATAATTTAATCAATCATGCCTATATGATCATGCCTTTATGAAGCCCCCATAAAACCCAAAAGGACAAGGTTTAGAGAGCTTCCGGGTTGGTGAACACACAGAGGGGTTGGAACATTGGTGCACCCAGAGAGGGCATGGAAACTCAGCACCATTTCCCCCATACCTTGCCCTATGCACCCCTTCCCTTTGGCTATTCCAGAATTATATCCTTTTATAATAAATTGTTAATCTAGTAAGTAAACTATTTTCCTGAGTCCTGTGAGCATTCTAGCAAATTAATTATACCTAAGAAGGAGGTGGATTTATACAACCCACTGGCACTCATAAGCACAGGTGACAACCTGGACTTGGAATTGGCATCTGAAGTGTGTGTGTGTGTGTGTGTGTCTGCGTGTGTGTGTGTGTGGGGGGGTGCTCAGTTTTGTAGGGTCTGATACTATCTCCAGGTAGTGTCAGAATTGAGTTACACTGTAGGACACCCAGTTGATGTCACAGAATTGCTTGGTGTGTGGAAACCCGCACACACACACATTTGGTGATGAGAAGTGTCAAAAGTACTGAGTCCAAGCAATAAAGGAACAGGAGGATGTGAGGTTTCCTTTACCAGGTGTAAACTGGAAATGTTAAAAATCCCTTTTTTTTTTTCCTGGAGAAATCAAGCAAAGTTCATTTGATCTTACTCATCCTTATTGAGTGTTCATTTGTGATGAAGATTGTTTTATGTGATGAATAATGTTGACTTATATTTATGTCTCACCTCTTATCTTTAGGGTCATTAAAAACAATGCAAAGAGGGCTTCCCTGGTGGCACAGTGGTTGAGCATCTGCCTGCCAATGCAGGGGACACAGGTTCGAGCCCTGGTCTGGGAGGATCCCACATGCCACGGAGCAACTAGGCCCGTGAGCCACAACTACTGAGCCTGCGCATCTGGAGCCTGTGCTCCACAACAAGAGAGGCCATGATAGTGAGAGGCCCGCGCACCGCGATGAAGAGTGGGCCCCGCTTGCCACAACTAGAGAAAGCCCTCACACAGAAATGAAGACCCAACACAGCAAAAATAAATTAATTAATTAATAAAAACAAAACAAAACAAAGGTCTAGTCTTTGCCAAAGAATGATTGAAGTTTAAAAAAATAAAATAAAATGTTACCTGCAATAATACTAGTTCCTAAAAAAATAAAATAAAATAATAAAAAAAAATTTTTAAAAAGCAATGCAAAGAATTTACTTATGAAACTACATGCCATGCTGCCTGATGTGATAAACCATATGCCCTACATTTCTCCTTATGCTCCACCACTTCTCCATGTCCCAACCACCTTGCCCAACCAAAAAATCAACTTTGGAATTGAATATTTAAAAATAATTCAGTCAAGGGCTTCCCTGGTGGCGCAGTGGTTGAGAGTCCGCCTGCCGATGCAGGGGACACGGGTTCGTGCCCCGGTCCGGGAAGATCCCACGTGCCGCGGAGCGGCTGGGCCCGTGAGCCATGGCCGCTGGGCCTGCGCGTCCCGAGCCTGTGCTCCGCAACGGGAGAGGCCACAACAGTGAGAGGCCCACGTACCAAAAAAAGGAAAAAAAAAAAAATTCAGTCAAGACATTAAAAAAATGGAGGCATTCAACTAGAATCTGGAAAAGACAAGAATTTTTTAAAACTGGAGGCATTCTGCTGGAATCTGGAAAGGACAAGAATTATCAGTCCTCCTGCACTACATTCGCGAGTCTATCCCTGGTGGGCCGTATACTGCAGCCAAATCTTGTCTCCATGATTTCCCTAGTGGTCAGGGTATTTCAAGGGCTTCAGAAAGAATCAATGCACTACTTATGTGACTCACTTTTCACCTTTATTAATCTCTCCCACAAGTAAAGGCAGGGTTGGGCTAAAGGAACTTATTACATTTATTGGCCAGAATTATATTAGCCACTCAACTTTTAAAGAGGCCACAATATTTTGTGATCCGTGATGACCAGAGTAGCCCTCCTTAAGCTAAGAGGAGTCAGATTTCAGTTCTTAAAAAGTATTAACTGGTTATCTGAAAAAAAATAAAAAGGCAGAGAAGTCACTTTATCCTAAGAAGTTCCTGGAAACATGAAGTTTGCTCTTTCAGATCTCAGCATTTAGACTTAAGATCCTCTTGTCTAAGACACAACTGATAAATGTCAATGAACATGCAGTAACTTCCACAGTTCCATCAGTTTAATTAGATGCACACCGGGAAGCAGTGTCAGAACCTTCCCATTGTTTGATAAATAGAATTTTGCTTTATAATACATATGCCGCATGCTTTTTCTCAGTATTTTGCAAACAATATAAAGAATTGCTTGCAAATTCCCTTAAAAGGATCTACTTAAAATGTCCAACTCAGTGACTAATTAGCAGATAGCTATCTGTAAATTAATTTATCACATAAATTCCAAAAAATGAGCTCTAAAAATATGACATTTTCAGCAGATCTGCTGGAATTAAGATCATCCCTTAAACATTAATGTTGCGTTTATGTCTTGATCTGCCTACTCTAGACTCTAACCTCACCCAGAAATTAATAGACAGAGTTAAGCTTTATTAAGCAAGATTTGATATTTGTTAAGAAAATATTTTATTGAAACAAAACACCTCAAATCATAAATGCACAATTCAGTAAATTTCCCCAAAGTAAACACAAAGATGTATTCGGAACAAAGGTTCAAAAAGAGGACTCTATGACCTTTCTCCAATCATAAACCCCTTAAGATAACCAATATCCTGACTTCCAGCATCATGCATTAGTTTCGCCTGTTTTTGAATGTTGTGTACATAGATCCATATTGTACATGCTCGTTTGTATATGAAGTTTTCTATGTTATGCTTGTAAGATTCATTTGTGTTGATGTATAAAGCAGTTCATTCTCATTGCTGAATTCTCATTCATCCCATTGCATGAATGGGCAATAATGTTATTTGTCTATTCTGCTAATGAATATTTGGGTTTTTGCCAGTTTGAGGGAATCACCATGTTGTGATTATAACATGTTTTTCTGTTCATGTATGTATGCTCTTCTAAAGGTATAAACTTAGGAGTGGAATTGCTGGGTGATAGTGTTTGCATATGTTTAACATTAACAGACACTTACAGTTTTCCAAAATGATTGTACCAACTTACGCTCTAGCTAGAGTGTTCTTTCGTCAGTGTGACATCTTTGTTATCTAACTGTAGTGTTTAGTTTCTTTGCACTTTCTGTAATTAGTGATATATGAGGATATATATCTACTGTTTCCCTTTGCTCTCCTTTCTTCCCTTCTTTTGGGTTAATCAGTTTTGTTAATTACTCAATTTTTCCTCTGTACCAGCTTGTTGATTATATATATTTTATCCATAGCTAGATTTATTGCTAGGTAATATAAATTAGGATTTTTATAAATTCCTGAACAATGCTAACATCTTAGAATATTTTTACTTCATTTATGTCTCCGTCTTTTTATTACTGTCATAATATATTTTATTTTTACATATGTTTCAAATCCCACAAAACATATTCTTATTGTCTTGTACCATTCTTAACACTATGACTCTATCCGGAATTATTTACAGTTTTCCTCATATTTACATTGCTCTTTATTTCTTGCATTTTCCTAGTTCCAACTCAGGTCATTTCCCGCCTGCCTATACAAATCCCTTTAGTATTTTTCTTAGTGTGGTTTTCCAGGAATAAATTCTCAGATTTATTTATTTATTTACTAAATTATTTATCTATTTATTTATTGGCCACATCGGTTCTTCGTTGCTGCGCACAGGCTTTCTCAAGTTGCGGTGAGCGGGGGCTACTCTTCGTTGTGGTGCCCGCGCTTCTTGTTGCAGCGGCCTCCCCTGCTGTGGAGCACGGGCTCCAGGCCCGCAGGCTTCAATAGTTGTGGCGTGCAGGCCCGGCAGTTGTGGCTCACGGGCTGCAGCGCTCAGGCTCAGTAGCTGCAGCGCACGGGCCCAGCTGCTCCGCGGCATGTGGAATCTTCCCCGACCCGGGCTCGAACCCATGTCCCTTGCATTGGCAGGAGGATTCCCAACCAGTGCGCCTTCAGGGAAGCCCTCAGACTTATTTTTACAGTACTTACTTTTCTTTTAATTACACAATATATTTCCACTGGGCATAGATGTGTAGGTCAGTGTCTATTTTATTTCAGTACTTTCAAGATATTACTCTATTGTCTTCAGCCTGCCATATTTTGCTGAGAAGTCAGTTTTCAGTCTTTCAATTACCCTTTGAAGACAGTGTGTATTTTTTTTTTCTGATTGCTTTAAAATGTTCTCCTTTGTCATTGGCCTTAATCAGCTTTTCTCTGGTGTGTAATTCCACATATAATTCTCTTTGTATATATCTAGCTTGGGGGTACTAATGTACTTTTACATTCTCTTCTGAAGTTTTTCATCAGTTTCAGAAAAGTATGGGCTGTTATATCTTCAAATATAATTTCTGTCCTATTCTCTTTGTTCCTTTTGAAATTTCAGTTTCACATATATTTGATGATTTAATCATGGCTAATATAGCTCCTTTGCTAAATATACGTGTATGTGTATATATATCTCCTTTCTATGTCTTTTGTATTTTCTTTTTTTGGCAGGGGTGTGAGGCTTTCTGTGCTTCACCCTAGTTGCTGCCAAATAACTTACTCCATTTAATAAAATTAATTCTTTCTTTCACTTTATCCAATTTGCTTTTAAATTCATAATTTCAGCTATTGTACTTATTAGCTCTGGGATAGCAGTTGTATTTTTTCTTATAGATTCTATTTCTCTGGTGAAAGGTATCATCTTGCCATTTATTTTTTAAAATATATTCATCACAGTTATTTTAATGTCAATATCTGATAACTTCAAAATCTGGGACATTTATAAATCTATTTCTATTTTTTTAATGAGCCCAGTAATTTTTGATTTAATGCCTGATATTTCGTAGAATATTTTACAGAAACTAGAGATGAAGGTATCTTCCTCCAGGTATGGTCTATTCTATCTACTACTTGGCAGTTATAGTGGACAGTACATTGCCATCTGGGCAATTCCATCTGGGCCAGGCCAGCTGATTTGAAGCAGGTTTTCAGGTTTTAAAGTGTTTACTCCATTTTTATCCGGATCACTCACACTCCTAGCCTTCTGTGTTTTAGGGAGTTCCTAATTGAGACTCTGGTTGTTTACTAAGGCTTTGACTCCTTGCTTTTAAACAGTTTTCTTCTTAACTTTTCAATATGTCATACTGTGAAGCTTAAGGTTTGGGAACTTTTTCTGACAGTTTGGCAAAAAAAAAAAAAAAAAAAAAATGTTGCTTTTGAGTATTTTGCCCATGCCCCATTTTCCTGTTGCTTCACTGACATTTTGGGGGTGATCATCAAATACCAAGGATTTAACGATATTTTATATTCTTATAATTTCTAAATTTAAATCTTCAGTCTTAATCTCTCTATTCAACTCCCTATCCAAATACAAAAGGATCATTTCTACCTGAATGTTATGTAGGAAATGTGAGTTTATCATAGTCAAAATTAAACTCAAACTTTTCTCTCAATGGTGTTCTTCTCCTGTATTCCATAGTTGTTAATAATATTCATCAAATTATACAAAAGTAATATTCCACTTGACTATTTGCATCACCAAATATTCTCAGTTCGAAATTGAGTTATATATTCATCTTATTATGTTTCTTCTGTTTCCACTCTATTTTCCTAGCTAGGATTCTCTCATTTAATTTTTAACACTGTTTCCAGAATCACCTGAGGCATAGACCTGTACACATCATCTTCCCATCCACAACTCTTCATTGAATTACAGTTCTTAAAAAGATAAGTTTTAAATTCCTAAGCATTAGTGTTTTACCAGTCCTTTCACAATTGTACCCATCCTTCCCCTTTTTGTCTTATTCCCAGAATCTCATGTCCAACTTATTCATACCAAATCTCATTGATTCCCAACTCTACCACAACTTCATTTCTCCATTCCTTTCCTCTTGCTATTATAGCCAGCTATAAAGTTGTTTTCTTCCTTTGAAAAACTCCTTCAAGGTCCATAACAAATAGTCACCTTTCTGTGAAGCCTCCCTTTTCCTGTTGCCAGCAGAATTAACAATAATCTTCTCTATCTATACCATGAGTGTACCCCTATTTTTGAACTTAGAACCTTGTATTATAATTATGGGTTTATCCCTCACTGAACTATAAATTCCTCCTTAATAATAATCACTTATTATTAAATTTAATATTTCCATAACTTAGCATAGTAGATGACAACACATTCGATATTTAATATATGTTAGAATAAAGTTGAATAAAGTTAAGCTTAATATATTAAAGTAGGTTGTGCTGGTGTCTTATAGTTGAGCTGGGGTACCATCAAGCTGGTGAATCAGGATCTATTTCTAGTCAATACAACCATCCATTGTTTAGTTATACATTGTAAAAGAGCAAGTTTTCCTGTTTGAATCTTACTTTTAGCTTTTAGCTTTTAGCTTTCCTCCAACTCTTACTTCAGTTTCACAGGTTGCACCATTTAACCTTATTTAGTTGTCTCGCAAATGCCTTGGTCATATAAACAAATTGAAGAAAAGTAAATTCATTGATGAGCAAAGAGCAGTCAACCCTCGGTATCTGCAGGTTCCACATCTGCGGGTCCAACCAACCGTGGGTTGCGGGTACAGAGTGCCTACTGTAAGGGACTTGAGCATCCAAAGATTTTGGTATCCAAGGGGGGGGGTCCTGGAACCAATCTCCCACAGATACCGAGGGACGACTATGATCTCTAGGACAGAAAGAATAAACTCAAAATGTGAGACCAGTAGAACTGTCAATGAGTTAATGTATTTTTAAGATTCGAGCATGAAAACCTGTGAAACACACATTTCAATAATCTTTATCTTCTCTATGAGCACAGAGCTTCAACCAAAAGGAAGATTAGGATAGAAGCAAAAAGATCTTCTTTACTGTCGTTAAAATGATCTATTTCCTCACCCATTTCCTTCTTTACTTTCCATTATTTCCTTGACACCTATCCTCTTTTTCCCTGAAAGATACATTTTAGCCATTTTTATGTTTATCCTCCGCATAACTTGATTTTGTTTCTCCTTAATGTGTGTGAGAATTGCACCCATCTTTCAAAATCTGTCTCGAATTCTTTTCTTAATCATTCTAACTTAAAGATATCGGTATAGACAATCTTATTCTCAAAGCAGAAATAGAGACACAGGCGTAGAGGACAAACGTATGGATACCAAGGGGGAAAGGGGTGGGGAGGGATGAATTGGGAGATGGGGATTGACATATATACACTATTGATACTATGTATAAAATAGATAACTAATGATAACCTACTGTATAACATAGGGAACTCTCCTCAAAGCTCTGCAGTGACCTAAATGGGAAGGAAATCCAAAAAAGAGGGGATATATGTATACGTATAGCTGACTCACTTTGCTGTACAGTAGAAATTAACACAACATTGTAAAGCAACTATACTCCAGTTAAAAATAAAATAAAATAAAATGTAAAAAAAAAAAGGTATTACACTTGCACCTGAATTTTGGTCCCATTTACTATCTACAACACTCTTGTTAATAATCACATATTGCCTTTACATCTGGCTCTCTTCTTCCCCAGGTGTACTTTGTGTGATGAAAAAAACAGTTAATATATAACGTTTCTTTTGTTCATCCTCACACATCTCACAGAATGCAAGTAACCCCAACAGACACTTAATAAACACTAGCAGTGTTTAAATGACTTTGCATCTATCAAAAAGAATCAGCAAGAGTTCAGAACTACAACGTAAGCAGCTGACCGTGCAAATTTCATCTGACGGGTCTATTAATAAGACCAATATTACCATATTTACCAATACTATTTTCTTTCTCCTAAGAGTTTGATTAATATTTTCTGTTAATTAAAATGTTTTTGTTATGTTTTCTGAACAGCTTTCATATTCTATGCTAATTTTTATATTGTTTATTTATGGTCACTTTTTAAAGATTGAGATATTGATTCAGTTTTGTTCTCATGCCAAAATATACATTCTTTGGGTAACTTTTACTAAAATCAACATGACTGCATGCATGTTGCTTTCACTCTGTTTACCTTTGCCTTTTTTTTTCTTTCTCTCCTAAGGCTCATTTAGCTCAGACACAATTTTTAATTTCCCAGGAGCTTGTGCTTGTTTTCATATCATGTTTTTCTCTTTTTTTTCATCTCTGTGCATGGAAAGAGAAATGACTTGACAAAAACAGTTCTGTTCAAAAGAGCGAAACAGTACTAAAATGTTGGAGGTAGGGGAAGGTGAAGCAGAGTTCAACATCTGTCAAGGTAATTTGTTTCAAGAAACAGTAACAATTTAGCTATAAGTTTTTAAACAGAATTTTCCAAGGACCTGGAAGATGGGATACAGGGGACCTTGGCCAGCCCTAACTTCATGACAATACTTTTGTCTACAGCAGTCATAGTTAACTCCAGTGCAGTCAAGAAAGCACATTCTCTCTGTTTAGTTTGGGATGGGGATAAACAAATTTGTGTAAAATACAATCTTTATTATCTAAAACACATGTGAGTTACTCACTAGAGTTTTTCTAAGTAGAAAACACATTAATTTAGAGTGAACTAAAAATTGCTACGTAGTTGCAACAAGACTGTTCATTTGTGTAGCATCTGCCCCTTACTGTTTATTTCAAGGTTCTCAAAGAGGAAGCCATCAGTATTAACAGCTTTAAAGAAGAGAAAGAAGAAACAGAAAATATCTCTCATTTGATTCCATAACAATTGCCATAGAACAATTTTCCTCTGCCTTTAGTCTCATAACATAAGGTGTATTCCTTTACAGCCCTCTCTCTCTCTCTCTCTCTCTCTCTCTCTCTTTTTTCTATATTCTATTGCATCCTGTCCTACCTTCCACTATGTATTCAGAAAAAAAAATATTTGGGAACTAGTTTTCTTTGAGGAGAAAGGAAGAAAGAATGTGATTGAGATTGGGAGAAAGGAGTAGCCAGGAAAAAGAGAGGGAGAGGAATAAAAGAGAAGGAAAGTAAAAAAAGAGCGAGAGGAGAGGAGTATCACAGGAAGGATGCTTCTCAGAAGTCAGGGAATAAAAGGGAAGGAAGCAGGATGAACAGCATCAGACCCCAGCAAAGCCTCTCTCCACGCACCTCTTAAGGACATTACAACAAAGGCACCCTGAGTTCTCCAACAATCATGGGTGTTGAAATCTGAATGTAGGTTGTTTCTACTGCTGATACAGTGCATTTGTCTTCCACACATCTACCTCCTGTAGCGTAGTATTGATTCCAAGGAACAAAGGTTACCACTATGGTTTCAAGAATAAGAAGTGAATATCTTTGGAAATAGGTCAAAGGAAACGCTAGCATAGTAAAAAGTCAAATAATAGCAAATTCAAAGAATTCATTATTAACAGAATTTCAGAGCCTGTACATAGCCAGAAAAAATGTCAAATTATTTCAAGAAGAACCTTTAATTGCAGCTTAAATTTCTAATCAGATATTGTAAAAATAACTTTAAAATGAATAGAATATATAATTTTTATATTCCTTTGTGATTTCATTTAATTATTTTCATGAGTTACTTTGTCAAAGTTTCCCCGTAGTTGAATCTGATACTAATATACAAATGGGATGCTATGACTTCAGTTTGATTCTAAGATCTTAGGAGATCCTATTAAAGATTCCCATGAAGAAATTAAGAGAAACTTTCTATGACATTAACAAAGCAGGATATTCTTTTCTTCTTAGTAAATGATCAAGGACATTAAACAAAGAGTTAATGATCTAATTCCAGACTTGACAAGCACACAGGTGGTAGTGTTTCCCCCTCCTGAGAGCAAGGAAAATTTCTATTGAAAATATAAACTGCCTGACTCTGGAAATTGCATCCTTCTGCTTTTTCACAATGTTTATAGACGTGTCTCAACAATTCCCCCTGCCCCCCACATCTGTCTTTCCCTCTAGAGAAGACACCATATTCAAAGAAACAGCTTCATAAATCATGGCAGGCAGTCCAAGACAGGCATAAAGTGTAAAAATATGAAAACAAAAACTCTGAAACAAGAGAAGACTCAGCACATGAACCATTCCTTCCACATCCATAATACCTTCTCCAGAACTTGATCAGGTTCTCAGAGAAAGAAAAAACAACCAAAGTATAAATAAGTTCTGATATTTAAACTCTCCTGACAAATTTTTTTCCATGCTTGTTAAAGGGTCAAGTAATAGAATCTTTCTGAAACTTCATGAATAAAATAAAAGTACTCCAGGAAATTGAGGGAATGAAACATTTTAGGGTGACATGCTCTGGAATAAGTAACATTTTTGGGTGGATGAAGATAAGTGGGAACCTTTCCAGAAAATGGAATCCCTGGAATCCTCTGGAACACAGAGGTCCTGGCAACTGGCCCTAGAGCTCCAGAAAATGCAGCCAAGCATGATAGAAGAGGCAGTCTCCTAGCAATGTCTTGACAAATAGCTAAATAAAGCAATTATCTGAGAGAATTGGCAATAGGGTGGCCAACCCATACCGCTTGCTCAGTTCTGTCCTGGTTTTAGCGCTGAAAGCTCAGCAAGAAATCCTGGTATTCAGAGATAGGTACAAACATTTGGCGGGAAAATACAAACAAAACAAAACAAAAAATGGGACATTTCAAAAAAAAAAAAAACCCATGGGTTGAAAGTAATACTGTTTTTAGTGTCACATGAATAAGGCAGAGGTTACTCGCCTTCTGTAATCACTGTCACTGATTTTCCCCCTGACTGGTGATGTTAGAAATCATGATTCGTCCATCACCATAATGTATCACCATTGTTGTGTCATTCCAAGTGCTGTGACTTAAGTGTGCAGCTTAAGTATGTTGTAACCATGAAAACTAACAGTTCATCTTTGACTTTGCCTGAGGACAAACTGCTCTGTTTTTTTATCTAGATGGTGCTAGTTTAATTTTTAACATTGTCAATATTGGGACCACATTTTTCTAAGAGGTCAGATAATGACAATGAAAATGGTGACAATATCAATGCTAGCATGACCCAGACATCACCAGAAAAGAGGGATAAATAGCTGTGTTCATTTAGAGACAGGTGAAAGGACTGGGAAAGGAAATAATCAAAAACAGAACGTCCTGCCAATATGCCAAAAATAATTTTGGTTTGGGCATGGTGGAGAAAGGATATGAAAGCAAATATAGAACCTGAATCTCATAAGTTAGGCATGAGTAAGGTAAGGACTTCTAAATCAAGCATTTTTTTTAATCTCACCAAATAAAACCAATGCTCATTTGAAAATAACAGGTACTGGATGACCGTGGACATACCACAAGGATACACACACACATTATCCAATCATTCCCTTAATTTCTCAGTGCAACTAAGTTAAGTGACAGTTCCTGATTCAGATTTTGCAACTCATAAAATGTGGACAAACAACAGTCAAAATTTTGATACAGGTGTGTTAGCCCCTTAGGTATTTATATGAATCCATTTCCCTGAGAAAGAAAAGTTGAATTGATGATGCTACCCAATATGTTTAAAAATGGTGACATATTAAACATGGAGACCCTCCATATTAAAGATAGATGCCAAGGTCGTAACTGACAAACAGCTAGTTTACCAAAATGAGATTATTGATACAAAATAAATGCACATTTTTGGAAAGGTGAAAACAAATGTATACAAATTTGAAAACCCGTTGTTGCCAGTAAGTAAAATCTCAAATATTCTATGTTCAGACATTTTTGTGGAGAAGCTATTTGGCTTGATGTCATCGCTTTGGACTGACACCAGGATTCAATGTAAGTGGGTGTGAGAAAAGCAGCCTGCAACTGTTCATAGTGAGTTGTATGTTTGTACTAAGTTTTATCACCACATAAAGGAAAAGAAGGAAGTTCTAAAAGCTGCAGACACTTCAAAGAAGTATTGTTAGGAAAAGAAACAAGATAAAAAATACCCTATACTATGGCACAGAAAGAAATACGTATCTTTTTAAAATTAAATATAGGTAAGATCTGTGTACTTAGTCCTATTGTTCTACTTTTAAAGTATATTGTATTTATATATCTTAAGAAATAAACGAATTTTGCCTACAAATTTATACACCCACGTAAAAGATTTTTAAAAAGTTAAAAATAAGCCACTAAACCAGAGGATAAAAAGAAACATTATAAAATATTGTTATGTTCTCTCATACACATTATTCAATTAATCCTACCATAAATTACTACTAATTGTCACTGTTAACTAGTCCTATTTTTCTGCTTAAATAAAAGCATGTATATAACAGAAAAGTAAATAATAAAGTATAATATAAATTTCATGTAAATACATATTTTACATAAGTTTATGATTGAGTCATAAACATACATATATAAGTATTTATTATATATTCTATTACTTTGTATTTTTGGTATGGCCATGCCGCAGATTGGCTTTCTAAAAAGTTGGCCACCCTGTTGGTAGAGAAATAGAATCCCTGTTTGAAGGAAAAGAAGATACATCAGTGAGCTTTTGCAATGTTAACAAACAATCCCCAAATCTCAGTGGCTTAGAACAATGAGGGTTGACCTCATGCATGCTTTTTCCAATGCGCTTTGGCTGCATCTCTGCTGTCCATTCGTCTTCACTCTGGAAACAAGGCTGATGGAACAGCTCCTCTCTGGGACATGCTGCTTTGGTTATGGCAGAAGGACAATCAAGCTTTCTCAGATGTGGCTTGGACCTCCTTCTGCTGGCATCTTATTGGCCAAAGAAGTCACGTTGCACTAGCAAATCACATGACTAAGCTAGGTACCAATGGATTGGGAGTGTATAATCCTCCCACAGGGTGGAGCAGAGAGTACTTGAGAAAATTAACACGACTTCCTAAGTATTCTCACTTGGTCACAAGTATTTGTTTCCCTCCCTCCTTCTCCCACAACACGCTACCCCCTTCCCAAGGTAAGCAACTTCTAGCTCCAACTGGAGGTAGCTCTGCTCTTCGTCTTCTTTATTCTGAGACTGAGCCTGAAAGAGAAACCCATACAGGGGGCAAGCTGCTCTTGTGATAGAGGGAAAAGAGTAATGGTAGAGCAATGCTATGGCTTTCAAACTTTCTGCTCACACATGGCATGTGTCATCCTGGTCACACTTTATTGACCGGTGCAAGTCCCATCACTGCCCCTCGTATCAGTGGGGAATGATACCATCTCCTTGGTTACCAAGTAGGGCCACAGATACTTGGAAACAATAGATAACCTTCCCAGAAGGAGAAAGACAGACAAGGCAGAAAGAAAGGATTTGCCATAGAGTAGAAGACAGAATACAGTGTGATCCTATGAGCCTCTGGAGTAGCAACCCTTTTATCAGGTGCTTGAAGCTTTGGTTTCAGGTGGAGAAAGGATTGATCAAGACAGCCAGCTGCCTCATACAGCATGTGAGTTTAAAATAGAGTTTTCATCAAAGCATCCTAGACATTATAGCAATAAGCATACCTCAAATCAATATTGTTTGTATGGTGTCTACAATTCACAAGCTACTCTTCTTCATAAGGTTAAACAGGTATTTGCAACTATTATCTCATTTATTTTTTTAAGGTTATTTAAAATAGTATATGAAGATAACTGATCAGTTTAAACATTCTTGATGAAAGCAACACAAAACTAAGAATAAAAGGATTCCTTTAAGCATTATAAACAATGTATATTTTAAGTCCTCAGTGAGTATAACAATAAAGAATGAGCATTAAAAGCGTTCCCATGATGGCATAAACTACTTAGATTACTCAAGGATGCTTTGCTGCCTCCGTTACTAAATGTTTTCTGAAATTTCTCCTCCATACAGTAAGATCTGACACAAGATTTTAAATAAGTGTTTGAAACAAGATTTGAAATAAACACTGAAAGGACAAAGCTCATCTGATAGGCTATAAAAGATAAATAGTTAAAAATCAATAATTTCCTATATACCTTCAGTTAGAAGATGTAATTGGAAAAAGATATTCCATTTGCAAAAGCATCATAAACTATAAGGAGAGACTGAACATTAAATATATTGTCAAATGGAACTGAATTTGAATCCCAATTCTGCCACTTACTGTGTGTCTCATCAAATTGTTAAGTTTTCTAAGTCCCAGTTTCTCTCACTTGTAAAATGTAGATAAAATAGTACTCATCTCATAAGATTGTTGCAGGGGATAAGTAACAAATAAAATTTTGGAGAGTTTTCTGTCTGTACAGTGCAATTCTCTGGAGTTTGTATATGCTATCTCAAATAATCCTAACAATGGCTCTATGAAGTGGGTAATATCTTCAATGCTTTTTTTCAGATAAGTAATATGAGACCACAAAATGCCAAGTGGCTTGCACAGGGTCAGTCAGTACCAGTAAGCAAAGCAGTGGTGGGATTTTAACCTGGGCTGTTTGACGCCAGAATCCTAAACACTGCATACGATCCACTGATATTTATTGAGGGGTTACTGAGTTCTTGGGATATATCCATGAACGAAATAAAGATCTATGACCTCAAGGAGGTTACACTCTAGCCAGTGGAAAGAGATGGAAAACATACATAATACATAGAAGTATATAGTATGCTAGAAGTCACAAGGGCTATGGAAAAATTAAAAAGGTAAAATCAGAGTAAGGAGGAAGGCTTAGGAGGTGTGGAATACGCTTCATTGAGAAGGTGAGATATAAGCAAAGACTTGAAAGATACCAGGAACTAGAAAAGAAGGCATTGGAGGAAGAACATTCTAGGCAAAGTGGACCAGAGCAAAGGGGCTATGGAAGGGTGACACTTAAGGCAGTAACAAGGATGAAAGTGCAAGAGTGGACTGAGCAGGCAGGACAGTAGGAGATGGAAACACAAGTAAAGAGGAGCCAGTTCTTTTTTTTAATTTTTAGAATTTTTATTGGAGTAGATTTACAACATTGTGTTAGAGCCAGTTCTCTATGAGCTTTTACTCTAACATGGAGCGCCATGGCAAAAATGACAAAGATCTAACATTTAAAAATTTCACTCCAATTGCAGTGTTGAGAATGGATTACAGGGGAGCAACAACAAAGCCACAGAAACCTGGTCAAAACTATTGCTGTGGGGCTTCCCTGGTGGCACAGTGGATGAGAGTCCGCCTGCCGATGGAGGGGACACGGGTTCGTGCCCCGGTCCGGGAAGATCCCACATGCTGCGGAGCGGCTGGGCCCGCGAGCCATGGCCGCTGAGCCTGCGCGTCCGGAGCCTGTGCTCCGTAACAGGAGAGAGGTCACTACAGCTAGAGGCCCGCGTACCGCAAAAAAAAAAAAAAAAAAAAAAAAAAAACTATTGCTGTATTAGGAGAGGAAAGCAATGCATTGTACTACCAAGGTAGTAGAAGGAGCGGAGGTACTCTAAAGAGAACATATAGTCAGATTCTATCTATAGAAAATAGACGCAAGAGGGAGGAGACATGGGGATATATGTATATGTATAGCCGATTCACTTTGTTATAAAGCAGAAACTAACACACCATTGTAAAGCAATTATACTCCAATAAAGATGTTAAGAAAAAAGAAGATAGATCCAACAATTGGATTGAATGTAAAGTATGAGAAAGATGGAGTAGTCACAGATGACAAGTTTTTTATCTAAATTGACCTGAGCATATAGAAGGATGAAGCTTCCATCAGCTGAAGTAGGGAAGGCTGAGACAGAACCGTATTTGGTAGGAAGGACCAGGGTTTCACTTTGGGCACGTTGAACGTGAGATATCTCTTAGCCATCCGAGTGGGGATGTGGAATTGCCAGTTAGATATGTGAACGAAGAGTTTAGCAGAAAAGTCTGTGCCTGAGGTATTAAACCATGAGACTAGATGAGATCAAGGAGGATGTAACTATGAATAAAGAGATGAGGACCGAGGACAGGGCTGGAGTGCTCCAACGTTGGGAAAACTTGTATATTTGATTAATATAAGCAAATTAAATATTCCTAAGACCAATTTGGAAATATGTATCAAAATCCGTTGAAAGCTGTCAGGAATTCCGGAAGAGTCTACCTCAAACCAAAATTTTCTCTGCTATAAAAGGACTTGACTTGCCTCCATTAATCAATATTAAGGTGCAAATATCACTGGGAAGGGCAGTAAGTCAACTGTTATCAGTCAAAAATGCTTGGTCAGGGCTTCCCTGGTGGCGCAGTGTTTGAGAGTCCGCCTGCCGATGCAGGGGACACGGGTTCGTGCCCCGGTCCGGGAAGATCCCACATGCCGCGGAGCGGCTGGGCCCGTGAGCCATGGCCACAGAGCCTGCGCGTCTGGAGGCTGTGCTCCGCGGCGGGAGAGGCCGCGAAAGTGAGAGGCCTGCGTACCGCAAAAAAAAAAAAAAAAAAGCTTGGTCATATTAGAACCATTTTCCAGGACAGCTAGTTGGTAACAGCATCACAGATTAAACACATGATATAGAAGTTTTATAGAGGAAGCAGCCCTGAGACCAGTTTAAAGAGCAAATCCTGCCCAGAGTCAAGAGGATGCTTTGTAAGTGGGGAAGTGTAAAGAGAACAGGCACATCCAGATGTATGGGCTAGTTACCAAGGTACAGCAAAAACAATAACAGAGTGGGCAGAACACTTCTAAATGTAGATGGCGTCACAACGTTGGCTTTTGGTCATCCCACTTTGAAAAAAACAATAAAGAAAATGTACTACCAAGGAAGAGGGCATGACTGTTCAATCCAGGCATCCAGTTCAATCCAGGTCGGTCACCAAGGTGACGTGGAAAAGGCTTTGCATCTCTGCCCCCTCTGGATCTTGTGAGTCGGCTCTCAGTGCCAACCATATAATAAAAACGTAGGTCATGCTGAGGTTCAATAAGACTCACTAGCAGATGCAATCACGGAAGGGACCCAGGGGAGAACTTCTCTAGGGTCTCCCGTTCTCACAGCTGTTAATATGGTGAATGAGTTTTTGGCATCCCTTACTTCTTTCTTCCCTTCACACTCCACAATACTTCCAGAAGAACTTCCTAATTGCCTCTGTACATTAAATCTTTCTAATAACAGCATTAACTCAGGCTCACTTTTATTTTGGGCCAAATTATCGTCATTGTACCATACGGAATTAATTAAAATGTAGCCAGGAAAGGCTGCTGTGAACGACAGAAGCAGAGTTTGATTCTAAAAACCGGTGGGAATCATCAGTGAGATGGGATGAGCAGCCAGCAGCCCAGCGCCAGAGCCCTGGCTGGTATTTCAAGAGCTATTTGTAAAGGAGGGCAGAGTGGGCTGGGGGCAAGGGACAGTGAAGACAGAGGAAACATGGGTAAGAAATTGAGATAACAGTTTTTAAAAAAAGCTTGGGCTGTTCAAGTTGGGAGAATCATTTGGTGTAATTGCATATGTTCGGCATTTAATATCTCTAGAGAGATTTAGCTTGAGTTGCGACTTCTCACGTTTAATGAAGCGAAACTCTCTCCGGCCATTGCAAGACATATCTAAGGATGAAAAACAGTAATTTACAGCTTTAGTGACCTTATTACAGTGTACTTTGTGCTTGCCTGCTCTGCACTCTTATCTGGGCCATTATCAAGGGCTCCGTGGAATATTGGCCATTAGCTACATGCAGACCAAGGGGCTTTGTCTTCAAGGGCTGTGAGCGATGGGTGAGATAGATATTGAATATTTTATTTTAACTCCTAAGAAAAATCAAAATAGCAACATGCTCTTTGAAACTCTAATATGCATGTGAATGGTGGTGATGAGGCAAAGTCTCCAATAACAAACAAGACTTGGTGCAAAGCCTTCTAAAAGATGAGCTAATTACACTGACAGCCCAAATAACAATGAATATTCTCCACTAGCTGCTGAATAGCTCCTGATTTTGAGATGCCTAACCTACATCTGTGCTATGGAGATGGAAATAACAACGGGACAGAAAACACCGTCATGTTTGCCAGATGCCACTGGCTCACAGTGGGAGAATGAGGCATTCAGGTTCTCTCATTTGGGTGGGTCTTATTGTCAGGAATTAGCTCCATGGAAGAAGATGCACTTCAACACAGGTGCACGCATGCACCATTCATTCAACAGGTACGCGGAGCTCCTACCGTGTGCTGGGCAAATTTCTAGACCAGGAGTTGGCAAACTTTTTCTGTAAGGGACCAGATAGTGAAATTTTGTGGACCATACATGCTTTCTGTCACATAGCCTTCTTCAGTTTTTTTTTTAAACAACGCTTTAAAATGTAAAAACAATTCTTAGTTTGGGAGGTCAAGTAAAACCAGCTGCAAACTATAGTCTGCTGATCAATGTTCTGGGCACTTGACCAAAACTGCATGACCAAAATAAAATAACCACACGCACAAAAATCCTGTCCTCAAGGAGTGTGAAGGAAGGAACGCAACAGAAACACACCATTAATATCATAAAAAATATATTAAAAAGTGATTAGTGCTAGAGCACAAAGAAGAAAGTAGATCTGGGGATGGTGGGGGGATAATATTAAAGAAAAAGAAATATTTGGAAGAAAAAGACTTTCTTTCATTTGAGATTTCGTGACTTGAGATCTTGATGACGAGAGTACCTCTTGGATCTGAATTTTCATGCTTCAGAAGAGGTGATCTGGTTCATGGAAATCCCAGGTATTTTAGAGCCAACACACCTGAACTTAAGTAACAGCTCTGTCACTTGGGAGTGGTATGGCCGTGAGAAAGTGACTTCACATTGTTGGACTTTCCTTTCCACATCTGCAAGATGGGAACCCTCATGCATGTCCTGCCATTCTACAAGTTTTCTGTGAGGCTCAACTGAGTTAATCAACATGCCAGTGCTTTGTAAGTGGTCAAGCAGTGGTCAAAAAAGTGGTCAAAAGACAGATTTTCATGCCATCCTTATCAGAGCTGTAGCTACTAGAAAGGTGGGGTTTTGTTGTTGTTATTTTATTTTTAGCAATTCACCCTTTATTAACATTAGGCCCTGGGTCCCTTGGAGCTGGCGCTATTTTATTTTATTTTATTTTTGCTTATTAATTTCATGAAAACAGTCTGTTTGAAACAAATGATAAGAATATGGTTTTATGTTTCTACAGTAAAGACAAGGGTATAACGAAAGAGCAGCTTGTGAATCAACAGAAAAGGTGTTCTCTTATGTGAAGTGATTTGAGTAATTCCATCCAAAAGTCCCATTTAGCATAAAATATTATTTTACAAGGACTATTAAAGTGCCCACAATTTGAAGTATGAGTCACACTGTCTTAACTGAGCGGAGTCATGTGCTGTCATGAAGGTTCCCATAAATATGAAGAACTTGGCTTGTGATGGTTAAAGCTATGTATTACAATCTGTCGTTAGAAAACAATCAACTTCTTAACTAAAACAAAGCTGACCTCCTGGATGAAGATTTATCCAAAGCATGACACATTGGGTTGGAAAGCAGAAGTTCAGGGACATCTGATAGAGTGTTTGTACAGTTGGGTATAAGAATTACCAGGGCAGCAATCTAAGCAGTGTGGGCAAGACAGAAGTTCACTGGGTACTGTTGGCTTAATTGAGGCTGGAAAGTGGACAAAAAAAAAAAAAAAAAAGGAAAGCATACAGACCCCACATTTTGGCTTTGACCTTTTTTACTTTTTTTTATATAAGGCCAATCTTGGGAACCTAGCAAAAAATAATGTATGAGTTGAAGAAAAACCTGCTGTAGGTTTCATGGAATTCTATTAACTCTTACTCATCCACATAACCCTTGAAACTGAAAAATAAACAGGTGTTACATCCTCTTCCTTCCATTTAGCAGGTAGTGCAGAGTTTCCCTGTGTAGAATCTGCTAGTTTTATCTTAAAATATTAACAAAGATAGATTCTAAAAGATAAAATACTTTAAAGTCATTTTCCTTGAAGGAGTCCCTATGATGGACTCCACAGTGCACTTGAAGGGGAAAAAAAGTACCACAATATTCATAAATGGTGAGTATACCTTATAAATGCCATGGCCTCCATGATATGAGGGCATGTTAAAAGGAACGGTATCCTAAAAGGGCACTAAGAGAGCATACCTGAGACTGAGCCTGTAATTAAGCCATTAAACAAAGATCTTTTCTTTGCAGTGAATCAAAAGAAATCTCTCTCCTCTAAACACACACACAAAGAAAAAATACACTTACTTAGAAGCTATCCTTTTTAGAAGCAATGAAAGACAAGGTTTACTTTCAGAGACTTCCTCTGACAGCCTGTTACAAAACTATTCCCTTTGCCTCTGCTTGAGGCCATTTCATTTCTAGAGATTTCTTCCTGTATAATTCAAGAACCACTGCCAAGCTCTACCAAATGTACTTAAAAAAAATGCTTCTAACTCCATTTTAACTGGCATTTGCCTATGTTTCCTCTCTTGTCATCACTGATTAGCAGGATATTTATATGTAAACAGAAGATGTCTAGGTTCTAATCAGCCTGCCCCACTCCCTATGGTGACTCACTAAGATACACCAGCACCGTCATGAATCCTTTCTGCTCTGCTCTGTCCCAGGCTCTGCTGTGGCCACAGCTGTGAAGCTGAGCTGTCTAGAGAGGGGGCTGGTGAAAGGCAGGTCCTGGGTCTCATTTTTGAGTCAGTTGGCCAACAAGCTATGGCAGAGGCACAGGCTTTGCACACATTATTTTAAAATCACAACATCCATATGAAAAAACTCCTCTTATCCACTTTTTAGTACTCATACAAGTCTTTGGAACATTGAAAGAACCCAATAAATATTTATAGAATAAATATTGAGTGGTTTTTTCCTCCTGATATGGAAACTCAAGTTCAGCAAGGTTAACCAACTTAATATCAGATGAAAACACAGATCTGAGCATTTATGTTTGACCCAGTCTTTATTATAGACTCCATCCTGTGAAGGATTTTACTTAACAAAGCAAAATGGATTTGCTAAATGCATTGATTTGCCAGTGGATTTGTCGAATACATACTTTAGGTATCAGAGATATAAAACTGCCAAAGGAATCTGAATAAAATAATCAGCTTTACCAGTTGGAATTGATATACTTTCAGTCAAAACAAGAAATCTGAGATTGGCTTGTGCAGCCAATCACGGCATCAGAGTATCTAAAATAATAAAAGGAGCTCACAAACCCAACTCACTGTGAGGATCCAGAGAACTTGGGTGGGGACTTACTAGCTAAATAAAATTCTTATAAACCTGTCAGTTGTCATTGGGGATAAAGACCTCTAAGTGATTGCCCAGCTTCATGGTGAGGCGACAGCATTCTTTGTGTGTATAAGGAAAAACCGTGTGAAAAGTCAGGATGAGTGAGAAGATCTAGATTTCTAATTTTTACCTGGCCGCTAACTAGCCAGTGAACTTTGGCAGGTCACTTAGCAGCTGTGATTGCGTATCATGTTTTCTTGTGCAGGTAGGTATGGCTGTTCTGGGTACTATATAAAATCAAATCCATGAAATTATTTTTAAGCTATAAAATACTATATTGGCTTAGATGTTGTAAAATAGTGCGATTACTTAGTAAAGATCTGAGGCAAAAGGTTAAATCTTGTTATAAACTTCATCTATCATGGTCGTCAGCTTTTCTGCTAGAAATATGAGTGCTCAAGGGGAGAAGATCAATGGCACAGAAATGTTCCTTGTTGCAGTTATGTCATCTGCATAACCATTTGATGAACCACGGGTAAATGGCGATGGGAAAAATGAGTAATATTTATTAATTCCTAATTTTAAAAAGAACAAAAATATTTGATTGCCATTCCATTTGATAGCTTCTAGTAAAAGTACTGTGAGATATTGATTATTCTTTCCATAGTGAGGCTTGCTTTCAGCACTGGCAGCTGAAGGATGGAGAAGGGAAGAACTTCATTAATAAATGATCCCTGACTGATCACGGTGCGTTTGAGTTCAGGCAAGGAGGAAAAACTAGATATGCAACAAAACAAAACACAACAAAAACCACTCTGCTTCCTCTTCCTCCTAAATTCAACTCATTTAAAATACCAAAACTCCATCCGGATGTCCAGATTGGGATTCACCCAATTTCTCCCTCTCCTTCAGCCCTTCCTTCAGCTGTACCAGACAATCTAGTTGATATTACCCCAAATTATGTCTTGAATCTAGACCCGCTTTTTGTCTACCAAGCCTTAGCTAAGGTCTTCATTATGTACAATAGCCTCCAGGTTGTTCCCCCTTTTATTCAACTTTCATGTAGAAAATATTCTTCATTGACTTGACATAGAACTCAATTTTCTAACACATAACTTTTATCAGGTCAATTCTCTGCTTATAGCTATATATGGATCTATCTATATCTATATATCTTCAAAATGAGTTTTCTCTTATTTAAAATGCAGAAAGCCAAAATCAAACTTAAAAAAATCCAAATAAACTACAAAATCTCAGCTTTTCTAGACTGAATCAGAAAACTGCATCACAGGGCCACCAAGTAACCTGAAGTCTAAGAACAACAAAGCACCTGATGCAAAAACATCCAGTACTTTATTAGATGCTTGTTGATTACATCCTTTGAAAATGAGGGTTGTGCCCACTTTGCCAGTGAAGGCTCTACTCTACCTATTTGGTAACTCACAGCTAGCACTTCCGTTCTTTGGTTAAAGCAATATGTTCTTATGTTTAAAGGAGTGAATATTTAATACATTCAAGAACAAAGCAAGTAAAGAAAGAGAAGGAAACAATTGGGAACAGTGAGGACTGTGGAGCATTGGCTAATTCATGCCCTTTCTAAAGGCTTTTGTGTTAGGTGCTATGTGAGAATGCAAGCCAACTGTTGTCCATTTTTCAGATTTCTCCAGAGAAACTGAAATTCCCCATTTTGGGTTAGATCTCCCAATTTAAAATATTACAGTTGCTTACCTTTTTTTTTTTTTTTTAACTCTTATGGAAACAAAACCCTGATCTCTGTTCCAAAGTTTACTTATCTTATTTAAGATAAGGACTGAAACCAAGGATGACAATTTAAGGTATAGTTACACATTGCACAATGCATGTTTCCTCAAAAAAAGAGCATGTAGATCAAATATAATTAAATCAAGTTCTAAGTGCATTGGAGATACTTGTGATTTAAAGGAAGCCCATGAAAAATCCTTTTGTTTTGTAAAGAATTATTCCCAGTTTTGTTTTGATAAATTATTATCGAAGGGATAGAACAAGACTGTAGAAAGAGTAAAGAGAAAAGGCAGTGGTGTCATACAAACAAGTATCATATACTAGGTTTATGACACACAAATTTTGTGGACAAAACCTTATATCATTTTTTTTTTTTTTTTTGCGGTACGCAGGCCTCTCACTGTTGTGGCCTCTCCCGCCGTGGAGCACAGGCTCCAGACGCGCAGGCTCAGCGGCCATGGCTCACCGGCCCCGCCGCTCCGCGGCACGTGGGATCCTCCCAGATCGGGGCACAAACCCGCGTCCCCTGCATCGGCAGGTGGACTCTCAACCACTGCGCCACGAGGGAAGCCCCCTTATATCATTTTTGTGCAAATTAAATCAGATAATGTATTTAATACAGTTTTAGTGAAAATTAAATAATATATTTAAACACTCAGAGAAATGTTTGATTAAAGGTAGATATTACTCTTATAAATAGGGCAATTCCCTGGTTTGGATAAGGAATAGTTCATATAAACATTAATAAATTCCAATTTTAGGGAGATGTGAGCATAAGAGAAAAGATAACTTAGGTATATCATTACTGTTTCTAAGTATCGAAGTATGTATGAAGCTGACAGTTTCCTTCAACTTAATTCTCTTCCCTAGGCTTGGTCTTGAGACCATGGGGAGATTGTCAGAGTTTAGTCAAACATGACTAATATCCTTGATCTAAAGGTTACTAAATACCATAGCAGGTCATCACTGTCTCGAGAGACCTTTAAAAACTGGATAGACAATTTTGTCTTGTAAGAATTAGGTGTTGACTGACCAGGACAAGACAAAGACAAGCCAGTTGCCCCCTGGCTTGTGATTTCTCCCTTCTGCTGATTTTGATTGACACCTATATAATCTTGAACAAAAACACCTGGCACTTCAGTGACCTCAGCTTTCTCAACAGCAAAGAGGGACTGATGGTGCCCTCTCACTTTTAACCTCATAGGAATTATGAAACAGAGATGAGACACAAAATGACGTCATGAGAGACACTAGAGCACTCTGGAGACGGGTGCCTTGAAAACACACGATCATGCCATCCAAACTTAATGTTGGCATTGACTCACAGAATTCTGCCTACTGGTATTTAAAACTTAGCCTGTGGCACTAAAACGGCCATGTAGTCCACACACGTGTAAAAACTCCTCTCTTAAATTTTGAAGATATACAGCAATTGTTTTGGTTTTAATTTACATGTTTATATATCATCTTGACTACTTTACTGTGTTTATTAAGTAATGTGTGTACCTTCAGGGTCATAAAATATATTCACAGCTTTGTAAAATATCCTTATAAGACAGATGTGCTTATTCATCCAAATTTAACTAAAATCAGGTGATGAGAGGAAAAGAAATGGCTTAAATAAGAACTACACATCAAACTCCTGCTTCTCTATAGGATAAAAAAAAAATCATAAGAGAGTGTACTATAAGCTAGACAAGGTACAAAAACCATAAGTTTTTGAATCCCATTAGAAAGTTGAGATGCAATCAATCATCAGAGAAATACAAATCAAAACCACAATGAGATATCATCTCACAGCTGTTAGAATGGCTATTTTCAAAAAAAGAAATGTTGGTTAGGATGTGAAGAAAAGGGAACCCTTGGGCACTACTAGTGACAATGTAGATTGGTGCAGCCACTATGGAAAACAGTATGGAGGTTTCTCAAAAATTTTTTTAAAAATACTATGTGATCCACTTTTGGATATATACCAAAGAAAATGAAACAAGGATCTCAAAGAGATATTTAATTATATATATATTTATTACTACATTATTCACAATAGCCAAGACACAGAAACAACTTAAATGTCCATCAAACATAAAGCATAAAGAAAATGTGGTATATGTGTCTATAATGGAATATTAACAAATTGAAAACATAAAGAAAATGTGGTATATATGTCTATAATGGAATATTATTCAGCCATGAGAAAGAATGAACTCTCACCGTTTGTGACAACATGGTTGGACCTTGAGGGCACTATGCTAAGTGAAGTAAGTCAAACAGAGAAAGACACATACTGTATGATCTCACTTACACATGGAATGTAACAAAGCCAAACTCATGGAAACAGAGTAGAATGGTGGTTGTCAGGGGCTGGGAGGTAGGGAAAATGGGAAGATGTTGGTCAAAGACACAACCTTCAGTTTTAAGATAATTAAGTCCTGGGGCTCTAATATAAAGCATGGTAACTGTAGTTAACAATACTGTATTATATACTTGTATTTTATACTTGAAAGTTGCTAAGAGAGTAGACCCTAAACATTCTCATCACCCGTGGGGGGGGCACTATAACATGTGAGGTGATGTAAGGTTAACTAACCTTATTGTGGTAATCATTTCACAATGTATACATGTATCAAATCATCATGTTGTACACCTTAAACTTACACAATTAAATGTCAATTATATTGGGTTGATCAAAAAGTTCATTTGGGTTTTTCCATAAGATGTTATGGAAAAAACCACATGAACTTTTGGGCCAAACCAATATCTCAATAAAGCTGGCAAAATAAAAGTGATATAAAAATATGTCATAAATTAAAAATTCCCTCAATGTGCTTAAACACACTCAACACAGCAGAAGAAAGAATGAATGAACTTAAAGAAAGGACGGTAAAAATTAGATAAAGTAACAGATAAAAAGAAGAAAGAATAAGACAATCAGAAGAGAGCATCAGAAATCAGTGGGACAATATCAGATGGTCTAATACATCAAATATATCAAATATACCAAATGAGAAGATGGCGCACTAGCAATATTTGAAGAGATAATGGCTGAGAATTTTCCAAAATTGTCAGAAAGCATCAATCCACAAAGTAAGATAAGTAAATGAAGCAGGACAAATACAAAGAAAAAAACACTTGGTCACATCATAGTCAAACTGCAGAAAACGAAAGATAAAAGGAAATTTTAAAAAAGCCAGTAAGACAAATACAAATACATACAGTGAGCAAAGCTATGAATAATTGCTGACTCCTTTTCAGAAGTAACAGAGGACAGAAAAAAAAATAATAAATGACATCTGTAAAATACTGGAGAATTTTTCTAACCCCAAATTCTATATGTAATAAAAATAGCTTTCAGAAACAAAGCTAAATGAAAACATATTCAGAAAGTCAGTAGCTGACAGATTTGTCTCCAGTAGACCTGTACTACAGGAAATGCTAGCAGAAGATATCCAGACCCAAGGGAAGTAATAACAGATGGAAGTCTGAATCTTTGGGAAGTAAAGAAGAGATCTAGCATATATGGTAAAAATAGAACACATTTCATATTCTATTCATAGATAGATACATACAGACTACATATAGACATACATTGATAGATACATAGGTAGATATTTGATACATTGATAATGACATAGATGCATAGATAAATACTTGTATCTATGTTCTTAAATTTATTTAAAGAGCCATTAACCATTTAAAGCAAAAATAATAACAACATAGAATGTTGTTTGCAGATAAGTCGAAGTAACATATAGGGCAACGAAAGTATAAATGGCTAAGGAGTTGATACCATTGAAGGGGTGATTAGTATAAAAATTTTATTTCATCAAAAAAGATAAAAGGAAAGGTGTCACAGAGAAACAAAGAACAGGTGAGATAACTATAAAGCGCATATCACAACGGTAGACAAATTGAACTGTGTGAAAAACTAAATTAAATCTTAAGCTACCAGTCACTCCTATTAAAAGTCTGAGGTTGACAGACTGAATTTAAAAAAGCAAAAACCAATTATATGCTATTTACAGTAACCACACTTTAAATACAAAGACACAGCTTGAAGTTATAGGGAGGAAAAATATGTACAATGCAAGTTCTAAGCCTAACAAATAAGACAGAAAATACTACCAGGCAGAAAGAGGGGCTTTCTATAATGGTAATGGAGAATAGTCATCAAGATGACATAGAGATCGTACTTGTGGATGCATCAAACAATAGAGCTTTAAAATCAATACAGCAAAACTGACATAGCTAAAGAAATAGGTGAATCCACAGTTGTACTTAGAGATTGTAACATTATTCTTTTGAATAATTGATAAAACAAGTAGACACACACAAAGAAAGTAAAAATATAGAGAATTTGAACAATACTGTCAACCAATTAGATCTATTTGATATTCATAGAAGATCGCACCCATTAACTTCAGAATAGCCGTGTATTGCATGTGGAACATTAACCATGCTGTGCTAGACCATCCAAAGGTCTCAATATTTTTCAAAGAATCAGTTATCTGGAAAATTCCCAAATATATGAATATTGATCAAAAACAGTTTTGAATAATTCATAGATCAAGAAACCCCAACAAAAACTAAAATATATTTTGAAATGGATGAAAATGAAAGCACAACATATTAAAGTTTGCAGATAGCAGCCAAGGCAGCTCCTAGAAGAAAAATTTTACCTTTAAGAGTATATATTATTAAAGAAGAAAAGTAGAAAATCATTGAAATGTAACTTTAAAAAACCTAGAAATAAAAAAAAATTATAGTAAAACCACAGTAGAAAACAAAAATAATATGAGTGGAAATAATTGAAATAGAAAATATACAAACAATAGAGAAAACAACAAAGTAAAATTTGGCCTAACAAGATTGATCAATGAAAAAGAAATAAAAGATCAGTACCAGGAATGAAAGAGAGTCTATCGCACAAAGTATAAATACGTGATGTGTGGGGATTTATAAACAACTTCTTGCCAATAAATTTGAAAACTTAAAATGCACAGATACCTTGGAAAATTTAACTAACCAAAACTAAAATAAAACAAAGTAAAAATCTTAACACTATATCAAAGACATTAAATTTGTAACAAAAAAACCCTCTAGATGTCTTCACTTATTGAATTCTAGAAAATAGGTAAGTGAGAAATAATACTAATATACACAAACATAAAAGAGTGAATGAGGATAAGCTCCTGACTTATTTAATAAACGAAGAATAACTCTAATACCATTAGAATGAAAGAAAACTGCAAATAAATATCCCTCATTAAATAATAGAAAACAAAGTCCAGTAATTATTGAAAAACTAACACATCAGGATCAATGAGATATATCACAGGAATGCTTACTTGTTTTAACATTTGAAAATCAACCCATGGAAATCATTGCACTAAAAGAATAAAGAAGACTGTGATCTTCAAAAGTAATGGAGAAAAAGCATTTGGCCAAATTCAATTACCAGTCATGATAAAAACTCTCAGCCAACTAAAAATAGAAGAAAATTTGTTTAACCTTATAAGACGTACCTACAAGAAACTTACAGCTAATATCATAATTAATGGGAGACAATCACCACTTTTTCTTTAGGACTGAGAACAAGACAAAGAGATCTATTCTGACTGCTTCCATTTAACCTTGTGGGGCAGGCCCTAGCCAGTGCAGTAAGACAAGAAATAAATGTCATTAAGATTGAGAAGAAGTGAAATTGTCTTTATTCTCAGATGCAATTGTTGCATACATGCAAATCATTATGGAATAATTACAAAAACATCTCCTGGCACTAATATGGAAACTTAACAAGTTAACAGGATACAAAGGCAATATTAAATAAAATTATATTTCTCATATTGGCAACACAGAACTGAAATTGAAATCTTAAAAATAACAGTTTGTAATATCATAAAAGAACATTAAACACCTTGAAATAAATATAATAAAAATGTTTAGGACCTCCATACTGAAAATGGTAAAACGCTGCTACAAGAAAATATAGGTCTTACATAAATAAAAAGATATAAATAAGAATAAAAGATAATAATAAAAGATTTCATATAATAGAAGACAGTATTGTCAGAAGTTTCACTTTTCTCAAAATGATCTTTAGATTCAACGCAATTCCAATCAAAATTCCATATTAGAAATTTTTTGAAAAAGAACACAATTTCTAAAAAGAGGAATGGAGCTGTGATCCACAACTACTGAGCCCATGTGCAACAACTACTGAAGCCCACTCACCTAGAGCCTGTGCTCCACCACAAGAGAAGCCACCTTAATGAGAGGTCTGTGCACCACAACGAAGAGTAGCCCCCGCTCGCTGCAACTAAACGAAAGCCTGCACGCAGCAATGAAGACCCAATGCAGCCATAAATAAATAAATAAATTTATTTAAAAAAAACAGAGTTGTATCAGCATAAATTAGACAAATTAATCAAAGGCAAACACTGGAGTCCAGATAAGCTCACTAATATTATTGATTCCAACCAAAGTACCAAGTACGTTGGGTGAAGACAAGATAGTTTTTTTGGCAAATAGTGATAGAACAATGGAATATTTGCATAGAAAAAATGACTTGGAACTTATTTCAACTGTTGAGGCATAATTAAGTTTTGATGGATCATAGAGCTAAATATCAAAGCTAGAACCACAAACCTTCTAGAAGAAAACGTGGGAGAATACCTTTGTGACCTTAGGCTGGGAAAATATCCTGTAGGTAAGTCACAAAATACGAACCACAAAAGAAAACAATGATCATTTGGGCTTCTCCAAAATTAAAAATTTCTTCTCATCAAAGACATTGTTGAGAAAATGAATAAGCAAGCCCGGGTCCTGCTCATGCGGGTCAACTAGCAGTCACATCCTCTCAATTACTTCCTCCAACAGTGAAAAAAACCAGGAAATCTCAACTTTCATTGCCAGTGGGTGTGCAGATTTATTCAATCACTTGGAAATCGTTCAGCACTTTCTCATAAACAAATAGCTACCATATGATCCAGCAATTCAACTCCTAGGTAAATACAAAAGAAACCACACGTGTTTTGTATATAAATGTCTTGTATATAAACTTTATTCACAATAGTTCCAAACTGCAAACAACCCCAATGTCCACCAATAAAGAAATGGATTGACAAACTGCTGTATAAACATAGAATAAAATATGAAGCAAAAAAAAATAATGGAACATTACTCATATACATAAAATGGATGAATCTGAAAATGTTCTGTTCAGCCATCAAACCCAAACACGAAAGAAGACATACTGTATGAATCTGTTTATATGATAATCAAGAACATGGAAAACAATTCGTGGTGACATCAGAAAGTGGTTGCCTCTTGGCTGGGAGCAGGGAAAGGAGAAGGATAAATAGGCAAATTAACTGAAAAGGGGCACAAAGTGTCTTTTTGGGATGATGGGGCTATTTATAGCTTGTTTGGTGTAGTCATTTCATGAGTGTATACTTTATGGTGTATACAGTTGTCAAAATCATCAAACTGAACATTTAATGTCTGTGCATTTTTCATATGAATTTATATCTCAATAAATGTAATACAAATAAACAAACAAGAAGGAAAAAAATTAGTGGTCAAATTGAAGAAATTTAAGGGTAGCGATACCCTCAGATAATGTTATTCATACCACCCCATGGAAAAGTGAACTCTCACACGTAAACATTCATCTGCTCTGTGGGAGGCTTGCGGTGGGAGAACATATTGTATAGACAGCCTTGCAAGCGGCTGTGTTTATTTTCGGTTTAAGACAAGGAGACAATAACAGGCTGTGAATTTGAGATGAGGAAAATTATTGTGGAAAGAGCTGTTAGGTATGTGAGAAATGGCAAGAGGAATGGGCTTCAGAAAAGAGCAGTCTGAGTGTCTTCTCAAGTGGCTAAGAAGCTTATCAGGGGACAGGAGGCTGACGTTCTTTTGTGCGTGCATTGATTTGCACAATCCTCAGATTCAAGCACCATCTTCTCAATAAGCTTAAACAACACTTGGGCCAAACTTAATCTACAAGGGAAAGAAAAACCTCCCTGGAACATACATCCACCCCCCCTTCATGTAGTTCTAAACTCCTGATGGCCAGCTGTTAACGTGAAGAAAAGTGAACTTTATAGTCATCATCATTTGCATTCATGTCAGTAGAAGTAGTATAATTCCTGCAGTTACTAGGTGGACCAATTAGCAATTTGGGGAACAGTTGAGATTTAAGCCTTTTTTAAATCTAAAGAGATCAAACCATCAGTGAACTGTGGCCAGCTTGCTGTGATGATACCCTATGTCAAATATAAGAATTGATCAGTGATTTAGAAAGCTAACACTGGACCCTTTCTCTACATTTTATGGAAAGAGAGGAAATCATATACTTTAGCCAATAATTATTTATACAGTTTAAACATTTTTAAGTGCCCTTATATTTTTTCCAGTTTTATTGAGATATGATTGACACAACAGCGTTGTATAAGTTTAAGGTATAAAACATAATGATTTGACTTACATCATGAAATGATTATCATAATAATTGAACATCCATTTTCTCACTTAGATACAAAATAGAAGAAAAAGAAAAAAAAATGTTTTCCTGTAATGAGAGCTCTTAGTATTTACTCTCTTATCAACTTTTATATGTAACATACAGCAGTATAAATTATGTTAATTATATTTATGATGTTGTACATTACATCCCTAGTACTTACTTATTTTATAACTGGGAGTTTGTACCTTTTGACTGCCTTCATCCAATTCCTACCCCCGCCCCCCCCGCAACCCCACTTCTGGTAACCACATATCTGATCTCTTTTTCGAGGAGCTGGTTTATTTGTCTTTGAAGTATACTTGACCTACAACACTATGTTAGTTCCTGTTACACAACGTAGTGATTTGGTATTTCTGTGCATTTCAAAATGATGCTGTGGTAAGTCTAGTTACGATGTCACCATACAAAGCTATTACATATTTATTGACTGTATTCTCCACACAGTGCGTTTCACACCTGTGGCTCATTTATTCTACGAAAATGCCCCTATATTATTATCTCATTTTCTCTTTCTCCAAATCTCTGAGGACTAGAGAGTTTTAACTGGCTTGAGCTTTGGTCTTCTCACTTACGAATGGAGATAAACGGTTTGCCCAGCTCACATGGTAACCTATGAAGCCCTTAAGTGTACTACTTCCCAATACTATATCTCAATTGACGTCATTCCATTCTTGTCTCTGTTTTCTAATTTTTTATAGCAATCCAGCCGCAAGGGTGGGGTGAAATACAAACTCTTAGCACCAATGCTAGTGAAGGAAGCATTGCTTAGGAAGAACCTTCTGTAAGCTCACTAAAGACTGTATGCAGCCAGATATCTAAAGAAAGGGGCAGCCTGCAGTTTCAGACAATCCATCCAAAAGAAAAACAAATACCATGTTTGCGGGGAACGTAGGTGGCTGAACGGAGTATAATTCAGTGAATGAGCCTTACGACTTGGTTCTAGGAAGTTGTCCATGTCACATTGTAGGTGGTGTAGGTGGCAGCCATTTGTGACACCATTTGGCTCGGTTTGATCCTAGCCTTGCTTTCTCTCATTCTCTTCTGGGTGAACATAACATCTTAACTCCTATTGTTCGTTGTTTATTTTGGATTTGCTTTCGATTTTCCTTACTTGAAAGATCCTTCAGGGTTTACATCCGTGAAAGGTCATAAAGAATACAAGAGAATAGCTATTAGTGACGCAGCTGAGGCTTGCTAGAACATGGGGCAAGAAGTTGTGGGCAAAAAAAAAAAAAAAAAGAAGTTGTGGGCAGGGAAAGTGCATGATAAGAAGTTGGGAGTGTAAGGTCGTTCTGATGGGATATGTCCTGGTGGGAAATCCAGTGGGGGTCTGTGGACAGCCCAGACAGAGGGGTGCGTATCTGCAGTGGTAGAAGCCTGGATGGAGAGCCTATGGAAAGGGGAGAGCCAGGCAGCATAGGAGGATAATTTCAGGCAAAGAACCAATGTTCAAATATGAATTTGACAAATATTTATTGAGAATATACCATTTGCCACACATAGTGCTCAGTGCTAGGAAAGCAACTGTAAAGAAGAGCAAGAAGTATCAATTATCACATTTGACTCCATGATTTGCGAGATAAATGTACATGTTGAGAGTATGGAGAAAATGTAGCAACATGGAGACATGAGCTTATATACTTTTTTTTTCCTTTTTAAAATTTTCTGTTCTGAGTTTTTCTGTTTGGTTTTGTCTTACTTTCAGAAACTCTGAATGACTCTATTGAAATTCTATTTTGAAAATCCGTTATCACCTGTTCCTAATTTCAGGAAACCATCAATCTGTTTCTTTAAGAATCATGAAAAAAATTAGTTTAATTATATGGTGTTTTCTTCAGCAATTTTCTTTAGCGGCACATGGGATTAGAACAATTTTTTCCTGCTGCTCTGTTGCATTCTTCATACTATTGTACCCGCCTCACGTCCGGAGGTCCCATCTCATTAGATGCTACAGCTCTGTGTGCAGAGAGTTGGCATTATTATGATCGGAACATTATTTATTCCTATTAAACAAAAGGTGGTTTTATGTAAGTGTTAAAACATTATTGCTTTTTGACTCCCTGGATCCATCAAATACCAGCTTGTGCTATACGGCCTGGCAGGGAGTAATCATACGTTAACATTCAGCCCTGATGTACACAGAAAATGAAACTAGTATTGGTTGTCTTTAAACATTAGAAACGTGCTCCCTTCTGATGGCTGTTTTTTTCCCCGGAACAACCAGCTAGAAGTAAGTAAACAGAGAGCTTTCCTAAATTCTGTGCTTGGAAAGAAAGTGGACAGAAAGCTCTCCGAAACCTAAGCCTCACTCTCCAGCCCTGAGACAGCAGGTCAGGAGACAGAAACTTGGGGGCTTTGCAAAGGCTTTGGAAAAAATCTAAGAAGAAAAGACGCTGAATTAATATCAGTAGGACATGGCAGAGAGAAGTGGAAGAAGTCTGTCTCTAATCCCCAGATCAAGCAAACTGGTCAGCTTCCCCTTATGCAAAGGATATCTTTAAAAGGAGTGAGGTCATCTGTCCACCCTCATTTTTCCTTGGATTTTTTAATTTCTTAAATGCAATTCCAAAAACAAGCAACTAATTTCCATGGTCTTTTTATTATTTACATATGTTTATGTCTTTGTCATGAGCAACTAATACTGTTATGAATAACTATACAAAGCAGCCTCAGCGTGGTGTCATCAGGAGACTGGGGTCCTAGTCTTGCTGTGCCATTGAATGACTACCAGTGTGACGTTATGTGATACCCAATCAGCAACATCAGCTCAGCTGGGAATATGTTACAAACGCAAATTCTCAGGACATAGAACTACTGCATCAGAAACTCTAGGAGTGTGTCCAACATTTGTGTTTAGCAATTTATGCTCTAGATATTCTGCTAAGAGCTAAAATATGAGGAACACTTCTTTAAGCAATAGACGTTTCCTGTGACTCAGTTTCTCCTCTACAAAATGAGAGAATTCATCTACATGATGTTTTCGATGTATCTTACTTACATATTGATTTTCTAACATGTTAAACTGGATAAAGAATATTTATTGGCCGGATGTTTAGGCAGCATAGCGCCTGCTACATAGCAGGTACTCATGAAATAAGATGGTTAGGAGATGGCCTCTGCCCCGACTGGAAAACACTCACATCTTAATGGGGAAATACTGCAGGATTATTGCCATTTGTTTGTATGAACTGGAGCTACCAAGTAGAATTCTGCTCAGAAGCAAAAGTAAATAACTCTGCTCAGAGGAAAGTGTCGTGAAAGAAATGCATATTTCACAAGACTCTGAAGAGTGAGTTCATCAGAGAATGGGAGAAAGCCAAAGAATACAGCAGATACAAAGGAATTAGGTGTGGAAGAGCATTTTGTCGTGGAGTGTGAGAAAGTGTATGCAGTAAAACAGAAAAAACAATGATTTCCACTGAGAAACTCTGTTAAGGGGGGTCGTGTACATTTCCCAGACTTCTGTAGCCGGTATAAATTTGCAACTGTGAATCTGTGTATATGGGAATATCACGTTTTTTTCTTATTAAAGCAAATCATATTTGACTCCAACCTTCCATTCTGCTAGACTGGCAAGAGATTCAGTAATCTCACTCCTATATGCATCTGCCTCTCCCCGCAACAAGGATGGGGAAGATATTGGGCCAAACTGAGTATTCTAGAAAGCCTCAAGTTCGTAGTATTTCTTTCAAGTCTTATGATTCTGTGGTTTCTTCGCCCCCTGGAGCAGAAAGTCTTTGCATGGACTATGTCAGTCTCCCTCAGATGCCAGGGAATTGCCAGAAAATAGGTTGTATATTTCTTCTGATCTAGGGGTGTGTAAACCTCTACCCCATGAAAATCTAAAGAAACCTCTCCTCTCTCCTGCTTGCTGCCTCTCAGGTACCCTTGTTCTGCAGCACCCTAGATCATTTCAAATACAGATGAGAGATTAACGGTGAGCAGCTCCTTGAGGGCTAGTTTCAGAAAAATGATGGAAGGAAAAAATACAGAGAGCAAAACACAAAGGAATGCAGTCCTATTTTGTAAACCAGAATCAGTGGGACTGAGTTCTTTTTGATATTTGGAGTGCATAATCGTATTCTACAAAACAAAACCAAGATGGGGCCACATAGCCCAAAGGACTATTATTTTCATAATTCAAAGAGGAATCTGGGAGGTAGACTGTTTCCCTGGTAAGTTCACCATTTTGTAATAAATGAAAATTTGGCACTGGTAAGAGCTCCACAAATTGAATTTATCTAACCAAACTCAAATCTCTTTCAAGGCACCATGAACTAAGGTCTCTGGGGAATGAGTAGCTAAGTTTTCTCCTGATATGGATAGAACCTAAACCCTACTTCTGGGGTGCGGGCTTATTTTCTGATAATTTCAAGAAAGTCTTGGCAAGGTATGGAAGGATTACTTCTGGAGAAAAAGTTCTGCTGTGTGTGATGTTTATGCTGTTTTGTGAAAGGGAGATTTAAGACAGACGTGAATCACGTGCTTTGCTAAGCACTAAACCCTCACATTCGGGCCATTTCATATTTCCTAGTCCTTCCTCCTTAGAGAATTTGAAAGGGATAAACTTTTTTTTTTTTTGACCTCGCCACGCGGCTTGTGGGATCTTAATTCCCTGACCAGGGATTGAACCCGTGGCCCCTGCAGTGAAAGCTTGGAGTCCTAACCACTGGACCGCCAGGGAATTCCTGAAAGGGATAAACATTTTTATTAACCTTAATTTTACAACAACCAGTGAATTTACTCTCTTCTTAAAAAGTTTTTTTTTTTTAAATTTGTATCTCCCCATCTTACAACCCCAAACCCCGGGAAATTAGTCCTGATGGAGACATGACAATTCAGGAAAAGGAGCGGTCCTTTTGCTTAGGAAATCATCCTATGCTTCCCTGAAGAATCACTGTAATTCAGATCTCTCTTTCTGATTTCTTATCACCATTTGAACAAACATATCCTGGTTGTTGTTCTTTTAAAAAAAATAAGTGGTGTTTTCTTCAGTTTTTAAAAAGTACAATATGTAATGGTTATAAAGCACTGAGAAAATTCAGAAAGGTAGGCACACACACATATACGTAAAAAACTCATTCATAATTATAATTTTACCTCTCAGAATTAACCACTGTTAACATTTTGATGTTTGTTCTATCGGACTTTTTCCTACATATGCACTTATGCACACAAAGTCACCCATTATGCCATCATGTAATCACTTAGACTTAATCACTATTAAAATTAAAAATAGATTTTTGTTAGAGCTCCACATGCATATACACACACGTTACAAAATTGAAGACACAAGATATTACGTTGCTACTTACTTTTTTCCACTTACAACATATTACGAACATGTTCTAAAGCCTTTATGAGTTTCCTTAAGTTAAGTGATGTAAACAGAATTTTACATCAATGTATTTAATTTCCTGTTGTCTTCAGTTTTTCACTATTATTAATATCATTGTGATTAACATTCTTAAAGATAAGTCAATGCACACATCTAATTTATTCCTTAGCACGAAATGCAGGAATTAGATTGTTGATTACAGCTATGCACATTTTAAATGTATTTGAGCAAAAATACATTCTGAATAAAATTTATTAATATATATTCCTAACAAAAATTAGAATACCATTTTCCCACTCTCACAAACACCAGGTATTTTCCTTCTTCTTTTATGCTTGAATAATTGATAGTTGAAAATGGATAAAATTGTAGTTTAAATTGCATTTTAGAGAATTAGTAGTGAGACAGCTTTTTGCCAAATTTTTCATTGTTGCTCTGTATTTCTTCTTTGATCAATTGCTTTTTCATGTCCCTTCAATTTGACCCAGTTTTCTTTTATTTTTCATGGTTAATTTTATTATGTAAACTAACAAAATATCAACAGCCATAAACATAGCTCTGTAAAATATGGTAGTTAATGGACCACCTAGGAACTTACTTTTACCTGTGAATGAGGGACTTGGGGCTCCCCTGGCTATTTGGTGGCATTTATGGATGAAAAGTGAACATGTTTTAAAGTTTCTATTAGCAAAAATGTCATTTGGGGCTTTCTATTCTAATACGTTAAATGGAGTACATTTCCTTATGTTTCTATTAGGGTGCAGCTGTCTAACCTCTTCTCCAGCAAATAAGCAAACATGACCTGAAACCTCTTGGAAAATACTACCAGAAATCTCAATTCCTTAGTTCTGTTAGTTTCAAGCAGTCCCCTTAACATTTTCAGATTGCCGCTCTAGTTCCTTTTCCTTTTGAGAATATGTGCTCATGGATATATTTTACCAAAAAAAGAGAGATGAGAAGAAGTGAAGATGATTTTTCTTTCCCCCGTACTGGGCTTCTCCTATTTATCATTCTTGAATTATGGTGAAATTGTGCCATGAGAAGTGATTCTTTGTTCCATTTTTTCTTGGATTTCTTTGTCACAAGACTACCGTATCAAATATTTAAGGTCCTGTATATTCCATGAATAATAGCACAGTGGATGAGATACAATGACCTTTTCAGTATTCTGTATTGTGACTAGCTATAGTCAATCCATTCATTCCGTTCTTTTATGGCATCCCTGAGCTTGAGAGCAAAGAGTGAATGGCCACCCGAATCAAAACATGATGTGCCAGAAGGTCAGAATAGTAAAGTATACTAGTATATTTCATAGAATATGTTAAGGCATTAAAATCCTAATACCTTGCCCTGATGCCAGAATCTATAATGGGAAAAGAAAATGGCAGTCTAGGAATTTGCCCTTGTGAGAACTGGAACAAATCCAAATGGGTAATGACTATTCCTCATCTTAATTACAGTAAAATTTTATTTCATATATTTGAAAGCCTATAGATGGTGTTACATTTTTAAAAGCATATGTTTTGGGGGGTTGTTGACACGTATAATCTCACCACTGAACGTGACAGAACTTGTCTTCTCTGTAGCTCCTGCCATCTGGTACATTATTTTCTATAGTTTCCCACATCTTTCTAATTTCATCGCACTATTTTAAAAAATGTGTTTATATGTGTATCTGAAGATAGATATACACAGATAAGATATGTAGATAGAAAGATAGATGACACCATTGCCTTTCTTATTTTTCCTTTGCTGTTTATATTTGATAAAAAGGTTTCAACTTAATTTCACAAATCATACTCAGATACAATGCCCTAAGGTCAGAATACTAGTCCAAGGATATTGCTGTTTTTGTTTCTTTCTTCTAATCTTGTGAGAACTGAAAATTTTACCATGCTTTTATCTAGGGTTATTTCAACCAAAAATGTTGTCAAGTGTTGAGCCAATTATAAATAGTTTACCAAAAGATTATCTTTCCAGTAGATGTTATAAAATTAATTCAGAGCATAATTTCCTATCAGGTCTATGCTGAAATTTATATTGAATCAAGAGAGTGTGGTATCTATATTTGTGTGTGTTCTCCCTCACAACACAATGAAAAAAAATTTATTTATTAATGAGAAGAAATATACTTGCTTTATTATTTTTTCTTTAGAGTCAAATGTTCACATACTAAATTCCATTTGTAATAGCAAGAGAGGGCTGGGGAAAGAGACTCAGAATTATAATTAATAAAGGAAAATATTATTAAGCTTTTCTTACCCAGGGTGAAGGTCAATATTTCAATATTCTGCTTTAAATAATCTGTAATTAAAGGATTATGCCTAGTTTCAACTTTTAATTTTTAAATTCCATCAACTTTGAAGCTACTTAAGGGAATACTAGTCTGAACCAATATTATGGCAAGGACTAGCTAAATCGTATTTTTTCTAACACATTAAATAGAGAACTTGTTCATTGATAGTAAATTTTAAAACCCAGAGTAACTTTTACTATGTACATGCTTAAGAATAGAAGAAAACTAAACATCGTTAGGTTGTTAGGGAAGATCATGAACTTTTTTCTTGATGCCATTGAAGACCATTTTGATGAATAGCCAACATTTATTATCACTAATGACAATACCAAGTTATCCAGCTGGCTTGAGCTTTGCCAACTTCTCTTTGCAATCTCTCCTGGCTCCCATATGTATAGTTAATTAGTTCATTTTCTACTGTCATCCTTGTTGCCGACCACTTGCTCCCTTGCAAACTGTGCAAAGAAAAAGGTAGAGGAAAAAGTACTTTTCAGTTTTGTTACTTTCCCTCACACATATAGATTAATCTGCATGGAAACACCGTATGTTTCCACAGTTAGCCTTTTCTTAGAATGTGTATGCTAAATTACCTAACAGTGAAGCGACAGTGACCACAACAACAACAAAAAAAAAAAAAAAAAGAAGAGAAATATATATGAAATCCTAAAGGATAGGCCCAAACTCTACATTTCTGAAGGGGAATAAAGGAGTTTAAAATAGTTGGCCAACTCTTCAACAATGCCCCCAAAGCAGGGTCCTTTTTTGTTTATTGTGTCACTTTATATAATTTATTTTCTACTGTGATAAAATAGGGTAATAAATGTTTGATTACCACAGTTTTAAAAAATCAATCATCCTTAAAGAAGATGTGGCACATATATACAATAAAATATTACTAAGCCATAAAAAGAAAAGAAATTGAGTTATTTATAGTGAGGTGGATGGACCTAGAGTCTGTCATACAGAGTGAAGTTAAGTCAGAAAGAGAAAAACAAATACCATTTGCTAACACATATATATGGAATCTAAAGAAAAGAAAAACGTGGTTCCGATGAACCTAGGGGCAGGACAGGAATAAAGACGCAGACATAGAGAATGGACTTGAGGACACAGGGAGGGGGAAGGGTAAGCTGGGATGAAGTGAGAGAGTGACATGGACATGTATACACTGCCAAATGTAAAATAGATAGCTAGTGGGAAGCAGCCACATAGCACAGGGAGATCAACTTGGTGCTTTGTGACCACCTACAGTGGTGGGATAGGGAGGATGGGAGGGAGATGCAAGAGGGAGGAGATATGGGGATATATGTATATATATAGCTGATTCACTTTGTTATACAGCAGAAGCTAACACACCATTGTAAAGCAACTATACTCCAATAAAGATGTTAAAAAAATAATCAATCATCTTGCATGAAATCCTTAGAAAAATGCACTCCACTTTCCAATTCTTTAAACAAATTATTCTGTGAATAATAACTTTTTTTTTTTTTAACTTAAAATGGTCCCTGTGAACCTGCAGTGGGGCAGTAATACCTTCTGGGAATATTTTTAAATGGTCTCAGACTTCTGGATTTTGAAGTTCTCATGCTTGAGATAATACAGACATACAGTCTTTCTACTGAAACTCATTTAAGGGGAAGTTTTCTTTCACCATATGGTTGATGTCCTCGCCACCTTCTTTACTTCTTTGGTCTTGGTTCTCTGCCAGTGGTTGAGTCTCTGACATGTGAAGATATGTGAAGAATTACTGTATAGACCAAACTTCCAGGTAGGCAAATAATTTAATATGTTCCTTAAGTATGTTTCTTAAGTATTTCCTTAAGTATGTTCCTTAAAGTATGTTCCTTAAGTATTTGTTCAACATTTGTTTAGACAGCAGCTGAAGGATGCCTTTGGGAAGGACAGAAAATGGAATGCTGATAACAGAACTCATCCTTTCTTCTGCTATCTTGACCTGTTCACTTTGCCCCCCCCCCAATTTTTGTACCTCATTCACCAATTTTTCTTTTACATTAAAAAAAAATAAATTTATTTATTTTATTTATTTATTTTTGGCCGCGTTGGGTCTTTATTGCTGCGTGCGGGCTTTCTCTAGTTGTGGCGAGAGGTGGCTACTCTTCATTGCAGTGCGCGGGCTTCTCATTGCAGTGGCTTCTGTTGTTGCGGAGCACCGGCTCTAGGTGCACAGGCTTCGGTAGTTGTGTCATGCAGGCTCTGGAGCACAGGATCAGTAGTTGTGGCACACGGGCTTAGTTGCTCCATGGCACGTAGGATTGTCCCGGACCAGGTCTAGAACCCGTGTCCCCTGCATTGGCAGGTGGATTCTTAACCACTGCACCACCAGGGAAGCCCTCTTTTACTTTTTATTATAGAAAGGTAGGGAGAATTCAATGTGCCGATATCCATTATTTACATTTAACAGTTGGTACCGTTTTGCCATATTTGCATCACCCATTTTATTTGCTGATGTATTTAAAAGCAAGTTACAGACAGTAAGGCCGTTTCAATTTCCCGTATTTCAACATGAGCCTTCATCAAAATAAGGATATTTTCCTGTGCAAACACAAAATCTTTCTTACACCTAAGATGATTAAAAGTATTTTTAGGTCATCTAACAGCCTGCACTTAACCAGACTCAGGTTCCTTAGATGGCGGCTTGGATAAGGATCGTTTGGTTTTACTCAAAACCCATATTTTGGAGCATTGCTGTAACTCTGATATCAACTCAAACTTCTCAGCTTTGTCCTCCCAACCACATGGGGTGTTCCTTCTGAGAATGATTCTGGTGAATGAGACTGTCTCTATTATATGAGAGCCCCAATAATACTGCAGTGTAGCAGCGACTCTTCAGCAGCCTCCTTTTCTTTTTTTTCTTCTTTTCTTTTTTGACATTCTAGACTTTGGAGGTTTTAAAGATGCCCTAATTGTGTTTTAGGGTGAGAAGTTATCAGAACTCAGCATCACAGTTGGACTTCGGGAAAGGAAGAAAAGAAGCAAGGACAAAGCCAAAGTTGTGATGGAGCTCGTAAAACGGGAAGAAAGCTAAGTCATTTAATATCAGTGAAACTGACTTTTGCACATGAAATTCTAAGCTCTGTAATTCTGCTGCTTAAATAAATAAAAATATGGATCTTAGATTTTTGGTCAAAATGAGTTTAGCCGCCTTTATGGTTTGAGCAGTTTTCTGTCCATTTGACCTCTTTGGCAGTAGTTACAGTGTTTTGACTGGAGTTAAAACCCTGTGCACCAAATGCTAACTGTAGGCATTAAAAGCAGCCATGAATCAAGGTTAAGACAGGACGTATCTTCAGGGCTCTGTGCCCTAAGATGTGCAGTGGGAATGAAAATTGCAGTTATTATACACAGTTATTCCCGAAGGGAACATGAATCTGGAAGAGCAGAAGCTGCCGCTAAGACTCGGGAGTAGAAGATAAAATGTCCTTTTTCGTCTACAGGACAAAAACTGATGTTCAGACTAAAGGTTTCCAAGAAGTATGCTAATCAAAATAGCTCTAGAATTATAAGCATTTGTGATGGTGACATTAAAGCCTATGTTTTACTGATGACAACTGGACAATATTTTTCCTTTGAGGATTAAATACTTCACAGTGGTGATTCTCAACCACAGGGTTGCCTTATTTACCAAAGGACCAGTGGAACTGTGGGAGGAAGGGATCATACATCTAGATGGCAGAATATTAAACATAATTTGCAGTCCGGCTTAACACTGCAGAAGCCAAAATAAATAAATGACCATCATGAGGAAGAAGCATGCCCTTATGAACATGGTCCCATCAAGAACATCAAGATGAAGACAATGTGTATTATTCTATAGAGATTCAAACAGGATCAGCATTGCCCTGACTGTGTTCAAAACACAGTCCTGCAGTTTACTGCTGGAGTAATATTGAATAAGTTACTACAACTTTTTAAAAATCTCAGCATCTTCATTAATAAAATGGGAATCTACCCCCAAAAAAAGTGGTTGTGAGGATTAACTAAGTAAATGTAAGCGAAGGTCTTTTATGACACAGGTTAGCTGCTATCCACATGGCTTCCTCTGGTGGGGGCATTGTCAATTTGATATGTTATCACTCTAACAAACATAGCTTAATGCCTCACTGTGGTAGCCAGCCTACAAGATGACCCCAATGATGTTTACCTCCTGGTGTTACATGGTCTTGTGTAGCCACTTCCACAAGGAATGAAGCCACTGTAGAACAACGAGGATATTGTGGAAAAGATAGCATATGACTTCCAAGGCTAGATCTTAAAAGGCTTGTAATGGCTCCTGCCTTACGTTCCCTTGGATCACTCTGGGGAAGGCCAGGTACCATATTGTGAGGACACTCAAGCAGCCCTATGGAGAGACCCAGGTGTCAAGGAACTGAGGCCTCTGGGCAACACCAGGTGAGCAAACCATCTTGGAGATGAATCTCTCAAACCCTAGTCAAACCTTCAGATGACTGCACCCTGGGCTAAATTCTTGACTACAATCTCATGAAAGACTCTGAGCCAGAATCATACAGCGAAGCCACTCCTGAGTTCCTGACCCAAAGAAATTACAAGATAATAAATGTTCACTGTTTTAAATCACTATGTTGGATTAATTTCTTTCTTTTTTTTTAACATCTTTATTGGCGTATAATTGCTTTACAATGGTGTGTTAGTTTCTGCTTTGTGGATTAATTTCTTAAGGAAGAATAAATAACTAATATATCTTCCACCTTAAGCTAGACTGGAAATGAGTAAGATCCACGTGATCTTGTTATAATGCAATCAAAATTATATATCAAGATGTTTTCAGGTTCATCGAGTCCCAATTTCATTAAAAGAGTTTTTTTTTTAAATTAATATGTGGCAAGGCCATTTTAGGAACAAACTCTCAAAATTAAAGAGAGTTTAGGCAGTAGGAAGATTGAGAACTAGGAAAGTAGGTGAGTGGAAAGCAAGTAAAGCTGAAAGGTAATGCAGGAAAGAATCTGGAAAACAACTAAGCAGAAATTTTATTGACACGATTTCTTCATATGAGAGCCTATAATATCATATGTAGGCTAACCAGCCAAAATCATCTATTTAAGACGATTTGGCGAGATCGTTTTTGACAAAGAATAATCCAGGGTTTGCATGTGGCTTGGTGACGTGACAAGTCCTCATTGACTGTGCTCCCTTTGGGACGTGTTCCATTGATCTAAAGCTCTACCTGGGCTCCATACATAGCAGTGGGCTCAACCCACCACTGATACTGAATTGATACTGGATTGATATTCATGCTTTACCTGTGAGCTAAGAAGTCTGAAGGGTCATATGAGTTTAAGTGCATCAGGCACCAGTTATGTTTTAAAGCAGCCTTAGGCTCACAGCAAAATTGGTTCCGGGACTTCTCTGAGGATACCAAAATCTGAGGACGCTCAAGTCTCTTATATAAAATGGTATAACATTTGCATATAACCTACACATACCCTCCCCTATACTTTAAATTATGTCTGGATGACTTATAATAACAAATACAATGTAAATGCTATGTCAATAATTACCAGTGTGGCAAATTCAAGTTCTGCTTTTTGGAAATTTCTGGAATTGTTTTTCAAATATTTTCTATCTTCAGTTCGTTGAGGCTATGGGTGTGGAACACATGGATACAGAGGGCCACCTGTAGACTTGAGGCCCATACATGTATCATAAAATTAGAAAATGTCCTTGGAAATTCTTTTTAGTGACTTTTAGATACTTACTCAGATGCAAGTTCAGTGCTAGAGGGAAATAGCAAAAGATTCTTGATATTTCAAGGCAGTTTGCTAAATTTCACCAGGTCTCTTGCTGGTAATGAATCATATAAGTATTATTTTGTAACTGGAGTCAACTGAAATTAGAGAATGGATAAGCAAAAACACTCAGTGACTCTTGGAACTTTGGAGATTCAAAGCAATTTGTCTGCTAACTTGCTGCTGATTTGTAAGGAGAACAGTATCTCAGTTTTAACCAAACACAAGCCAATAAATTTAATAGTGCCCAGGGTTTAAATATCTACCTGATATGCCAATATTAAAGTAGTATCTTTGCAGTTTTTTGTCTGTAAACAGTTATATGAGAAAATGTTGCCTTTAATTTAAATAATTAATTATGACCTTGAACCAGGTGTCACTATGACACCACAATACTATAATATGCCTTGCTCTTTGCCTCTTCTTTTTATCTTTCCCGCTCTCTCTCTTTCTCCGCTATTTAAATGTTTATTATATTTAAATATGAGGTTTATTATATTTAAATATGATGTTAATAGATCAGCCTATCATTAGCAGCATTATGATTCTAGACTAAAGTTTGCATTAGCTCCCAAAGCACAATAAAAGTAAGTAAGTAGATATTAGGTACGTAGACACATGGGTAAGTAGGTACCTAGGTAGGTAGGTAGACAAAAACAAACAAAACACATCCCTTCATCTCTACCCCACAATAACAATCCCTGTGGACAGCTAGACACTACTGTCTCCTTCACACCAATGAGAACCAAATGGAGGGAGGGAACATCTTGCAACGCCTTCCTTTGGACTGGCTTGTTTCACCCAGGACACCTCCAGTCTCACAATCTTGAGTAAATTACCATTATCATTACACAGCACCATCACTTCAGTGTCATCCAAATTTGTCAGAAGAAAAAAACAAATCTTGGTTATTTGTTAAAAACATAAATTCTTTTCCCTACACAGAATGTACTATTGATACATCAGATTTTCTCAGGGTAACTCTTTATAATCTGTATGTTTGACCAAAATTCCAGATAATTCTTATCATCAGGAAAGACTGGGAAATGTTGATTAATTGTTTCATTTTATTTAAAATGTATCTGATCATCTATCTGAACTAGGAGTTATGAGCTAGAAAACATCTCAATTATTAAAAATGAGAAAACTGACACTTAGAGACAGTAAATGACTTGGGGGAAGGTCACACAGCTAGAAAATGGTAGGGCTAGATCTTAATTAAGCCCTTGTATTGTGGCTCCATTTTTGTTACACTTCTCCACCAAATGTTTGTTTCCTACACAGCTGGCCACACGGCTGGTAATCAAGATAAAAGTTCTGGACACAGACAAAAAGTAAAAAATAACCTTCTCTTCTAACTCATTGAGTCTTCTACCTCCTAGCTTCCTTGCACAGACTTCTAGAGACCTCTGGCTCTCTGGGCATTCCTTTGCAATCTCACTATAGTTACTGCTTTCCTTTTGAAGGGTCCAAGCTCAATATTATCCCTTCTTGCTCAGCCTCCTCCTTCCCTTATAACCCATGTTTTCTCAATTATGGTTGGTGACTTGAGATGGACAACACACCAGTAATCCAAGACTGAGGTATAGGATGTAAAAATCCTTGAGTGTATAATGAAACCAGAGCTAGAAAACTGGACTCTCATGGTCTGAGACAAAACATCTCACCTCTTTCAGTCTCCCGTATGAATTACTTTAATCTGATGAGAGATTCTAGAGCTAGACGGACTTAGACTGTCTGCTCAAGCCCCTTATTTTAGAAGAAAGGGAAGTAAAATGTTAAAAGGTAATTTGGTAATTCAGATGAAATTGTAAAAGTGAAATATATGAAGTAAAATGTTTGTGGGTACGCTGAATTTCTTTGTCCCTTGCCTAAGCTGAACTTACCCTTTCCTAGCCCATGCAGACCAGGAAGTAGCTCATTCTCTTTTTTGTACAAATAACATGCCAAACTTTGTACTGAGTGCTTTATATAAATTATATTTTACTGAACCTCAAAGCAGCCTTTCAAAATACATATGGCAATCTCCAATTGATTTATGGGGAAACTGACTTACAGGTTAAAAGCCTGTTACTTTTTGCAACAAACAAGAATAAGGTGGAGGGAAAATTCACATTCAGAATGTTTTTTTTAAATTACAAAATATACCCCTTAGCCCTTTCCCAAGTAGCTGTCACTTCACAGCTCCACTTTATGTATAAATGCTTCAACAAAACACTGGAAAAAATATATGCTAGAAAACGGAATGTATTTGTTTACAAAGCTAAGAAGTAGAACTGATAGAAAAGGCAATAGATAAAGGGTAAGAGATTCATATATAAAGACTGTCCAATTGGCCAGTACAATGACCAGAATCCAGAGAGTGGAATGTTGACCTATCTTAAGAATATACTTAAGTAGTAGCACAGCAGATGCACAAATGCAAGTTAAGGAGTGCCAGCATGACTGTTTGTCAGTCAAAAAATACAGAGTGTTTATTATTTGCCAGGTGCATTTACAGGCCCTGGGAATACAGTGTCTAATATTTGCAGGAACTTATATTTCAATGGGGAGTGTAAGGGTAAAATAATGTGATAAACACATAGAACGATACCCACAACAAAAAGCTAATTTCAGGAACTGATTAGGTCAATAAAAAATGTTAAATAGGGCTTCCCTGGTGGCGCAGTGGTTGGGGGTCCACCTGCCGATGCGGGGGGCGCGGGTTCGTGCCCCGGTCCAGGAGGATCCCGCGTGCCGCGGAGCGGCTGGGCCCGTGAGCCATGGCCGCTGGGCCTGCGCGTCCGGAGCCTGTGCCCCGCAACGGGAGAGGCCACAACAGTGAGAGACCCGCGTACCGCAAAAAAAAAAACACATGTTAAATAGGGTCACTTGATTACATGCGACTGAGAGGGCCCCTAGAGTGATAAGGAAAGACATTTGATGAGGAGGTAATATTCCACTGAGTCCTGAATAAGAAGCAGGTAGCTCTGCAAAAGTATGGGAGAAAGAAGATGGTCCAAGAAGAAAACACAGTAAGGGCAAATACTCGAGACGGAAAAGACCTTGGGATGTACAAGGGACAGAAAGTATGTCAGTGTGAAGATTGTATCATCAACAACTGAGAGAATGAATATAGACAAATCTGGAGACATATTCAGAGGCCAGATCATGTAGGGCCTTATTGGTCACAACAAGATTTTATTCTGGATGTAGGGAAAAGCCCATGCAAGGTTTTATTTTATTTATTTATTTTCTAACTTTTAATTTATATTGGAGTATAGTTGATTAACAATGTTGTGATAGTTTCTGGTGTGCAGCAAAGTGATTCAGTTATACATATACATGTATCTATTCTTTTTCAAATTCTTTTCCTGTTAAGTTGTTACATAATGTTGAGCAGAGTTCCCTGTGCCATACAGTAGGTCTTTGTTGGTCCATTTTAAATATAGCAGTGTGTACATGTCAGTCCCAAACTCCCTAACTATCCTTTCCCCCCACCGTTCCTCTCTTGTAACCATAAGTTCATTCTCTAAGTTTGTGAGTCTGTTTCTGTTCTGTAAATAAGTTCATTTGTATTATTTCTTTTAGATTCTGCATATAAGTGATATCATATGATATTTCTCTTCCTCTGTCTGACTTACTTCACTCAGTATGACAGTCTTTAGGTCCATCCATGTTGCTGCAAATGGCATTATTTCATTCTTTTTAATGGCTGAGTAGTATTCCATTGTATATAAGTACCACATCTTCTTTAACCATTCCTCTGTCGATGGACATTTAGGTTGCTTCCATGTCTTGGCTATTGTAAACAGTGCTGCAATGAACACTGGGGTGCATGTCTCCTTTCGGACCATGTTTTTCTCCAGATGTGTGCCCAGGAATGGGATTGCAGGGTTATATGGTAGCTCTATTTTTAGTTTTTCGAGGAACCTCCACACTGTTTTCCATAGTGGCTGCACCAATTTACATTCACACTAACAGTGCAGGAGGGTTCCCTTCTCTCCACACCCTCTCTAGCATTTATTGTTTGTGGATTTTTTGATGATAGCCATTTTGACTGGTGTGAGGTGATATCTCATTGTAGTTTTGATTTGCACTTCTCTAATAAATAACGATGCAAGGTTTTACATTGAATAAGAACATGCATGGAGTTACTTTTGAAAATATCACTGTGGCTGTTTTGTGGAGAGTGATCTATAGGGAGCTGAAAGTGGAAGCAGGAAGGTATGTAAGAAGGCTCCTGCTAGATTTCCATAGGATGATGGTTCCTGGGACTACAATCTTGCAGTTAGAAATGAGAAGTGGTTAAATTTTAGTTATATTTTGACAGGAGATCTGGCAGGACTTAACTCATAGATTGGATCTAGAATATGAAAAAAAGAGAAGAATCAAGAATTATTAACACCTAGATTTATAGCCTGAGCATCTAGGTTGCAATGGTAGAATCATTTCTTGAGGTGATGGGATAGTGTGGACAGGGGTGAAGGACTATAATTGATAGTCCTGCTTTGGCCAATTTGCGATGCCTATAGAACACCCTAGTAGTAATTATTTGACTATATTAGTTGGTTATATCAGACTTGGGCACTGGAGAGATCTTTGGATTAAGATATTTTAAAAGGGTAGCAGAATACAAATATATTTGAAACAATGGGATTAAATGCCCTCACATAGTGAAAGATTATAGATAAAGAGGATCAGAAAGCTGAGGGCTGAGCCCAGAGTCTAAGGGCAGTTCTATCAGAGATTTCATAGATAACGTGGACCTGTGAAAGAAGACTGAAAAGTACACATAGTGAAGTAAGAGGAAACCCAGGAGATTATGGTGTCCTAGAAACAAAGGAAAACATGTTTCCTTATGGATGGAATAATGGATCATGTTAAACACTGTAGAGGGTGCTAGCAAGATGATGGAAAACTAACCATTAGCCATGGGAAGATGGAGATTCATGGTGACCTTGTTAAGAACTGTTTAGATATAATGATGAGGTCCAAAGTCCAGTTGCAAAGGGTATGAGTGGGAAACAAAATGTAAGATGAGCACTTAGAAAACACAAATATGAAGAACTACTTTTATGATTTTTTCTTCCAGTCGATAGAGGCAGAGCAATGGTACCCTTACCTGGAAGCTTATACGAAGGTAAGGGACAGTATTTTTTAAAATGTTTTGAAAGAACCAATAAAGAGTGGAAATTTGATGCATCAGGTTAAATTGCAGAAATTAAATCCTTAAGATGGTAATAGTAGATGGAATTTGTGGCACAAATTAACTTGGCCTTAAGTAGGAACATCATTTTTATTATAATAAGGGAAACCATAATGTGGAAAACTATAATAAGGGGAACAATACAGTAGGGCGGTAGGATTTTTAGTCAAGATTAATTAATTTTCATCTAATTCCACTTATTGTGTGCAGATCATCAGCTAAGACAGTACGTGGGAAGTGGGTATTGAAGATTTGAGGATAAGAAATGAAATTGTCACTGTAGAAAGTAACTAAGTGGAACTTCCCTGGTGGCCTCAGTGGTTAAGAATCCGCTTGCCAATGCAGGGGACACGGGTTCGATCCCTGGAAAGCCACAACTACTGAGCCCTCGTGCCACAACTACTGAAGGCTGCGTGCCTAGAACCCGTGCTCTGCAACAAGAGAAGCCACCACAATGCGAAGCCCACACACCGCAAGGAAGAGTAACCCCCGCTCACAGCAACTAGAGAAAGCCTGCGCGCAGCAGCGAAGACCCAATGCAGCCAAAAATAAATAAATAAAATAAATAAATTTATATATATATAAAAGGAACTAAGTAAATTTAATAGGAAAGTTTACCAGGATAACCTGTCAGGGTTGATATTTCTTTTGATATGTGAACATAAATTTAAAGTCCAATCAGTGAATTTTCTCTTGATTGTTGGGCTACTCATTCGTAGGTGCAAAATAAAAGGATAGTTGAGTTAATCAGGGTTAAGGATATTCCGGGTGAATAGAATTTCAGGTGAGAGAGGACAGGGAATTTCCAAGAGAACAGAGGGCTGGAATAAAAAAAAAAAATCTAGGTTTCTAAGGAAAGTGAGGACCTAGAGTGATTGATGTACAGTGAGAAGGTGTTAAGATAAATGGATTACAGATTTTCACGAGTTTGTCGAATTTTGGAATAAAAGTTTTAGTGCAAGTTGGAAGGAGAGAAGTTGGTAATCAGAGATTATTAAAATGTTTGAAACTAACATTTTGGGAGTAGTATAGGTATAAGTAATGATCACATGACTGCTTGGCCAAGTGAGACTGAAGGGAATGTAAGAAACAAGTAGATGAAGGTTCTAAGAATACAGGAATTGGATGTATCATCTGTTTGCATAAGGAAATCTCAAAAAATCATAGCTACGGAGAGGGAGGCAACAGCTAGATGCCCTATGAATGGGGAGAGTAAATAAGATATCAGTAGGTGACAGTATCAGAAGTGAGAGCTAAAAAAATATGATGAGTTGAAACTGAAAAAGCCTAGTGTTTTTTTTTTGTTTTTTGTTTTTTTTTTGCGGTATGCGGGCCTCTCACTGTTGTGGCCTCTCCCGTTGCGGAGCACAGGCTCCGGGAGCGCAGGCTCAGCGGCCATGGCTCACGGGCCCAGCCGCTCCGCGGCATGTGGGATCTTCCCGGACCGGGGCACGAACCCATGTCCCCTGCCTCGGCAGGCAGACTCTCAACCACTGCGCCACCAGGGAAGCCCAAGACTAGTGTTTCTAAGGAGGAAGGAGAAGAAACGGTTTTCAAGTAGCAATAGGTAATAGGAAGGACACTTGAGTTATGTGGAGTGTAGAAGAAAAAAGTCTACATTCAAGGGGTTACAGAGATGCAGTATCTTCAGCACAGTCATGTTCCAGTTAAGTGAGAGGATAAAAGGACCATTCAAAGAAAGGGTTGAGAATAGAAGGGAGCCTGCTTGTGCCTGTGGTCCCAAAGGATGCCGAAGGATTTGAGCAGGTGGGAACATTAGGTGTTAGGATCAGATCAGTGAAGGTAAACAATTGCAAAGGGATAATCACTTGTATTATGGTATACCATACCGAAACCTGGATTTCTGTGGACATCCAAGATGTAGGTACAGTGGATTAATTCTGGAAATCAGAAAAGAGATTGAAGACTTTGAAGCAGCTTCTTGGGGGAAGGTCAACTCAGCAAAACATGGAATACTACAGATTCAGAATTTGGCTTTCCCCCTGAGTAAAGGGGCTGATTCACCATGCACAGAGGTGATTGTATGACACAATTTCATTTGAGAAATATGTGGAAGATGTGAAGCTTTTAACTAACTACTATATCAATAAAAGCGGAAAACATTACTTCACTAAAGATAAAAATGCACTTTGCATCAAAAAAAATTTACTGTTCAGAAAAATTCTAATACCCACTAGTAGTAGAATATGGCTACATGGCTAATTCTGGGTCCATCCTTAAAAGTATCGTTGGTGAGTGAAAGTCTGTCCTCAGATCCCTAAGATCTGGTAGAAAGTAGGAAGTGGTCGTGAACATGACGAATGATAAAAAGATTGTCAGGGCATTGAACAAGCCATGTATCCAATAAAAAGAAATTACAACTTCAACAGGTGCAGGTATCCAGGCTCTTCTGGGCGTACTAGGACCCTTTAAGAGAGTAAAGGACAGATTGCTTGGGAAATCTGATCTTTCCTTCTAAAATTATCTTTCTAAAAAGACTATGGGTCTTGTGTTTCAGAATAATCTAGGAAGGTTATTAAAAGTGCATGTCCCCAAGTCTCATGTCAGACCCACTTAATAAAAATCCCTGAGAATGGATCCAGAGCATTTATATATAGCACGTACATTTTAACGTGCTATATATTACAACCTCTCCCTCAATTTAATCACAGGAAGGCTCAATAAGATCATTAATGTGCTAGCGGGTGATGCTTGGCAGGTGGTAGGTTTGGTACATCATGCTCTGTTGGATAGAAGTGAGGCTTATCTTGGCTCGCCGATAGATCCAGTGCCTAAACAGTGTCTGGCACAGAGTGGGTACTCGACAATTATTCGGTGAATTAATGACTGAAGGAATGAATAGTTTTTCTAACCTAGATTTAAGCGTTCTGTCCTTTCAACTCCTAAGTGGGATATTATTATTGATTAAACACCTCTGCTTCTCAGTCTCCACCCAGAGACTCCCCAGCCAAATCGATCCACTCTAGTAAGGAGTTTCCTTATGCCTGAGCTCCTACCCACTTAACCTTCCCTCAATCTACTTTTATCTCTGATTTCTGACCCTCTTATTTTAAGCTAACTGACTAAGAAAGGGTCAGCCCTTTGATTTGATTGTCCAAACTCGATGCTAATACATGCCTCTCCAAATCGCCAGTCTAGATTTTAGCCTTTCAGTCATAAATTGGTCAGGACAGTGTCACCTGGCCTGAGAAACCCTCAGGGCTTCAATCAAATCTACCATGGTTAAACATGGCCAAGTCATGTCCACTTCCAGCAAAAGTATAAACAAAATTTGCCAAGGCTTAATGTGGTCCTTCATTTCAAATAGTTGAAGAACCAGCCCATGAGGAAGAAAATAAGAGTTATTTTGAGTTTTTCTAAGGGCAGATTTAAGACTAGTGGGAATAAGTTATAGAAAGAAGATTTTGTTTCAAAATAAAGGAGAGCAATATAAAATTAATTGGCATTTAACTGTCTTAAAGTCACCAGCTCCCTTTTGCTAAGAGAATTCAAATAGAAGCAAAATAATAATTTATCTAGAACAGAATCATAAAGCTCGAAGGAATTTTAGAGATCAATTTGATATATTATGTCATCCTCATTCTTTTATAAATGTGGAATCGAAGGTCTAGAAAAATTGAGAACTGTCTAAATCTTCATAACGTATTATAGTTAGTAGTAGGAACATAACCTAACCTTAAGGCTTTGTATACAACATCACTTCAAATTGTAGAAGGGGCACCTGCTTTGATTTATATGATTCCGTATGTCTTATCTAAATTCTAAGACTAGCAGCCCCATATTTTGAACTCCTTTTTCTTTTTTTGTTTATATCCAGAATTCTGTAGTTAATTAATTTTACATGGCAATGAAGTGAAACAGGACTTTCAATTTGCATATTAGCAAATTGAAAAAAAAAAACAAATCTGCCTGGAAATAGCTCACGATAACCTGTTATTTACTGACAAAGGAGTAGCTCTCTTTTTTGGCAGGTGAAACAAATTAAACGGCACCCACCTTCTTGTTGTGTAGAACAGAATACTCCCCTTGGGACTGAGAATATGATTTTGCCAACAACAGAGAAAGGAAATAACATTTACAGAAAGAACGTCTGCTTGTAGGTGATTTGTATGTGGAATCACATTTAATTTCATTTAATCCGCACAATGTCTCTGTGAAATGAATATTGTAGCCATTTTACAGATGAGGAAGTTGTATCTCAAAATGGTTTACTGCCATGTTCAAAGCCCTACGGCTGATACATGGTAGAAGAAAATTTGAAATTACGTCTTAGTTAGGGAGACCAACTGGTCTAATCTGCTGAGGACTGGGGAGTTTCCCAAGACATGGGAATTATAGTGTTAAAGCTGGGATAGTTCCAGGCAAACAAAAACAGTTACTCTTCCTAAATCCAGGGAAAGGAGAAGGAAGTTCTTTCCCAAGCTCATCAAATGTCAGTGACTCAACTGGGGGTGGGGAAAGGATGGGAACTGTGATGCAGCATGTTAAGACATACAGATTTCTGGATACATTCTCTGTGATTTTGATTGAATGGGTCTGGAATCCTAAATTATTCTGATACACATGGTCCATAGGTTACATTTTTGGAAACATCATTTTAGAAGGAAAGATCAGACTTCCCAAGCAATCTGTCATTCATACTCTTGAAGGGTCCTACTAGGTACAGAGGAGCCTGAATATCTACATTTTCTGGCATGATTGCTATCATTTTATTTAAAGATCATCATCATCCTGAAGCCTCTGTTCCAGCTGTGTTTGAAAGTAAGTGGACAAATACAGTCTTCTCCTTAGGGAAAGATGGAAAGTCACTCTATAGTCTTTGCAGTCAAAGGCCAAGGTTGAAGGACACCAGATATTCACAAAAGCCATTCATGAGATACCAGAATGATCCCTTCAGGCCACTGGTTCTCAAACTCCATGTGTATACAAAGTACATTGGGGATCAAATACAACATGCACATTCTCGTGTTCTACATTCTAAGAGTCTGATTTAACTGGTCTGAGGTAAGACCCAGTGAGATGGTTCATTTTACGTGTCAACTTGACTGGGTCCCACGGTTCCCAGAATAAACATTATTTCTGGTGTGTCTGTGAGGCTGTTTCTGGACGGGGTCAGTATTTGAATCAGTAGACTGAATAAAGTAGATTGTCCTCCCTGCTGTGGGTAGGCATCATCCAATCCACTGGGGACCTGAATAGAAGGAAAGGCAGCGGAAGGGAGCATTCTCTCTCTCTGCCTGACGCATAAATTGAGAGATTGGTTTTCTGCTCTTGGACTGGGATTTACACCATCAGTTCTCCTGCCTCTCAGACCTTGGGACTCAGACTAGAATTTATACCATGGAATTTCCTGCATCTCCATCTAGCAGACAGTAAATCATGGGACTTCTCAGCCTCCAAAATAACATGAACCAATTCCTTATAATAAATCTCATTATGATATATATTTCATATAATAAATATATATTATAATGTATACAAATTGTATGTTTATAGAAATACACACACACACGTATGTATTATTATTAGTTCTATTCCTCTGGAGAACCTTGATTAATACATTTAATATATCCCAGAATATTTATTTTACATGCCGCTTCCTCTCCCAACTAGTTGATTATGTTGCTTTCTTGATTTCCTGATCTAAACCATAAACTTCATTCTTTGCTTATTCTGTACCTAACATGATACTAGACACGGGCTGGGGGAGGGGAGTTTGAATAATACCAAATTTCATAAAAAATAGATTGCAAACAAGTTAAAGACATTTTTAACCTAGTTGGCAATAGATTCAATCATTTGCCTGTTTTGTTGTTGGTTTATCTTTTCTTTCTTTTTTTCTTTTTCTTTTTTTGCAGGCAAAATCCATTTTGAAACTGTCCCCAAAGGAAAGCATCTGGATGGTGAAAAAAAGTTAGATTTGGTATTTTACTGATTTCTTCTTCTTGTCATTCATATTTCAATGCTAATTTTCTAAAGCCTTTTACACAAAACAGTTTTAAATTCCATACAAGGCAAATTGGACAAATTCCATTTCAGAACTGCAGTTGTGTTGACACACGGTAATCTTATTAGCAATAAAAGGATATTACCTATAATTGAATAGCTCTGCAATTAACAAATTTCAGAGCCAGAGAACACCATCATTCTTCAGTTTTACATTTGTTTTTACTCACAGCAGGAAATGTTTGAATTAGCAACAAAACTATTAGCATATTCTTGCTCTACTAAATGAAAAAATAACTTAATAAAAAACTACTTCACCCAGAATAAATATTAACTACAGTTCATGCAGATAAGCTTAACTGAGCAATTAGGACTGTGTTATACTCGTACTTTAATAAATACTGTGTGTGTTTATTTCAAGCAGCATGACCCCCGTGTCACTCCAAAATCTGATTGGGTAGAATTCTGTGTTGATAATAAAGGCCAGGCTTCCATTTATTTAAACAAATATATAATTTGGGAAAAATAAAGTATTCATCTGGGGAAGTTATATTTGGTGTCTTCATGACAGCTGTATAATTGGGTCATTCTAATATTATAACACAGACACACACACATAAACACACACCTATTTCTTTTAAAATGGATTTAGTTATGTTCCAGGACTCAACATCACCCATGGAACAAATTACATTAAAATTACAATTAACTTCCGCTCAACTGTCAGCAGAAATCCATGTTGCTGTGTACATACTGCCTTTTCCTCACTTTTATTAAGCCCCTTTCAGTTATGAGGGAACATAAATTGGAAGGATGTCGCTATGTCATCTACAGTATTAAAATGTACGAGGAACATTGACCCTGGCCTCTAGAGATTATGTGAAAAGCCATTTATATGCACAGCTGTACAAAGTGCCTGAGCTTAATGTTGAATTCCATGGAAAATCATCTTTGCTGCTGTGCATCTGAGGAAGGACAAGATTTAGATATTTAATGTGTCCCGTTACCAGACAAGCCCAGTCAGCAGTGCATTAGTGAACCAACCAGTACAGGGAGCTCCTTTGGGGAGTGACAGGTTTTGCCTTTAAATGCAAGGAGGGACCAGAGTTCATACTTCGTTGGAAACAGCAATGAGGGAAAGAGGCAGGAGGGTTAGTCACCTTGCTCTCACTGATGTTGTCTTCCAGAAAACTACCCCCCGATTGATTCCTCAGATTCCTTCCCTTCACCCATGCGTTCTTGAATGTTGGCTACAGCAATATCCCTTCATCCCCATCAACCTTTCTTCATAGACATGATCCAGTCTTGAATATCTATTTTGGACGTATTACTTGTGTTACTGAAAAAACACTACTTCGTATTAAAAAACAAAAATAAAAACAAATGAACCTGGCCATAGATGGAAATCTCATGTCAGAATCCAGCTGTGGGAGCTATTCTATAGCTCAGATTCCACTTGACCATTTACTGACTGACTCTGTCAACTTACTATCTTCCATGTGCTTCATCTTTCTCACTTATCAAAATTAGGAAACTAGCCTTTTATTTAACAAGAGGAGATGATCATAACATCTTCACAGGATTGTTTTGAGGTAGAAGGCTTAGTAAATGAAATATAGTAAGTATTTTAAAAAGTTAGCTATTTTCAAAAGACATTATGACTAAAGCTGGGATTTGTTTTTAAATTACCACACACGATTCTCTTTGTATTGAGCTGAAGTCTGTGTCCTTGTCACCTTTACATCTTACCTTATTGAAGACTCTCCAAAACCAAAATGAGATACCAAGGAGTTAGTGGGTTTACTGTCATAGAAGGTGTTCAAGAAGAAGCTGGTATTAAAGTTGCAGAAAGTATCTAAACTTTGAAGGTACAGTTGCACCAGGTCAGCTCCCAGGTGGAAGGGAAAAAAGATATGAGGAAAATGGAGGTGGGATGGGGAGTGTGAAACTACAAGACGGATATCAGAATCACTAGGGAATATTTTCAAAATATACATGCTAAGGCCTCATCTTGGGGGACAGGGAGAGGGATGAAGGAGTTAGAAGACAAACTAGCCCTCTTCTCCAACCCTATTTTGAAAATTACGAGACCAACGGTAATTTTGAATTACTCAGGCTGAGTGACATCTTGAGTCAGGACTGGAGATGTTTATCCAGATTGGTGAGTCTCAACCCTGGACACTTTAAAATCACCTGGGGAGCTTTTTAAAAAGTACTAATGATCAGGTCTCACCCCAGATCAGTTCAATCAAAATCTCTGGGAGATGGGCCAAGGCACTGAAGCTTTTAAAAAGCTCCCCAGGTAATTCTAATGTGCAGCAAAGTTGAGAACCAATGTTCTATAGAAACTTACTTAGTTAACCTTAAATGTTTAATCTGCAAACCTATGACTTGTAGCATTTCAAAATTAAACAAATGAAAATCTCCAAAGTAATAATTATTATATGTGTCAGGATACATCAACCTCCTCATCACCGTCCTCACAATAGTAATACATACCAGTTTCCATTTGAATAGTGAATAAGCTCATTCACATCTAAACAACCACAATAGCTGTGGTTTAGGAAGTGTAACTTACTTGAGCAAGCTTCCATAGTTGACTAGAGGCCAAGCTGGGACTCTAGACCAGTTCTTCACATTCTTGAATTAGTACTGTTCCCATTCTGTCACCATCAGCTAGCTTCCCAAGTCCTCCAGTGCCTAATTCTGCTTGCATTAACAGATCATGCTCCCCCACAAGAGTTTAGCTATCCGTTATGACTCTAAGCCATGACTCTAAACCAACCTCTAGCTTCTAACAGATGCTTTCAGACCAAACACCTTTTATAATTGCTCTTGTTGACAAACAGTGGTCCCCAGGACTGGTTACTAGTTATGGTTCAGTGAATCAAGGCTTTGATTATCCTTACAGTAATTTCATACATAATAATTCTTAATGCAATGAAACAATCAACTTACTTTTTTAAGACAAGAGGCAACATTGTCTCTTACTTCAACCCACACAAATCAGATATTTTTTAAAATGTAGAGGATAATGAGAATTTTAATAGCCAAGTCATGGTGCTAAAATTGAGTTTGATATTTCTTAGTTACTTGCATCAGCAATTAAAGTGGTTACAACCCTTGAAAACATATCTAATGTCCACTTTCAAGAAGATGGAGTAGAATTACAACTAAAATTCTTGATTATATGTACAACAAATAGAGAAGATTCTGAAAGGTAGAGAAAAGAAAAAAGATTGACTAGGGGACTTGGGATCTGAAGAATAAGTAACACAGTGGTGAACTCCTGTGAACAAAATTCCTGTCAAAATCCCAGAAAGATATTTTGTAAATATAGAGAAGACTATTCTAAAATTCATATGAAAAGGCAAAGGAAATAGAATAGCTAAAACAATCTTGAAGAAGAATAAAGTTGGAGGAATCAGACTATCCAATTTCAAGGCTTATTATATAGCTACAGTAATTAAGACTGTGAGCTATTGGTCAAGACATAGACATATAGATAAATGAAACAAAATAGAGAACATAGAAATAGACCCACACAAACATACCCAACTGATTTTCAAAAAGGATACAAAGAAATTCAAAGGAGAGAGGACAACTTTTCAAAAAATGGTGTTGGAGCAATTGGACATCCATAAGCAAAAATATTAACCTCAATCTAAGTCTCATATCTTATGCTCAAGATTAATACACAACCAATCATGAACTCAAATGTAAGATGTTATACTATAAAACTTTTAGGGGAAAAAAACATAGGAGAAAATCTTTGGAATCTGTGACAGGCAGAGTCTTAGACTTGAAACCAATAGCATGATTCATAAAAGGAAAAATTGATAAGTTTGACTGCATACAAATTAAAAAATTAAAAACTTTTGCTCTGCAAAAGACCTTGTTAAAAGGATGAAAAGACAAAGTACATTCTGGAAGAAAATATTTGCAAGCTATATATCCAACAAAGACTAGCATCTATAATATGTAAAGAGTTGTCAAAACTCAACAGTAAAAAACAAACAATCCAATTAAATGATGATGAAAAGATAAACACTTCACTAAAGAAGATATACAGATATTCATGTCAAATAAACACGTGAAAAGATGCTCATTATCATTAGCCATGAGGGAAATGCAAATTAAAATGATAATGAGATATCCACTACACATATATCAAAATAGCTAAAATAAAAAATGGTAATAATTTGGAGAAACTGGATCACTCATACATTGTTAGTGGGAATGTAATATGATAGACCCAGTTTGAAAAACAGTTTGGAGGTTTCTTAAAAAACTAAATATGCAGCTATGATATGATCCAGCAATTGCCCTCCTGGGTAGTTTTCCTGGATAAAAAATAATGTTCACACAAAAGCCTGTACATGAATGTTCATAGTAGCTGTAATCCCCCAAACCTAGATATCCTTTAAAGGGAGAATGGTTAAACAGACTGTCTCACACTCATGTCATAGAATACTACTCAGTAACAAACTATTGATACACACAACCTGGATGAAACTCCAGAGAATTATGTAAGTGAACAACACAGTCCCAATGGTTTACATACTGTAGGACTCCATTATATGACATTCCCCAAAATACATGATTGTAGAAATTGTTGCCCTGGATTAAGAAGATGGTTGCAGGGGCAGTGAGGGTTTGAGGGTGTGGGAGTGTGTGTGGCTTTAAAAAGCAACAAGAGGGATACTTGTGGTGATGAAAATATTCTGAATCTTGACTGTATCAATATCAACAGCCTGATTATGTTACTGTACCATTGTCTTGTAAGATGTTAACATTGGGGAAACTTCTTAAAGGGTACATGATGTCTCTCTGTATTATTTCTAGGAGCCGCATATGAACGCACAATGATCTAAAAATAAATAGTTTCACTGAATAATATATCCCTTTCCTCAATTTGAGCTTCATACTGAATTAATCAACTTTGATGTTATAATTCATTTGTATAATGTTTTAGAACTGATAAAGATATGAAAACTCCTCTAGTGTTTACTGTATCTTTCCCACCATTTGGCAACCATAGATGAAAAGTCTTCATGTTCAATGGGTCTTGGGGATTACAAGAAATATTTAACACTACTCAAACTAAAAAGAAAAAAACAAAGAAAAAACAAACAAACAAAAAAACTACTCATGTCACAGCCCTTTTGTTTTCCCAAGTGGCCATTCTCACTCTTCTCCTCCAAGTACTGAGTCTTATAGTCATTCTAACAGATTGCAAAAGGGACAAATATTTACATTGATATTTACTGAGTTCATATTATAATTAAGAAACTGAACTTGGTTCTGTGGCCTTGGAAAGAAGGATCACATAAGGATCCATTCAGAACCTACAGGGAATCAATGAAACTCTCTAGGCTTGGAATAAAGTTCAGAATTCTATTTTCATACTTTCTCTTTTTGTAAAAATATAGTGGTATTGGGCTTCCCTGGTGGCGCAGTGGTTGAGAGTCCGCCTGCCAATGCACGGGACACGGGTTCGTGCCCCGGTCCGGGAGGGTCCCACATGCACGGAGCGGCTGGGCCCGTGAGCCATGGCCGCTGAGCCTGCGCATCCGGAGCCTGTGCTCCGCAACAGGAGAGGCCACAACGGTGAGAGGCCCGCGTACCGCAAAAAAAAAAAAAAAAAAAAAAAAATATATATATATATATAGTGGTATTGAGTTAATTTTTATGGAGCTCTTTCTGTATGTCTAGTACTACTTTAATTACTTTACAAGTATTAATAATTCAACCCCACAGCAACTCTAAAGATGAAACTATTTTTATAAACATTTTACAGTTAATGAAAGTGAGACATAAAGTAGTTATTAATTTGCTTAAAATCATATAGCTAATAAGTTTAAAAGCTTAATTATCATCCACAGATGTTTGGCCCTGAAAATTACACTATTCAACATTAATAATATATAATATTTATCAAATCACAGCATAATATAAGCTTTTTGCCATATCTCTAGGAATCAAAAATAATCCTGAAAGATCATTATAAGCTGCTGTAATGATATTATTAGTCAGTCAACTGCGTACATGTTAACCATCTTAAATCACAGTCACACTAGTGAGGGATATGAAAACCTTAGAACAAAATAAGTAAAATGAACTTTAGTTTTTTCACTGGTGATATGAGTTAACAGAAATGTATAATCCATGCGCCAAGCGATTGTTGGCTTGGGAAATTGTTGGCCAAACTGGAACTCACTATGGATCTTTTCTGTTCCTAATCTGTTCCTGTTAAACCAATATTCGGTGATACAGTAAAATGACTACTGTTAGGACATCTGCCCCTGGACACCCTAGCTTGTCCCATAGAGCCAAAGGTATCAAAGCTGAAAGGTGATCCATGGTTACACTGGAGAAGAGGAGTGTTCCTTTTTGGGATACTAGGTTAGAGGGTCTCAGAATAGTATATTTGTGCCCCAATGTAATACAAAGATTAAGAAAAGGTCATTTCACAAAAAAAGTACACACTTCATATGTGTATGATCCCATGTATATAAATTTCAAAAATAGGCAAAACCAATCTGTAGGATTACAGGTTATGAGAGTAGTTACCTTTGGACGGGGGTAGTAACTAGAGGAGAGCAAGGTGAAGGGGGCATCTTCTGGGATGCTTGGTAACGTTCTATTTCTTAACCTGAGTGTTGGTTACAAGGGCGTGCCACGTGGTGAAAATTCATTGAATTGTTCATTATGATGTGTACATTTTTATGTATGTATATTACTCTTCAATAAAAAGTTTCCTTTGAGAAAACAAAACAAAACAAAATAAAAGAGAGGGTCATTTGATTCCTCTTTTAAACAGTCAATCCCTAATTCCATGATGTATCCAGGGGACAGGGTAAGCATTGGATGGCTTCTTCCTTCCCCTAGATGAACTTGCCCAAAAGACTTTTAGGGACTCATACAAATGAGTTTCTGCCTTTTTTTTGCTCCTTTAGTGCACCTGACATACCAAGGCTGTGCTGATTACCAGACTCAAGTTGCACACTTTTATTGCCATGTTGCACACCTGTAAGATGAACATATACAATGCACCATGCAGAGGCTGTTTGCATATATGTTTTGCCATCTAGCTACAAAACTAAAAGTTCTAACATTTTGACTCACAGCCTTTTGAATTATTATGAATCTTTAAAAAAATCTGCAGAAAAAACCACAAGACAAACTTATTATATTCAATTCAACATGTATGGATATACATATATATGACATAGATTTCATTTTCTCTCAAACACATTTCATTTATTGTCTAAAATATTAACATGTTGAAAATACTTTTTGTCAAAAAACTACAAAAAGGTCAAGAACCCAGTGATCCAAGCAAAATTCATAATGAGATTTTTACATAAAGAAATCTGTGACTCCAGGAAATAATGATTTGCAGAGATAGGATGCAGTGCATCTTATGCTGTGGGTGTTTTTCTTTCATGTATTGAGCTATGTACAGGCAGATACAAATTCATTGTTCTCCGTATCAGATTTAAGCTTCTTGCAGAATGCATTCTGATTAAAAGTGAAGCGTTGAACTGACAATCAATGAGTTGCCCAAATAATCGTCACCAGTTTCTCCTATAACATAGACGTTCTGTTTAGTTGGTGCTGAAAATTACTGGCTTCGTAATAAAGATTCATTTCAACTTTTCAATGTCTTTCTGAGAAGGAGACCCACTCATCACCTTTATCTCTATAATGACATGCTGCTCAGAGCTACTAGAGAGCCACGGAAGAATGGATCCTGGTTAAGACCGGTCCTGGATCAGCATGATTGTGCTGGGCAGTATCAAACCTTAACTGAGAGGTTCAAAAATCAGATTGGCCACATAACATGCCTGGTTACTAGTCAAATATAAACAAAGCACCGCAACTCAATCTTAACCATAAAGCTATTAAAATAGTGCCATGTTTCGCTCTGTCCCTGGCTTTCTACAAAGGCTGGAACGGCTCCTGGAAGCTTATGACCATCAAATTTTAAACCCTCACTGTCCAGAGCAAGATTAGACTATTTCAGTATGAGAGTCACTAGGCAGGTTCCCTTGACATTGAGAAAGAATGCCTTGTTCCAAAATTCCAGAGTAGTTATTTAATTAAAGGCAATTATAACAAAGAACCAGGGAACCCATAGAGAGGAACACTTCTCAGAGTTATATTGTCAGCACACACCTCCCTCCAATGGTGATTTAATCACATTCCGAAGCATTTCTTTTTAATTTATATACCTAGCGATACGATATATGAAACAAATAACTCAAGGCTGAGTACAATATTCCAAGACCCAATGTAATTTACACAGAAAGCTGGATATTTATTACTGATGCTAGAGGTTATTAAGTTATCTGAAAGGTATAGACTTTATTTCTGTTTTCAAGAAATAGAGATTTATATTGCTTATTTATTCCCAGCTGTTGAATATCTGAGTTGTGCTCAGAAAAGAGATTAAAAATATTTGATGATACCAGTGGCTGATATAACAGCAACTTGGGGAATTTCACCCAATTTTTATCCAAAATGCGTTTCTGAGTAAGTGTGTGTATGTACATGTCTGTGTTTATATGTCTGATTATGAGTGTCAGACCCAATAAAAGACACATGTTTTGACAGCTGATCATGAAATATTCCATTGTTTCATTTTCTTTTTGAAATGTGAAAAACTCCATTTTTCAAGATCTTTTCCTGACTTAGATTTTTTTCCATTGGAATAGTACAAATCCTCATAGGAGCCCTGACCACTAGACTAAGTCCCTAAACCCAGATTTCATCATAGCCTTGTTACAAACTGTGTGTCTCAAGTGAGCCATTAACCTTTCGGTATCTATATTTTCTCATTTGTAAAGAAGAGGAGTTGGATTTTCAGAGTCTCATTCTATGTTTATGAATTGAGCTATAATGAATTGGGAGTCATTCCTGGATAGCCTTCCTTTTAGAAGTGGAGAAGATGAATCTGAATTGTTGGTGCCCACTCCACGTTCCAGGTTTCTTATTAACGCATACACATACTCATTCCACAGAATTTTGAACAAAAGACCTACTAAGGGTGCTTATTGATGTACATATGCAATCTCAGGAATCACAGGCTTGACAATGACTAAAACCAGAAGACAGTTTTGCAACATGTATTTATTGTCGAAATGGAAACAGCTCCAGGTTATATATCAATCTTTTCAACCTCTTGGGTAGTAACAATGTCAGCACAGGATTATGGAAAATGAAGATATATACTATAAGGATAGATCACTGTCTGTACATAGAGACATACATCTACATTTCTGTCCAAAACTTTACTAGAGCGTGCTTCAAGAGGTTTGGAAACACCTGAGAGTTTGAGCATGCGTTCAGAAATCTTGGCAGTGACTGAATCTTGCCTGTTAGTTTTTGTGCTGTGACTGTAGGCTATGTCCTCACTTAAAGTGCCCATAACCAGAAAAGTCAAGGAGTCCTGGAGGCATGGAAACACTTGAGGGCCAAGAACCAGAGGCCTTGAGCTCTAGTCCCAAATCTAATACTAACAAGCTCTGGGTTGAAAAGCAAGTCATTCCATATTCTTTGGCTACAAAGTTAGGTGAAAATGCATTATGTGAGTCTTCCAACTAAAATTAGATTATCTCCAATACTCTCTGATATATCCTCTTTTGTACAACCATTATCTCTTTTTTTATTCCTTTTTTTAAAAAATTTATTTTTATACAATTTTTTAAAATTACATTCCATTTACAGCTATTACAAAATATGGGCTCTATTCCCTGTGCTGGTACAGTGTATCCTTGAGTCTATCTTACACCCAAGAGTTTGTGCTTCCCACTACCCCCCACATGATGCCCCTCACAACCATTACCTTTTATGTGTAGGGTGATGCAAAGATGAATTGGTTGAGTCCTGTAAAATTTTTCTATAAAGTGGATTCTAAACCAAAGTGTAGAGAGCAGCTGTTTCTTCTAGATCCTTCCCTTCTCCTTTCAGGGCCTTATTTTGCTTGATGTTTTTCCCTACTTCTCAGACCACTTCACCATTCTAGGCCTTCTCAGGCCAGTGGTAGACCATGCTTCAGAACTTCCCAAGCCCTTCTTCTAAAAAGGTTTACTTTCTACTTTCCGTAACCTAGGTTCAATGTTAAATGACCAAAGCCAGTTACATAATCTAATTCCTCCTGTATTTCAGGCAGGGCCCTCTGAAGTCGCTATCTTAAACAAAGGGAAAGAGTCAAATGATGGGACTTTCAGACAATATTAAGAACTAGCAAAGGTTATATGCTGGTGCTTTTTGATGTCCCATAAATCATACCACATAAGCACCCAATTTAACTGTAACCTTGTATTATGTATGGCATTTTACTGTTTAAAAGTATTTTCACATACATTGCCTGTTAGCTAAACAAAAGAGTTATTTCCTAATATGGACTTATTGCTAGAAAAGACTGGGGCTTGGGAAGAGTATGACTTGTCCATGTTCTTACCACTACTTAGAATAAAAACAGTTATATTCTGGTTGGTTCTCTTTTATCTTGGTCTCATGGATTGCCAACAAATATTGCTGCCTCTCTGGCAAGAAGATGCTGGGAACATCCAGGTTATGGTTAGAAGAGAATTTTTAAAAACCTCACTCCCTTCATTCTTATAAGGGTTGATTGAAGACAAAAGGTAAAGTTCAATCATCATATTCATGCATCCTGTAAAGTTAACATTTTGGAGGGCTGCTATAAATCACATGAAAATCTGAAATTTAAACAAAACTGGAGTGAATTGTGCCAAAAAGCAGAAAACTTCTAATTGTCTCTTCTTCCTCTCTGCCTTAACCAGAGATCTGTGATTCTTCCTCAAAAAGTGGAGTATCGTTGAATGTCCTTATACTTACGTATTGGTCTTTCCCTGTCCCTTGATAAGGTGTTTATGACATAGAATAAACTGTACTATTTCCAGCAGTCACTCACTTAAACTATTTTTAGTATTCCAGATTCCCCACTCTTTGTACTATAAAATCTGTATAAGCTCATATATTTGCTGGTGTGTGCTGGGCACTAGGAAGAAAGACAGGCATTTAGAGTAATATGTTGGAAAATGGTAACGCTGGCATATTTTGAAACATTGGCCAAATTGGTAGAATGACTAAATAAATGTCGAAATAAGTGACTTTCAGTTCAAGTCATTAGGAAATAATAGATATTGTACTTAACATTTCATCTTAAGAAAACGCAAAGCTGGACAAAATATATGAAGCAATTCATTTCGTACAGTACAGCAATGTAATCCCTGAGATAAGGGAAATATATAATGTGAGCTCCAAATTCATCAGACTTTCTGTCTGGAGCCAAATCCAAATCACAGCACAAGGAAATGGAATACAATATACAGCAGCAGGCAAACTCTGACCAGAACAAGCTGAGGTTGACAATCAGACTCTCAAAAATGTAATATTCTCAACGTACAGCCTCCAATAAGTAACTATTAGATATATATGAGGAAGCAAGAAAATGTGACTCTTAATTAGAGGGGAAAAAACCCACCAGTTAATATAGACAATTACACAGAAATTATACACATGTTGAAATTTGCTCCTAACTATGTCTTTGGAGGCCGTGAAGGAGAGTAGTGAGAAGTTAGCACTCTAGAAAAAAACTAGGTTTCAAATCTCTTTTCTGACACTTACTTGCAAATTCTGTGATCATGGACAAGTTATATAATATATTTGTGCCCTAATATTTTTATCTGTAAGATACAGACAATAACCTCTGTCTACGTTACACAGATGTTTCAAGATTCTAAAGAGTTTATACACAAGGAAATGTTTATAATCTACAAAATACACAAAAATATAAAGTTTTGATAGACCTGGGGCACAAATATTATAATGATGACAATAACACCCCATGACTGGGTCATTTGCCATTTGACAGATCTCAGATTTTCAACCCTGCTTACTATTTAGAATGCATCTGAACTTTCCCCATTTAGGCAGCATATTTGCTGTGATGGGGCATTTCATGCTGTATATTCTATTCCTGTTGAAATAAATTTAAATGAAGTAGGAAACACGCAGCTATTGGGGGGGGATTTTCCCCCTAAATTTCTTATTTTACTTTCTTCCATATTGTTTCTCACTCACACCAAGACCTAACTTCCCTGATTCCCAGCCAGTGCTGCTGGCTTTAGTATATTGATTCTGACTCTCCTCCGGTGTCTTCTGAGATACTACTCAAATAGATCAGGAGAAATGCAAAAAATGTTTCCCAAAAGTGAAATCAGCAAGACAGTCACAGAAGCAAAAAGAAAGCTGGTGGGAGAAAAGAAGAGAAAACAAACATAGTTGAGGCAGGGAAACAACAAATTGTTCCCTTCAGTTCTGCCTTCATAAATTCTGTTCAAAGGATGGATAAATGCATAGACAGATAAATGTGTAGATAGAAGGTATTTAATTAATACACATTAAATTCCTATACAAATAAACTTGAAACTTACATTATGCAAAATGGTTGTTTGCATAGCTAATCTTCTGAGACTGGGAATTGGAGGAGTGAAGGATTATTTTTTGCAGAATGACTCATAACAAAAGAAATTATGGCTGGATAGTTAGTTCAGGGATTTGAAGAAAGTCTGTGTGGTTATTAATGCTGTGGTTGGTTTCTACAATACTATTGCTTATGATTATTTTTATTGTAATTATCTACTTCGCTTCCCAGGTATTTTGGAAAGGCTTCATAAATAAATGAATATATTTCCATTTTAGCCTTTGATACTGTCCCTAGAAACAGCAAAAGACTTGATTCACAAGGTCACCTAACAATCTCCTACCATTCTTTGTACCTTAAGATATACCAGAAGTTTAATGTCTTCTATTCCATCTCATCGAAGGTGTAAATATTTTGCTGGATCACAAAGATGAGGTCCCTATTATATTCTCTCATCAGATCACTGACACCATAAACTATAATGGCTTCTCCAGAACTATTAATGTATCTAGTATCAACCTATTTTGGGGAAGTCCTTAATCCTGTAAATAGTTGTTAATAACTTACGTTTACACAGAGCATTTTCATTTCAGTTTTAAAGTGATATATATACAGAAAGTGTGAATCCATCCACTGCTGCAATGACAGTCATTTCTAAAATAGAATGCAACGGCTGGACAGCTACTGCTTGTCAAAGGGCTAGAGATGAACATGGTATTTAATATGAGCTGAATTAAGCATCTGAAATCTGCTCTCACTTTTAAGTGAGGATTAAACCAGGTCACTGTGACCAATATTTCTACATTTGTCTAAGGCAGAAGCTACTGAATTTGGTATTTCCCATTTTTCTTGTGACTTTCTTGGGCCTGGAGTGACACTTGAAAAATGCTGGGTCAGACAGCAAGAACTTTTACGCCAAGCATTTAGAAGCAATGTCATCAAAGAGTTAAAAGAGAGTGAAAGTTGAGAAACACAGCCAGGATCCTAAACTCTAGAAATGTGCCAACTGTAAGGAGGACAGAGCAGGCAAGAGTCAATCCAGGAAAAGAAACAGTCCAGAAAGTTTTAATTTGCAGTAGGTCAAGGTGATGAGTTTAGGATGCCAGTCATGACCCAGAGAGCACAAGAGTGGAGGACGTTATTGGTTGCTTGTACCGTGGTGCTTGTATACAACAGTGCTCATTCTGTGACCTGCAGGCACAATGGAGGCATTCAGCTGAAAGGATAAATCAGATGGTTCAATGATTATTCTTCTCATTTTAGCATGGAATCTCCTCTGTTTGATGTGATGAAAATATATTGATTTCAATGTATCCTAGTAATTAATTCATATGAACTATGCATAGTTAGAATTTGCACTTTTAAAATTAATATGGGGTGGTTATTCTAATCTCCTCTATGAGTACGGAGACAACATCAGACCTCTGGTTAAAATCAAACATAAACATACCTTGAGTTTTCTAAACATATATTGCAACTAACCCAGAACAATGCTTTACTATAAAGAACATTAGACTTGAAAGCAGAAGACTGGATTTTGAGTCTCAGCTATGTGATTTGTCCATAGCTATGTGATTTGGACTATGATTTTAGTCTTGAACATTCTCACATGAAAAGAGAAGACAGCAATTCCTAACTCAGCTTATTAAACCAACAGTCAAAAATTAATGTGTGTAAATGATCTTTGGAAAAATAAAGACACCATATAAATATGAGAGATTACCAATGGCTTGACTAAGGACAAATTTCTTTACCTAACCTCAGATCACTAAAATATATGACCTTAAATACTAGAAATAACCTGGAATAAAATTGTAAATATACATAAATGAGTTGTTTCTGAATTATCATTAGAAAAAATATTTTCTTGAATATACTTTTTAGTGGTGGGATCCTTTAATATTTATACCTTCATTCTTAAAAGATGAAATTACTGGTATATCCTACATAAGATTTTAGAGCTGAAATACATATGAGACCTCTTGACCTTTAAAGGATGTATATGAATGCTGATGAGAATATTTCAAATATATAATGGTCTATTATAAAGCTAGTTGGTGTATCTTCATGTCTGATTCATTAAGCAGATGTTGATGGAAAAGGGGCCAAGCTCAAGGGATATTATTCTGGTTAACAATAAAAAAAGGTATTCAAGGATTTATTATTTAGAAAGTTCTAGGACAAAATTGTATAAACAATGGAAATTTCCAACATTGAGAACTCTTACAATATAGTGAGTTTCCATCCACCTCCTTAATTGCATTTCTTTTCATAATCCTTTTATGTTGAAGACTCTCCCTCCATCTAACCTAACTTAATGGGGTTATATCCTGAGAAGCAAGTGCAGCTGAAGCACTAACTTCATTAGTTGCCTGACTCTACCTGTCAAGAATTCTGGCTCCAGACCAATTCGAGATAAATTTATACTGGGAAATAAGGCTACAAATAAGGTTACAAATAAACATATTTGGAGAAGAGACTGGTGTCTAAAACTCTTTTATATGAAAATGCGATAATACATGATTGTTTTGAGGACTTAAGTGCTCATAATACTCTTAATCAACTGTATACCAAAACTAGATTGGAGATTGCTCTGGGAGAGAAGATCAATGAGCTTTCTTTTCCTTACCAAAAATACAGAGGTGAGCAGGGATAAAGAGCTCCTTACCCACTCCTCAACACAATACCCCTCTATCAAACTTCATCTAGTTAATCAAATATGTTATAATATCAGGCTTGGAAACTCCACAAGAGCGAGTTCTAATGCTTTCTATATTTTTGTTACTAAGAACCTTGCTTATATCACAAATTTAAATCTTATCTTGATAGAAAATTGATTGTGAACTGAAACTCTATCTTTGTCTCTTAGCTGATAATTATTTTATCACTTATTTTTCCATAGTACATTATTTTGAATACAAGAAGATATAAAATTTATTTTTTGAAATCAAGAGATGGCATATGGTTAGGGTGATCACTAATCTGTTGCTCGTACCAGTACACCTTTGAGAGTATAAGGACAACAGTTACGAACCAAGAGTATGTGACACCCAAGGGAAGTTAGTGTAGGTGTCCACGGTGCTGAAAAGTTCCCCTCCAAAGACTTAACTAGCACCTAAAAAAATTTCATTGCACAACCAGTATCTAAATCTATATTTACATTTATACATATCAACAAGGCAATTCAAAGACTAAAAAATATAATATAATGGCCCAATACCTTATATACAGTGTGAAGTCAAATTTTTACCTTGTAGTGCCCATAATAGACAATATGAAGTGTTGCAGAGTTTTTGATTTTTCTATTCTGATAGGCTCTTAATAAGTACATTTTAAAAATAAATTCTCAGATTCCTTTACTTGCTTGGAATTATTTTTCAGTAAATCATTTATTTGGGAAACATTGATGACTTACTCCTAAAAAGCCTAAATCCTTCTCTTCTGAAAGCATAATGCTGAATTTAAAAAATCGAACAGTCTCAGAGGGTTGTACAAGTAGAAATAATAATGTTTCTTTCACTTTTTTTTCTTTCACTTTTGTTGGTATCCCCTCCTTCTAAATAAAATGGGCAATAAAATAAAAAAAATAAAGCAAATTTGTTGGACAAGGTAATTATCTTCTCTGTATCTACCTTTCCTCTTCAGTAAGGATTATAAATATTAAGAATATCTGTAAAGATTATAAGGATATGTGAGTCATTAAAAAAATCTCCCTCATGAGGTAGTTGTGAAGATTGAGTTCTCACATCTTTTAATTGAAGTATAGTTGATTTACAATGTTGTGTTTGTTTCTGTCTTGACTTTTCTTTATTTTGGTAAAATATGCACAACATCTACCATTTTAACCATTTTTAAGTGGATAATTCAGTGACGTTGAGTACATTCACAGTGTTGGGTAACCATCACCATTATCCATTTCCAGAACCCGTGTCTTTTCTGATGGTTAATAATCCTTGTGCATTGAAATGAGCAGAGCCCATGATTTTCAGGTTCCCTGTTTTCAAACCCAATCTCAACCTCCTTAGATTTGGCACAAAGAAGATTATCAGCATCACAATCGTCATCCAAAGTCATCCCGTAAATGACAGAACTGGGTGTAGAATCCAGGTCTTGGGATTTTTAATTCCCTGATCTCTCTACAGCTCCTTCCTTAACTAAAGCTATTGTTGTGCCACTTGCAACAGATGCTTTAAATTCAGTTCTGAGAGAAGTAATTCAAAGGTCTGACCAATTGCTTTAGCACCCAAACCACTTTTTAAGTAAATATCCTTTCATGAGAAGAGTATTGACAAAGAAAGGAGAAATGAAACAGACTTCAATCACTGAGTCTTCTGGTTTTTATCTAAAGAGGTAAATACATTTAAATAGTGAATACTAGATGTAATTCCAGGAAGAAATATTAAGTAACTTTCCTATAAAGACATGTAGTTTTATTCTGTAGTATAACAGAATAGTTTATCATTGCTTCTTGGTCTCTTGCTGTGAGCATGGTACTGTTTAAACACAGATGTGGTACTTTACACCGATGCATGGGAACTGAGAAGAACTTTGCTATATTTAACATGAAGAGTACAGGCACGTAGCCCAAATAATCCCTGTGTTTTATGACTCCACTTCTGTCTTTCTCTCTTCGGCTATCTTTTCTCATTTTCTTCCACCTCACTCTAGTACTTTATGATAGTCTGAATAAAGAAAGATTGATTCATTTTTTAATCAATTGTAAAAATAGAAAAAGTGTTCCAAACTACAGTATACTGCAAATATGAACATTTAATTTTATGTCACTTTAAAAGAGTCATCTTATTATTTTCTTAAATTTACAAATAGTGAAATTCACTCTTTTTTGGCATATAATACCATGCATTTTAACACGTGTATGTTTTTATAACCATGACCAAAGACAGTTTACAGAGCATTCCCAACATCCCAAAGAATTCCTCATACTCCCCATTGTATTCAGAGACTTCTGCAAATCTTAACCCTGGGAAACCACTGCTTTGCTTTCTCTTCCTATATTTTGACTTTTCCCCCAATGTAAGTGGACTTATTTTTGATAAAAAGAATACAATATTTTATTTTCCTAAAATTTTTATTTTGTTTCACTGAAACGTTGATACCATTTAACAAACTTCACCAAAGGATCTATAGTGTATCTGGCTCAATAATGAATAGGTTATACTTTGGTCAGTACTAAGTCTAATTTCTTTGTTTACTCTGTTTACACTGAATCTTTAAAAAACATAATTATAGGTTGTAGTAACGGAACAAAGCTTTTGGTGTCTCAGACCTAGAATTTTGAATATTTGTTTTTAAATCAGCCTGGAATTTCAAAGTAATGTTTGTATAACATCTATTTTCACTTCTGAGAAGATGTGAGTGTTGTTTTTGATTTTTGGATCAGCAGGGATGAAAGAGGAGATGATGCACCACTTGGCCTGTCCTGCCCCACAGCGTCTTCTCAGAATTGAGCCTTGGGGCAAACAGAATGACAGCACATCCAAAGTCACCTTCCTCATCCAGGGCTATGCTTTACAGTGGCCTGGTTCCATCCTACAGGGCTTTCAGCTGCTTATTTCTTCATATGTGATTATTGGCTGGCTTGTGATTATTAAACCACAAATGAAAAGAATGGGACACTCTATATGTAGCAATCTTTTTGTGATACTCTGTCGTGAATTCATGGGAGGAAATTTACGTATGGGCACTACCCAAACTTCACCAATAAACAAGCTCTTCACAGCTACATATTTCTAGAAATACCTTGCTTATCATATCTGAATTTAAAATTTCAATTAGAATTTAAAATAATGTCTAGTTGAAATGTTATGTCCTAATTCCCTTTGTCAAAATGGTTTTTTTTAATGAATCCTGTGCTGCATAGCTAATGGCCATCTTATGACTTTTCTTTAAAAGGATTTCATTAAAATTATTTATTAAGTTGTTGCCTGGTAGTGTGTAAACACACTGAGGGCAGGGAGTGTCTTTCTTATTATTCTGTCTTCAAATTATAAACATGGATAAATTATTGAACGAACGAATACCAAAATAAATTAGCTCCATGCTGTCACAGAGCACTGTAATTGATGGAGTTGCCAAAATTATAATATGGCGTGTCCCAGGTCAGTGATCCGAGAGCCCATAGCAACGCCTTCAGGACCAGGAAAGAAAGGAGACCAAGGTCTAATTTGTTCTAGAAAATCTCACTGCAATCCAAGTTGAGCAAAGCCTACAACACAGTCCTGAATTCCATAGGCAGAATGTCTGTGAATTTGGATCAACTGAGATTCTAAGATGTGTTGTTCTCTTAGATTCTTAAGGAACAAGAGAGCAAAGCAAAGCAGCAAGTCTTTCTCTTGGGGGAGAATCTGAAACGAACATTCTTATTCCTTGAAGGATGCTCTTCCCAACTCTATGGAAATATTAGAATGCGCCAAAATGTTTCAAAACCCTTTTTCAAATTAAAAAATTTTGTTAGTGGTCACTTTTAAAGACACTGTTTTCTGTGATAATGTAAATGAATGTTTTTTAAGGCTCCATTTCTCTCCCTTTATATTAAAAATGATTTGAAATAGAAACTTTATTATATAGCAGCTCACTATTCCAATGCCAAATACTTGACTTAAAATCTGGGAAATTGTGTGTTGGAGGAATATATGTCATCAATCTCCTGAATTCAAATAGTTTCCAGCATCACTGAAGAGCTGGCACTGTTCACTGCCCCTTTCTGCTATTTTTTTTTTCCTATTTCTCTGGCGAACATCTTTACCCATAATTTAAATAATGTTCACGAATCTTTAAGAAGGAAAGAATAAATAAATATATAAATTTGCAATATTATTTCAGAGAAGAGAGGCAGGTAAAACTGGCATGGAAGCATTCCATATTTATTTCATAACAAATTTGCAAGTCAAACGTAGTTGACTTTTTTTTTACCCCTGCCTATTCTGATGCTGAAAAACTCACTTAGGTTTCAGAACTCCACCTGTGTTCTAGTTTCCTTCACTGTCATTTGTAATGAAGAGTTTGCAATAATTTTTCAGGAGGACTACTTTGTTCACTGATTTGTGAAATAGAATGGAATCCAGATCTGTTTATGCCTAGCTACCTGGATCTTCAGAGGCTATAACAGATATATTAAAATCTGCTTATGACAGTAAAAAAACTGATATGCAGAGAGAAGCTACTTCTGAGTTAGAGGGAATCATTTTGACAACTTTCTTCTCTTTGACAATGGAAGGGGGAAATTTTTCTTAGAATTAATACACACTAATAAAAAAAAGTTCACGTTCATAGCCATGATTCTGAAATACGTCCATATTAGACACAAACTACCAAAAGAACTGATGACACTCTGTTTTGTTCTTGCCTCAGTGTGACTTTCAGAATGAAAGATAGGTTTTATTACAAAGAATGAAAAAGAGGTCCCATCTTTAAACATGATTAAAAAATAAGAGCTGAACTCATTACCATCACGGGGGCCGGTCGAGCCCTCATAACTTTATTTCCCAGCAATGTTTTTGTGGGTTGACTATATCCTAGGGTTTACTGCAGAGATCTAAGCAGGAAAGCCTTTGAATTCAGAATAAGCACTCTCTGTGGCATTCAGAGGTGAGGCTGCTCACAGAGGTTCAGTGACCCTGGAAACTAATTCCTCAGCAGCAAACCTTTCTAAAGGAAGACTGTGATTAAATTGATGGAATGGCAACTGGTGGTTTGATTAAAGTGGGAGGGCGGGGGAAGTGGGGAAGAACTCTACCTTTGGAAACAGAGAAAAATTCTCTAATGCTAATTGACCCAGCCTTTGCTTAAAAGCTGGGCACTTTGCACTTTATTCTCTATGTGAAGACACTGTAATTTGGTGACAGAGAGCCCATCACCTGTCTTTCCCAACCATATAGAAGGGTACAGAGAGCACAAAGCATGTAAAAGGTTTTCTCATATGGCTTTCTTGGAAATTATAAAATGAGACATCAATAGGGGGAAAAAGGGGGGGAATTCCCTGGTGATCCAGTGGTTAGGACTCCGTGCTTCCCCTGCTGGGGGCCCAGGTTCAATCCCTGGTCTGGGGACTAAGATCCTGCATGCTGTGTGACGCAGGCAAAAAGAAAAAAAAAAAAATGTAACTACTTCCCCTCTCATCTATATCTACGTATATCTATATATTCTGCCAAAGTTATCTGTAATCCTGGTTCAGTGAATCTCAACAGTAGCTACACATTAGCACTATCTGAGAAGCGATTTAAAATTCCACAACCCGAGCACCATACCCAGAGGTTCTGTTTTAATTGCTCTGGGGTGATCTGGGGTATCAGTGTGTGTGCATTTGCACACATACGTGTACACGCACACACGCACACTCCTGTATAGGATCTTCACGTTTTTAAAAAACACGCAGCCAAATTTGATATCCAGTGTGCTTCGTTCCAGCCCTACTACATTCTTATCCATCTTTACAGTAAAAATAAGAGACATCTTGTGTCTTGGTGAATAGTACCACCTGTGAGTTCACTGAAGTCTGTTGTGTCTTTTTCACCTAGGTATCTCCCATAATGTCTCAGCCAGAACCTTAAACAATCTTTTCAACAAATAGAAACGTATCATCGTTTTTCCCAGTAAGGCCAAGTAACTCTCTCATAATGGATTTTTATTAGACAAAAATGCCTAACCCAGTTTGGATTTTTTAATGGGAATTCTTTCCCAAATGGACCATATTATTCATATTTTTCCATACTAACTATTGATCTTGGTGTTCACTACTTGAATTTTTTTTTTAAGTGACTTTGCAGAACACAAAAGCTGCCAGCAGATCTGTTGCTGATAGGAATTGTCTGCAGGTAGAAACCCATCTCATCTTCACTCCATCAACTTCAAGGGAATTCCCTGACTTAACAAGGTGGTTTCCGACATTCAATGCAAACAGCAGGTAGACTACTAAGGCAGCACAGGTAATCCATGCGTGTTCTCAGTCTGTCTTGCGCTTACGGGCCACACTGCTTTCTCTCTTATCTCATCAGGGACAATGGGATTAAGCCTTCTTTCCATAAAAAGAACCCAAACTCCCTGAGCAAATACCATGCCCTATAAGCTTTATTATAAAATAATGACAGTCATTATCATAACAGTGACCTTTGGTTTTCATGGTAGAATAAAGACACGTGTGACCCCTTTTTCAAGTGAGAATCACTCACCCTCAAACAACAATCATAAGAGACACAGAAGTGAAAACTTTCTATTCAGTGAATATATTCAGTGAACTAGAGGATGGATATCTATAACAAGGAAACACAATAAATGAAAAGTTGTCAGTAAAGGAGAGTAAACGGGTCACCGGGGCAGATAACTATCAAACATACAAATCTGGAGATCAACAAGCAGGTTTTCCTCACAGAATCCCACCAAGGCTGAGAACATTGAAAGGGGCAGGCAAGGTCGGCCATTAGAAGATGTAGGTCTAGGGAATTCCCTGGTGGTCCAGTGGTTAGGACTCCATGCTTCAGCTGCTGAGGACACGGGTTCAATCCCTAGTGAGGGAACTAAGATCCCGCAAGCTGCGCAGCACGGCCAAAAAAAAGAATTGGTTTAACTACAGGAGAGCAGTTGAAAGCCCAGTGTTTCAACACCACTTGGAGCAGACAGGCCACCACTCCTGCATTATCTTCATAGAAGACAAGGGAGAGTTTTTTTCTGGAAAAAAATTAGACTAGAGAGATGCCAGACTTGGAGTTACAGGCGGAAGACGGTACAGATGAGAGGCTGACCTGTAGACAGAACGACTAAGTGAAAGTCTGTGTATTGGATGGTGGGACCTTCAGCTTTCTTTCCCCAACAAGTTTCAGGAGAGCCACATCCTGGTTTAAACTCTCCCTCCTCCAACCCTGCCCCCAGCTAGGAGCTCAGATGATTCATCTGGAGAAACTAAATCACTAAGTTTTATCAGACTCAGGAAAGCTGAATCCAAGCCAGTAGTTGGGAAAGTCTATTAGCAAGTCCTTTTGTACTAATGAACCCCAACAAGGCTGAGAGATTGAGGCCTGAGTGTCTCAGAGAGTGAGGGTGTACCTCACTCTCTGAAGAAATAAGAAGGTTAATTGAAGGTGTATGTGAAGCAGTTGGATGGCCCCAATTCCTCCTCCACAGCTGTGGTTGGCAGAATGCTAAAACGGCCTCCCAGATCTTCATCCACTGGGATACAGGCCCTGTATAATCCCCTCCTCTAGAGTTTGGGAAGGATTTGTGGATATAATGGGATATCACTCCCTTGAATGTGTCACTATATATGGCAAGGGTGATGGGATAGTTACTCCCGTGATTACATTACAGTAGAAAATTGATAGATTGGGAAAATATACATGTAACACAGATAACACAGGACTAGTCTCTATAATAAAGAACACTTATACATTGAAAACGAAAAGACAACCAATCCAATAGAATAAAGGGCAAGAAATTATGAATAATTTACCAAGACGCAAACTTGAATGATCATTAAACATGTGGAAACTCATCTAATACCCCTGATGAGTGAGGAAACATAAGGTAAAACAACAGTGAATTATATTATACTCTGTGTCCATAAGCCTGGCCACAGTCTGGAGATGCAAGCTACTACCAGCATTAATACTGCAAAGGTACCTTGGTGGGGTACAGATGTGGGCAGAAGAGACAGGATAGGAGACATATGATTTGATTACACTCATGCATCTCTAGGAAATGTCTGTATGTCTAGTTTAAAGAATTTCGATAATGTTTTTAAACTACCACATCAGTTTGTACTCTAAGGAATCCCTTCAGGAGATAACATTTGCAAGGGTACACAGAGATGCTCACTGTAGCATTGTTTATAATAACAAAAGGGAAATAAAACTTAAAATTCACCATGAAGGTAATGGATTCATAAATTATAGTGCATTCCCACTACAGAGCACCACAGAATGAGGAAGAAGGTAGAGATATACTTATAAAGGAGAATGACTATTTGAAATGTCCAAATTATAAAACAATATGCATGACATGATTTCATTTTAGGTGTAAAAAAGTGTGTGTGTGTGTGTGTATATGTATATATATATATATATATACACACACACACTTTTCATATATGTGTATATTTACCTAAATATACACATATATGAATGTCTATTTATATGTTTGAAAATGAATTATAAAAACTCTACTAGGATACATGCTAAACTCTTAACAGTAGTTACGTCTGGGGGGAGTAAAATTTAGGGCTATAGATACACACACACACATACAATAAATATTGATGTGTGTGTCTGAGTTGAGTTTTTCAAAGGAGAATAGATTCATGCATTATATTACCTGCATATTAAAGTAATAATAATAATTGCACCAGAAATTACATATTGAATTCTTTAAAAGCACAAGACGTTATATCGGTGGTCCGCAGAATAAAGCCTTCACCCTTGCTCCCTGAAAGATATTCACATCCTAAAGACTGGAATCTGTGACTATGTTATGTTACATGGCAAAGGGCAATTAGGTTGCTAATCATCTGGCTTTAAAATAGGGAGATTTTTATGGATTCTCTGGGTGAGCCCAACGTAATCAGAGGGTCCTTAAAACTGAAAGCAGGAGGCAGAAAAATTAATGTCAGATCCAGGCGATGTGAAAAAGACTCAACTGGTCATTTCTGGCTCTGAAGATGTTGGAAGGGGCCATGAGCCAGGGGATGTGGATATCCTCCGGAAGCTGGAAAAGGCAAGGAAACAGATTCTCCAATAGTGGTTCTAGAAGAAATGTAATCCTCCTGACATCTTGATTTTAGCCAGCAGACCCAGTTCAGACCTCTGAATTACAGAACTACAAGATAATCAATTTGTGTTGATTTAAGCCACTAAGTTTGTGGTAATTTGTTACAGCAATAGGGAAGTTATGCAATATGCATGACCTCATTTAAAATTAACAAGAACCTTAGAAAATAATATATACAACTATAGGCCCCAATTTGCACAGGAGGAAACCACAGTTCAGAAGACCTGTTTAAAGTAACACAGCTGGGGCTTCCCTGGTGGCTCAGTGGTTGAGAGTCCGCCTGCCAATGCAGGGGACACGGGTTCGTGCCCCGGTCCAGGAAGATCCCACATGCCACAGAGCGGCTGGGCCCGTGAGCTATGGCCACTGGGCCTGCGTGTCCGGAGCCTGTGCTCCGCGATGAGAGAGGCCACAACAGTGAGAGGCCCGCGTACCGCAAAAAAAAAAAAAAGAAAACAAATAAAGTAACACAGCTGGTAAGAGCTATGGATGGACATGAATTAGTTCCATAGGAATCTAGAGTTTGTACTTCTCTGCTTCTCTCTACTATTTTGTGTTCTCTGTTCTCTAATCTCTCTCTCTCTCTCTCTCTTTCTCTTCCTATCACCCATCACCCCCATTGCACCTGTCTGGAGGCATGCCCCTCAAAATACTTAGTATGCCAGTAAGAATACAGGGTTGGGGTCAGACACATCTTCATTTGAATCCAATTACTAGCTGTGTGGGTGAAAACAAATTATTCAATTTGAGCCTGTTTCCTTATCTATAAAAGAGGAGAAATAATTTCTACCTTGTAGGCTGAGAGAAAGCATTCAGTGAAATAATGTATGAAAAATGTCCAACCAAGAGCCTTGTACAGATTTTGTTTTTAATAAATATTATTTATAGTTGGTGAGGACTATTACTTTGTTATAATGACTCTGGGAAGCCTGATTTTTTTCCTCTAGATGAGGTTTTAGGGTTTGTTTATACCTTTTTCATATCTATCAGTTCCTGATTCAGACATGGCGGTTCATGCCTCTGGCACAGAATCACAGCTACAAACTAGGGAACTATTAACTGAGTACAAGTGGAGGGGACGTGGCTTTTAGTGGTGTGGGCACCGGTGATCCATAATGAATCCAGTCAGTAGCAAAGATGGACTGTTAGTAATATATATTTATCCCTTGGGATCACATCACAGAGGAGCAAAAGAAAAAACAAAACCCAATGAAAACTTCTGTTTAAATTTGGTCACAAATTTCAAGGGGACATCTCTATCAGAATCCAGATTATGATGACCTTCTGTTTTCTTTTTGTTTTTTTCTTTTTTTTTTCAAATTTTTAAAATTGAAGTATAGTTGATTTACAATGTTGTGCTAATCTCTACTGTACAACAAAGCGACTCATTTATACACACATATACATTCTTTTTAAATATTCTTTTCCATTATGGTTTATCACAGGTTATTGAATATAGTTCCTTGTGCTATACAGTAAGACCTTGTTGTTTATCCATTCTAAATATAATAGACCTTCTGTTTTCTGATTATGGAGACCTAGACTGAATTTTCTCAGAATATCATTTATCTTTCACTGAATCATCATATTCTGTTGGTCTAGACACTCCATAAGGTTCTTCAAAAATTCTCTTGAGGGACTTACCTGGTGGCGCAGTGGTTAGGAATCCACCACCAATGCAAGGGACACTGGTTTGAGCTCTGGTCCGGGAAGATCCTACATGCCACGGAGCAACTGAGCCACAACTACTGAGCCTGCGCTCTAGAGCCCGTGAGCCACAACTACTGAGCTTGCGTGCTGCAACTACTGAAACCCACGCACCTAGAGCCCATGCTCCGCAACAGGAGAAGCCACCGCAATGAGAAACCCGCGCACAGCAATGAAGAGTAGCCCCCGCTCACTGCAGCTAGAGAAAGCCCGCGTGCAGCAACGAAGACTCAACAGATCCAAAAATAAATAAATTTAATAAATTTTAAAAAATTGTAAAAAAAAATTCTCTTGAAAAATCCCCTTCAGTTCTTTTTTACTAGGATTTTTTTTCAAACTTTTCAGATTGTTTCTAACCTTTTTCTTTTTGAAGAGCTATTTTCAAAGATAAATTTTGATGGTTCTCCACAAACCATCTACATTTCTTTTAGAGGGTCCTTCCAGTTCTGGCTTGTCCAGTATGACGTCTGATGCATAAGACGTACTTAATCTGGATTCATTGAATGAGGCAACTATCAAGTGAGGATGTGGCCACACTTGTTGTTCATGGAAATAGATCCCTCCCCCAGTTGAAAGGGAAGTAAGTCAGAGTGAGTACACACTCCCAAGGGACCTCAACCTAAGTGGTCCAAAAGTCTTCGTTGGTCTCAGCCATTTATGCCCCTTATGCCTTATGAGAGAAAACTGAAAGAGGGAAAAAAAAAAAACCTCCTTGGGAATTGTGTTCTGTTCTAAAAAACTCAGAGGTACTGAAGTGTTTGCCTTGCTAATGGCTTTTTCTAAGTGCATTGACACCCAAGTGGGCTTGGGAGAAGTTTTTACATGTGGGAAATACCATATGACTTAGGAACTGTGATTCTGGGTTTTTCCGTGAAAAATTTGTACTTGTGGCACCCTTCATTCCAATAGTCTTTGTCTTGCTTCTTGTTTCAGCTGCAGAGGCAATGAAAGCAGCAGGATAACTGAGCAGAATGGAGTATTTATAGCGATAACAACTCATTAAGGTCATCATTATTAACCATGACATAGGGTTTTCTTAATCACGTCAATGATCGCTGTAACTCCTAATGATACTGCATCATTGTACTCTAATACTCTAGAGTGCTGCAAGGCTACTACATGTTACAAGGCTATGAAGACACAAATATACAGAGACATTGATAAAATGTTTCCAATCTGTTTATTGTTCTAGCTGCATTTACCCACATTTTAAAATCTGCTATACAAAATATATAAATGAACATAGAATCATACCTTTGAAGAGGACTTCCAAAAAGTAATTTTATCCAGTCCACTGCCTTAAATAGTTAAATATTCAAACCATCAAAGACATATGGTTGTAATTCCCTTTTAAGAAGCCACCAGGCTTGGAGTCTCCACAGTACCTTAAACAGACTGTTTTGGTACTTGATCACCATTTGGTCATCGAGCTTTGCTATAAGTTGAGTAAGTTACAGCAAATTATACACACACACACACACACACACACACACACACATATATGTCAATTTTATATATATATATATATATATATATATATATATATATATATATCTCCATTCCTTTGTGGGGTTGAAAAAATATTTCATACCTCCTTCATCTCACTGAAGCCACATAATAGAATTCACTTTTCAAGACTGAACACAGAACTTCCTCAACTGCCTTAACTCTTTCTCACAGCTAATATAATCACTGATTTTAATCCCTTTGGACATTCTTTGGTCCCTAAATATAAACTTCATTATTTGTATTTAAGGGCAAAGGCAACAAATCAGATACTGGGAGAGGACAAATAGAAATGAGGAATTCTGCCCTTATCTATAGTTTAGTTGTATTGATGCATAAACACTAAGCAGACATATACATTGACTGCTTACATTCACAGTCAGTTCATATGCCAAATCTTGAACAGTAAGGTGAACTCGTAGTTAATCTGAAGGTTATTAATCTTTAATTTTTTTATTTAACTGGAAGTTCATCGACAGAATAATGTTTCACAAAGAAACCTGAAAAAGCCTGAAGCATTTAGGTAACCTGAGGAGAAACAAACTCATGAACCACAGAAACAGGGGAAAAAAGAGAGTGAAAAGTGAACTGGTCAAACCTCATGGAGAACTGGCTTTGTCATTACTCTCCAGATGCGACAGTAGTCCTGACTTCCGGGAGCTCTACTTAAGTATCTTTTCATTCAAATACTGGCTTGTAAGAATAATTTCTTATTCAAGAGGCTTCTCCTACATGTGACTCAGTCTCTGTATCTCTTCTTCTCTCTTATTCTAATTTTCTCTCCACTTCTCCAGTGTTTTTATGGCTGCTTTCAACACTTTCTACTGCTTTTCCGTGGCTCTTATAGTCAAAATTTTACCCAAAGAATTCCCAGTTGAATCAGTAGTCACCAACCAGTAAGAAGGAATACTAGTGGTCAATATTCTCATGCTGTGACACCTCACAGATCCAGCCTTTCAAAATCTCCCAGACTCCTCTTCCAAAACTGTGGTTAGAGCAACAGAATCACGTGACAGACATGAAACCCTAGGTGTATGGAACTGACCATGACCACTCATCTCAAATGAGGCTGTGAGTGTGACAAGCACGTCATGCCATCAAGTGCCTGGTAAAGAAGAAAAATATTTCTTACTAACTTAAACAAAAATTCTCTATGAGTAGAGACCAAAAATTATTCCTTATGTAGTCCTGTGTGATATACCATGGAGAATGCAATGCATTAATATACTTGCAATGCATTAGTATGTTCTATTGCATTTTGTATAGAGATTTACCAGAGATAGTCATTTTGTTTAATAACCTCAGGGATGACTTACCTGTAAAGAACACGGTGCTGAGTCCTGCATGAAGGTGCTGGTGAGAAAGCGTGATGTAAAAAAAATAATAATACGTCGTATCTGTCCTTACCCCCAAAGAAGCTCATTACACAGTAGGTTATATACAAAAATCACGTATAAATAATGCAAGGGAGTTAATAGCATTGGGAAAGAAAACAGTTACAGAATCTGTCTGGCAACTTCCAAAGCTTCCACTTACTAATGTTCCAATTCGAGCTGTTATGGGGAGGGGTGGCCATAAACGCCACTCTACAGTTGAAAGGTATTCTCAAGCTTCAAGGAGCAAAACTTTCCCAGTGCTGAGGTCTAAAGGGTGGAGGGATGAACTTACTGTAGAATGGATCAGATAAGAGAATTGGGGCTGGTTTTGCATCACCTTCTGGATCTTTACCTGTTGGTAAAGTGTCTTCTTGGCTCTGAAAAAGTCTCTTTGGATGGAGAAACTGTTGTTAAACCACATTAAACCATTCACGCTTTCAAGGTGTGGAAATTTTCAGTGGTTTCCATTCATTTATATATTTACTCGTTCAACCAGCTTTTACTGCAGCTCTAATAGATGTTGGATTATATAAAAGGCAAATCTTATATAATCCTTGCCCAAAAAGATAATTGCAGCATGTTTTATTATGTTTTTGTTTATAGAAATATAATGAAATCTTTATTCAAAATGCTACAGGCACTCAGAGGAGAGGGCTGCATAACTGGGTAAGAATATCAGGCCAAGTAAGAAAGGGAGACCTTCGAAGGTGAACAAGAGTGCACCAGATGAGACTCAGAGGACAGTTTATTGTAGGAAGAGGGAACAGACTGCAAAAATGTACACTTGTGAAAAAATGATGGTTTTAAGATGTTTGAGCTTCCCTGTGAGATCTGAGGGTCAGGTTGGTAGGTGATATCACAGAAGACACAGCTGGACAAATTATGTGAATCAGCTATAATAAAGTTTCTAGGGTAGCTGTTTTTAAATATAGCTTAGCCATGAAAGTTTCTTCAAATGTTAGAAACCCCGTATGTAAAATGGAGTAACTCTTGAGCTGCTCTGTTTTAAGCAGAGGTGGGGGACCTGAGGCGTGCATGGTCCTATGCTCTCCCAGCCTCATTTCCACCCAGGTAACCCCTAAAGGGCTCTGCAGATCACAACTTGAAAAGTAATGTACTATCACACAGCTGCCTCTCTTCAAAATGAATTATTGAATAAACAGATGAATTGATCTTTATCCAGAGTTCTCTTTTCTAGGATTTATTTTCCTTTACCAGTGCTTTTGAGCACCAGTATTCAAAACATCCATCTCTCTCTAATACGGGCACAGTGTGTCACTTAAATCCTATGGTGAGTCCCAGGCTTTCCTACTTGATGTTCTTTAAATCTATAACTGTGATAAAACATCATTCAAAAAAATTTTAACTACATCTACATGTATGATACTTTCAAGAAAATCAGAAACGCCTTACCCTCTGTGTGGACTTCTTTTCAGTGGAAAAGTTCCTATGACAATATGGCTTGGCAAGCCAATGGTACCTATAGGCAGATTAGAAAAAGCCAGCCCTTCCCTTGACAAACCCAGACCTGAACTACTCGTGGCTTGGTGAACTGAGCAATGAGATTCAGATTTCACCTGGCCCCTTGGCTGGGGTCTTGGTTTTAGTGAACTCCTCACATAATGACCCAGGAAAGCCCTATTTACAAATTATTATTTTTAGCTCCAACTCTAATTTACCAAAAGATATTTTGTAAACAAGGATGAGTTCAAATTTATTCTAGGTCCTGTTTAAAGTCTCACTTTTTAGAGAATTCCAAGCACAGGCAATGTTTCAAAGCTATTTTTGCGCCATTGATGATTATAATAGGGGCTCTCCTGTGTATCAGTTTTTCCCTTGAAATATCCTCGATAGTATAATTTCAAATTCCAACAATGGCTTGATCCAGAGGCTAAGCAAGGAGGTACCATTTGCAGGCAGAGGGAGAGAAACACACTTCCTGGTGCCAACTCGAATAAGCTTTACAATCGTTGAGCCTTGGCTATTTGCCAGCATACCCATAGGCAAGATGTCCCATTACTGTAAGTACAAACATATGAGAAAATAGTCAGAAAATAGTTAGTCTATGCAGAACAAATGAATGTGAGACCTATGCTGGTGGAAAGCTTTAAAATTCTATTTTCCAGAGGTGTGTCAGCCTGAAGCACCCGAATAGGAAAGGCAGCTTAGAGTAGTTCCGACAGCTCACTAAGCACGACCAAGATCTGGGTTTGAAAATGCAGGTTATACCAAAGTTCACCATCTGAATTCAAACTGCTTGGGCCCAGGTTTGTAAAATAAAGATATTACTTCCCTCACACAACTGTTACAGGGAATAAATAAGATAACCTATATGACAGTGCCTACAGCTGAAGAAGTATAGATTCTTTCTAAATCATTGATTATTTAGAATAAGTTAATCTAAATTTCATCTTTATTCACTTTGTAGCCTGGAGTACCTGATCTGGAACCGCGTTGCTCCACACAATTTTCTGCAGTGATGGAAATATTCCATATTTGTGCTATCCAATATGGCAGGCACTAGCTCCATGGGCTACTGAGCATGAAAAACGCGGTCAGTATGACTAAGAAACTGAATTGAATCGCTTAATTTTTATTAATTGAAATTCAAATTCCAATAGACACATGTGGTTAGTAGCTACTCAATGGGACAGTGCAGCTCCAGAATAGAATTTGCCCCTTTCAGGGTAACTTCATTATAACTTCGGGTTTTTTCAGCAATAAGTTTCTAAGAAAGACAATATTTATTTCTGCAACAGTTTTAGGGCCAGAGGTTTGAAAACTGGAATCAATGGGCAACTTGAACTCCTAAAATTAGATGATAATCATGTAAAGTTTGAGGTGTAATTTTCTAGGGAGAGGATTCCTACCATTTGATTTAGACAGAGGATGTCTCACAAAATAACAGTAAGTAAACTAATTAAAATAATAATATACCTAAGTTCCTTAAACCTTCTCTAAGTTTAAAATGCCCAAACTATGATTCAGGAGACAGAGGTGTCCAAGGTATTATATTAGCTCATATAACTATAATTAATTCTTTCTATTAACACTAAAATATAAGCAGAGCTTTCAGTGAAAACGTAAAATATGGAATCCATAAGAAGTGTTCCATTGGTCTATTTAGAGCAATACTAGTAAACACATTTTAACATATTTAATTACATGTTAATTACATGTTTTATTTCATTGATTTCCTCTAAAATATTAAATAGTACAGAATAGTACAGAAATGTACAAAGTAAAAAGTACAATTTTTCCCACCTCCTACCTTATTTCTACTCCCGCCCCTAAGGATAACTATGTCAATAATTTGTCACATTTTCCTCCAGACTTTCTTTTCATTATCCATACATATATTGTATGTACACGTGCATGTGTGTCTATATGTTTGTGTGCCTAAATATTGACTTCTATTGTATCAATACTATTTGTGATGGGTTGAATAATGACCCCAAAGATGTCCACATTCTAATCACTGAATCATATGGATATATTAACTTACATGGCAAAAAGATCTGTGCAGGTGTGATTAAGTTATGGATCTTGAGATTGAGAGATTACCCTGGATTACCTGGATGAGCCCATATAATCACAAGGGTCCTTAGAAGAGGGAGGCAAGAGGATCAGAGTTCGAGGTAGGAAATGTTATGACAGAAGCAGGAGGTTGGAGTGACTCCAGGAAGGGGACACAAACCAAGGAGTGCAGGCAGCTTTCAGATACGGAGGAAGACAAGGAAATTGATTGAGTGTTCCCTGAAGAAGGCAAACCGTTCTGCTGACACCTTGATTCTAGACCTCTGACCTCCGGAACTGTAAGAAAATGAATGTGTGTGGTTTTTAGCCATGAAAATTTGTGGTAATTTGTCACAGCAGCAATAGGAAATGAGTACACTGTCTCTTAACTTACATTTTTTTAACTTAGTATAACCTATGCATCCTTCCATGTTAAGTACATTATTAGTACATGCAGCGCTACTCCATTCTTTATGGTAGTTGCCTAGAATACCAGTTTGTCTCCCCTTTATACTGTTATGCATAAGGTTTCAATACACACCCTTGGTTATCTATCTTTGAGCATTTGTCCAGATGGTTTTGTGGAATAGCTGATTTCAGAGAGGAACTGCTTGGTGAGAAGATAAAGATATACATGAGAAATGTGTTGTTATTCAGAACACTTGCCCCCCCTCCTCCCCCTCCCCTCTGCAGACTGTCTCACTCACAGGAGATTATGATTCCCTGTTCCATAGACAACAGACTTGGTCATGTGACTTGCTACGGCCAATAAAGTGTCGGCAGAAGGGATTTGGGCGGGCACTTTAGAAACTAGCATGAGCTTGTTTTCTTTCCCGCTGCCACAAGATGCCCCATATAGAGACTGTTCCACCAGTCTGGGTGCCTGCTGACCCATGATGGCTATGTAGGAAGACCAAAAAAAAAATAATAAGCCTTTGTGGTTGTAAATGGCTGCAGTTGTGTTGTTCTTGAACACAAGAGCATAAATCAGCCTAAACTGCCTGATGAAGTATGTGCATTTAACATGCTCAGAGTTGCTACCAAATTGCCTTCTAAAGAGCTGTTTCTGTCCACCGACACTGTGTCAAGTGTCTTTTTTCCACACTCTTGCTTACAGTGTATAGCAATCGTTTCTAACTTTTGTCTTTCTCTTGGGAAAAGAAAATGGTATCTCACTGTTTTGACATGCATTTGTCTGATTTCATACAAGATTCCTTCATATGTTTATGATTCAATTGTACTTCTATGAAACATTTCCATGGTTAGTGTACATTTTTATCTAGAGTTGTCATTTTTATGTAAATGTTCTTGAGTACTTATATACTGTGAATATTACTGCTTGCTTCATTTGTCCATATTTTTAATGATTCACTTGATTCTTTATGATGGCTTTCACCACACAGAAGTAGTAAATACATATATATTATATATATACATATAAACTAGTTTCCTTTGAATTAAAATATAACTCAAGCCAAGACTAAGTTGATCTCTTAGTCACTATATGGGCTACTCAGAATTGCTCACTTAGAAGTCCGGGTAACAACTGATGATTCAATATCTGATTTTTGAGCCAAAGCATGTACCAAGAATGTTTAGTACGGACATATGGTGGATCAGAAAAATGGGAAAGAAGAAGAAACCAAGGCCAAAAAAGACCAAAGGACAAAAATATTAAAGGATGAAGCAAGGACCAAAGTAAGTGCAAAATTTATAAATTTGTATAATCATAATTAAGGTAATAATAATAATAATTTGGTAACATATAATGACAGTCAAGAAAATGTTTATAAATTACAGGTAACCAGTGTAATACTGCAGGTTTTTGTCTCAATTTTTTAAAACAATTTCTTTTAGCTAAATTCCTAGAGGTAGGATTTTTGAATTAAGGTTGACCATAGTAACACTACCTAAGGTAGTGAAAGCTTGAAAGTAACTAAGACATTGACATTATTATACTTATAATTAGACAATTAGGTTAAGTAAAATCTGACATATCACTTGATTGAAATATAATGAAGCTGTTAAAAAATTAATCAGTGTAGTGATGTGGAATCCCGGGCCAATCTGAATGTCTTTTTTTTTTTTTTAAATAAAACCTTTACTGTCTTATCCAGTTTTGTTCTCTTCTATGTTTTTATGGAACTTTGTGCCTCTATTCTAACATTTCTCAAAATACAGCTTGTTTATTATTTTCCTCTCTAGACATCAAGGTCTCCAGAGCTAGATTTATGTCTTTTCTTTTTTTGACATACAATTCATGTTTTCTTACTTGAAATGTATTTATCCATTTCTTTAAGAGAAACAGAAAAACAAAATTGCATGCAGACCACAAATATAATTATACCAATATGTTGGTACAGGTTAGAAGGGGACAAAGAAATGAAAATAATTCTTACAGCACAATCGTAGCCATATAGATGCTGTTTCAAATGGTTTTCTTATAAGAAAGTGTTTTTTAATGCAAAATGGTATAAAGAAGATTTACATGTCCATATTTCTTCCACACAGTGATAGCCATTGTTAATGTGGCCTATTGTTTTCAAACTTTTCTATGCCTTTTCTTTTAAACACTATTGAAATTATTACACCTATAAAAATTGTTTACTCTATTTTCCCCACATTTTCACTTTAAAGTTACTTTTTAACCATTTATTATTAAACTCACATAAATAGTCTCACCTAAGTGATCTGTAGCCCTCAAAGGAAGAGAGCACATCAAATCAAACTCTTGGAAGAGATGAGGGACTGAGAACAAGGATCGTGTTCATGGAAATAGTGATGGCCTCTTTCAAGCAGCTGAAATTGTTTTGTTTTGCTTTGTTTTCAAGCAAAATGGCCAGTCCTGAAGCCAGACACATACATGTAGGTAGAATGATAGGAAACAAATAAGTGGGTAGGAAATCAGAAGGTTTAGAAAGAATTCCTAAAAGACAACTCTTGGAAAAAGAGGAGGTAGAACAACCTGGAGGGTGTGTAGTTAGATTAAGAAATAAGGTGAAGATAAGAAACAAGATCATATTTACATCTGTAAATCACAAGTGCAAAACACACTATGGCAGAGGTGGGTGTCTCACTAAACTACAGAGTAAGATGATTTCTAATAAATGGAGAAAAGGACATCAATATGTACTTGTTTCAGCCTTCCCATGAGAAAAAATAAAGTCTCTGAGGAGGAGATATATTCTTGCACTAGAAAATTCCTTTGTTACCTAGTCCTTCCATATTTGGAAATAAAATCTCCCCACTCCTGACCCCGCCCACAAAGACCTCAATGCAATGCTCCTTCAGATGGTAACAAGGGAAGTTCCTATCTAGTTGAAGTCAGTTATTTCTTCTGATATGGCTGCTTCGAGGACATAAAGATAGAATATTCTTGGGGGGGGGCAGAGCTACCTTAAGTGCTCTGAATATCCATAAAACAATGGTACTCCCCTAGTGTCCTTCAAAAGATTTTCTGAAATGAGGGGATTAGTCTATATGTGTCCTGCCCAATATAGTAGCTACTAACCACATACGACTACTGAGCACTTTAAATGAGGCTAGTGTGATTCAGGAACTAAATTTTTAATTGTATTTAAGTTTAATCAGTTGACAATTAAATTTAAGTAGCCACACATGGCTAGCAGCTACCATACTGAACAGCCAACTGTAAGCCATGCCTTTGTGCTTATCACTTAAGCTGTAGCTTTCTCTGATCTAGGTCAATGCAGATCCAGGTATACTGGTCCAATCAAATCAGATTACGTGATAATGGCCTTTATCTAGTCTTACCCAATGCTGAGGCTTGCATGTGTGAACAGCATACTGATTATGCCTGATATAAAGGCATCATGATGCCAAAATCCAGGCACACATCACCTCTGTGCATAGAGCTTTTATATTTGCAAATAGGAAATCTCAGAACTATAGTACCTTTCCCCAACTCCCCTTTCCTAGGTTGGGCATATATTCACTAATACTATAGATGTTGACAAATTCTTTTTTCTCTGACTCCTATTAATAGTTCAATACAGCTAATGAGGAAAAATATATATATGTATTCATATATATATATATATATGCATTTTATATCTAAAAGGGGAAATTGAAATCTTAAACCAAGTATGAGTTTTCAACTGCAAACACATAGTTTAGTGACCTGGGAACATATATTCTAAGTACCCCCATAAACCCAAGACTACTTTTCATCTCATCCCCGATCGAGACCCGTTAAGCAGTCTCTCATGATAAGCCACAGTATTTGCTTTCTGTTCGTCTTCCTTCCTTGGCTTCGCCATCAGAATAAATGGAATGAATGATTTAGGGTGATGAAATCAGTGAGATGAAACCGAAACGTACTACTGAGCTACTAAGTGGAAGGGATGAACTCCAGGAAAACCCTTGAATGGATGAGAAATTAAGAAGGTCGAATTAAGCTTGTTGAAAAATGTATCTGCAGAGTTATTGGTTCTTTGTTTCTTGATGACTGGCTCTAAGGGAAATTCAGCCCAGGGATGTTTTAATTCCTTTGGTTTCTTGCTGTCTGCTTTTCAACAGGACTAGCTCAGCTCTGAGAGCAGGAGGGGTTTTGTGGAGGAAAGTGAGGTTTTAGAAGGGTACGTTTTTAAAAATGTGGTTTTCCTAGGACCTGAACCGATTAAGGAAGTAAATGAGAGACAAACTGCTGCAGGTCTCTGAATAGGAAATGATCTGTGAGTAAATTGAACAAGCCGGGAGACAGTAAATAGGCAATTAACATTCATTTTGGCAAATCTGCACCTGTTGGAGCTGAACATACAAAGGGAAACATGAAGGAGGATGACAGAGCAAACCTGTCAAAAATCGTAGAATCGAAAGATTTTAAATCCTGAGCTTCACGAAATCATGAGTGTAAATTATATGAAGCTGCAAATTTGGCCAGACATCAAGAAAGATACAATCCACAAAGAAATCGTGTCTTAGCCACCTTTTCTCCACCTAAGTGTGCCTGAAGAGTTTCGGTGGATTCGGTGTGGCTGTTGGTGGTGTTTTAGATGCTTGTTATCCTTGGGGATTCAGGAAGTCTTGATAAATCTTTGGGGGCAAGATTGTTCACAGAGGAAGTTATTTAAGGACTCCATTCTCTTCTTCATCCGCTGTTTCTTTTCCATTTTGGAAGGCCTCTACCATCATCCCACAAAGACCCACTGCCTGAAAGGAGCCTCTGTGGTCAGGCCATTCAAGATGGCTATTCTCTTGCTCTCTGTATATCCCCTGCTTGACCAGTCCCTACTTCACTCACATGACTATCCAATTCTCTTAATCAGTAACTACCCACGTGTTTGCTCCCTGCCCCTGCAGCTGGTTTCCCTGGTAACTGATGAGTCACTCTGATGTCAACGCCCCTATAAATGGCAGCCTCCCCCTCCTCTGAGTAGTGAAGATGGCTGCCACGTCCTGTCTGCCATCTTCTGTACACAGTGGGGTGTCACTCCAGGCCCTTTTGCTTCAGACATGTAAGATCCCCCTATCCAATAAACCATTGATATCTCTGTTGCTGTCTCCGGGTTCTTTCTTTGATCTTGAGGCTGGGCAACTATGAGGCTTGCAGCCCAACAGAGCCTTTTGGAAAAGTTAGGATCATGCTTTGGAATCCACTTCACTAACTCTGCTTTCCTGGGAACTGTGCCTTGTCCTACGTCTTTATGTCCTTCTTCTTAGGATTCCGTGTTTACCATCTAAGTTCTAAAGGTCTCCGATAAATCCAGTCCCTGGGATTTATGGCTGATCTAAGTCTTGGCTCCATTTTAACAGAGACTTCAAGAAATAATCCCCTAAGAAAAACATAAAATAAATATTTGGAAACTCTAGGCCCCATGGCTGGCCTTTGGAAAAGATAGGCAGGTGTGCATTTGGCTTTTGTTAATTACATGGATTAGGGAAGCAACTTCCTTTGCATGAGGGAGTCCACCTGACAGAGGTGTTCTAACTCTAAAGAAACTAAGATAATAAGATGATTTATAAGGAATTTTCTCTAGATGAGACAATTGAACATCTAATTCTGAAATTGTTTATACATACCCATTCAAGAGACAGAGGAATGAGCTGGAATTACCTTCTAAGACTATGATTTGACACCGTATATCCCAAGCTATATTCAGTAGAATATTGGTATCCTGGGTCATGCCAAGAGGTGTTCTCCATAATCAATAAACTTTTAGAAAGTTGTGTCTATATCTGCTATCCCTGAAAATTAATAGTGTATAACCCAGTGAAATTTACAAGAAGAAACACACCTCATCTCAACACCGTTAACCTCACAAAGCACTCCACTGTCCCACAGCACAGAGTTTGGATAATTCTCATTTAATTTATAGTTTGGGGCACAATTTTATCCACTCTCTTGCTGGAGTATCATACAGATTGGCCCCCAAAAGAGGAAGTAATCAATGGAACAGGATAGAAAGCCCAAAGATAAACCCACACACATATGGTCACCTTATTTTTAATAAAGGAGGCAAGAATATACAGTGGAGAAAAGACAGCCTCTTCAATAAGTGGTGCTGGGAAAACTGGACAGCTACATGTAAAAGAATGAAATTAGAACACTCCCTAACACCATACACAAAAATAAAGTCAAAATGGATTAAAGACCTAAATGTAAGGGCAGACACCATAAAACTCTTAGAGGAAAACACTCTAAGACATAAATGTCTTAGAAAACATAAGAAATGTCATAGAAAACACTCTATGACATAAATCCCAGAAAGAAACTTTTTGACCCACCTCCTAGAGAAATGGAAATTTTAAAAAAATAAACAAATGGGACCTAATGAAACTTCAAAGCTTTTGCACAGCAAAGGGAACCATAAACAAGATGAAAAGACAACCCTCAGAATGGGAGAAAGTATTTGCAAATGAAGCAACTGACAAAAGATTAATCTCCAAAATTTACAAGCAGCTCATACAGCTCAATATCAAAAAAACAAACAACCCAATCCAAAACTGGGCAGAAGACTTAAATAGACATTTCTCCAAAGAAGATATACAGATTGCCAACAAACACATGAAAGGATGCTCAACATCACTAATCATTAGAGAAATGCAAATCAAAACTACAATGAGGTATCACCTCACACCAGCCAGAATGGCCATCATCAAAAAATCTACAAACAGTAAATGCTGGAGAAGGTGTAAAGAAAAGAGAATCCACTTGCACTGTTGGTGGGAATGTAAATTGATACAGCCACTATGGAGAACACTATGGATGTTCCTTAAAAAACTAAAAATAGAACTACCATATGACCCAGCAATCCCACTACTGGGCATATACCTTGAGAAAACCATAATTCAAAAAGAGTCATGTACCACAATATTCATTGCAGCTCTATTTACAATAACCAGGACATGGAAGCAACCTAAGTGTCCATTGACAGATGAATGGATAAAGAAGATGTGGCACATATATACAATGGAATATTACTCAGCCATAAAAAGAAATGAAATTGAGTTATTTGTAGTGAGGTGGATGGACATAGAGTCTGTCATACAGAGTGAAGTAAGTCAGAAAGAGAAAAACAAATACTGTATGCTAACACATGTATATGGAATCTAAAAAAAAAAAAAAAGGTTCTGAAAAACCTAGGGGCAGGACAGGAATAAAAATGCAGACGTAGAGAATGAAATTGAGGACATGGGGAGGCGGAAGGGGAAGATGAGACAAAGTGAGAGAGTGGCATGGACTTATATACACTACCAAATGCAAAATAGATAGCTAGTGGGAAACAGCCACATAACACAGGGAGATCAGCTCCGTGCTTTGTGACCATCTAGTGGGTGGGATAGGGAGGGTGGGAGGGAGATGCAAGAGGGAGGAGATATGGGGATGTATGTATATGTATAGCTGATTCACTTTGTTATACAGCAGAAACTAACAACACCACTGTAAAGCAATTATACGCCAATAAAAATGTTAAAAAAAAAAAGTCCAAGAAACAAAATGACTGTACAAGGCAATCCATTGATACTATGAGTCCTTGATATGATACAAGGAAACTGACACTTTACCTCTTTGGTCTTCCTCCCTATAACCTGGTCTAATCACAAGAAAAACAGGAGACAAATAGAGGGACATCTGCAGAATACCTGCCTAGTACCCCTCAAAACTGGCAAGGTCGCTAAAAACAAGGAAAGCCTGAGAAACTGCCACAGCCAAAAGGAGTCTAAGGAGACATGACAGTTATATGTAATGTAGTTTCTTGGATGAGATCCTGCAATGGAAAAAGGACGTTAGGTAAAAACTAAGGAAATATGAGTCAACTACGGGCTTTAGTTAATGATGATGTATCAATATTGGTTCATTAATCATAACGAACATACTATACTAATGTAAGATGTTAATAATAGGGGAAACTGGGTACAGGTCTGTGGGGACTCTCCATGCCATCGTGTCAGTTTTTCTGTAAATCTAAAACTATTCTAAAAAACGAAGTTCATTAAAAAATTTAAAAGGCAACGAAACAAAACAAAAAACACTCAGCCCAAACCTTGGCTACTTTAAGTACTAGCTGCCTGCTCTTTTAATCCAATAAGCAACTTCATGCCCAGCCTGAGCACAGTGATTGCAGGGCCCAACAGCCAGGTTCCCTGGCAGCATTAGCCTCCTTCAGCATCTTTTCTTACCCAGCAATACCACCTCCATTAGAAGTAAAGCATAAAGACTGGTTCAAATGGCGGGGTAGAAGGATGTGCTCTCATTCCCTCTTGTGAGAGCACTGGAATCATGACTAACTGCTGAACAATCATCAACAGGAAGACTCTGGGACTCACCAAAAAAGATACCCCACGTCCAAAGACAAAGGAGAAGCCACAGGGAGACAGTGGAAGGGGCGCAATCACAATCAAATCAAATCCCATAACTGCTGGGTGGGTGACTCACACACTGGAGGACACTTATACCACATTAGTCCACCCACTGGAGTGAAGGTTCTGAGCCCCACATCAGGCTTCCCAACCTGGGGGTCTGGCAACAGGAGGAGGAGTTCCTAGAGAATCAGACTATGAAGGCTAGCGGGATTTGATTGCAACACTTCGACAGGACTGGGGGAAACAGAGACTCCACTCTTGGAGGGCACTCACAAAGTAGTGTGCACATCGGGACACAGGGGAAGGAGCAGTGACCCCAGGGGAGACTGAACCAGACCTACCTGCTAGTGTTGGAGGGTCTCCTGCAGACGCAGCGGGTGGCTGTGTCTCACCATGAGGACAGGGACATTGGCAGCAGAAGTTCTGGGTAGTACTCCTTGGCAACACCCAGCTCTACCCGCCACCAGTCCCTCCCATCAGGAAACTTGCACAAGCCTCTTTGATAGCCATCAAAACCCTTCAATTGTTCCCATTGCATTTAGGATAAAAGCCAAATTCTTTTGTCCCTTTCTGTCCCTCAGCCTCAACTCCTGCCCACACTCTGAATTTCAGTTATTCAAAACTGCCTGCTGTTGCCCTGCATATGTTTTATTCCCTTTTGCTTTGCTGCGTGCTGAAAGAACGATCGTTCACATTTATACTACGCTGCTTTGTGTCAGGTACATGTTAATATAATAACTTTTACAATAACCTTGTAAGATAGGTAATTCCATTTGCTCCCATTTTTCAGAGGAGGAAATTAAGCCCAGAGAAATCAATTAGCAAAGGCCATAGGGATGAGAATCCAGGCAAACTGGGGCCAGAGGCCTTCTTCCTACTACTGCATTTTAGGATCTTTCAAGTAGAAGGTCGGGCAGAGGCCATCAAAGGAAACACCCTGCTCCTCCTTCAGGATTCAAGTCAATAGTTCCTTCTTTCAAATGCCTCCGCTTCCTTCAGAATCCCTGTCTGCCCTCCTCCCACTTCAGTCTGATTTGGTACCTCCGATGTCTGCTCTCCTATCACACTGTGTATCTGTCCATCCTGAACACTTCCCAGGTCCCACATTATTTAGTCTCTCCATGGAGTGTCATTTAAAAAGAAAAAACAGGGCTTCCCTGGTGGTGCAGTGGTTGAGAGTCCGCCTGCCAATACAGGGGACGCAGGTTCGTGCCCTGGTCCGGGAAGATCCCACATGCCGCGGAGCGGCTGGGCCCGTGAGCCATGGCCGCTGAGCCTGCGCGTCCGGAGCCTGTGCTCCGCAACGGGAGAGGCCACAACAGTGAGAGGCCCGCGTACCGCAAAAAAAATAAAAAATAAAAATAAATAACAGCCCAGCAACCCAAAGTAATTAAAAACAAACTCCATTTTTTATTTGTGACTTGTGAAGAACATTGAAAGCAGATCCAATTAATGACCCACAATTCTCTAAAGCCTCTGTCCTGTACAACCTCAGTCTCTCTCATTCCCCAAAGCTACGGCAGGGTCACTTGTTCAATTCCCCAATTAAAAAGAAAGAAGAAAACCCAGTACCCAGACCACATGACTTATGCTCTCTCTTTGTCCACCACATTTTATCTTTACCCATATTTTATCTTGCTGGTTTTCTGGTATTTGTTTATGTTTCTACTGCTGACAGGAATTCTTCAAGGGATCAGTGGCATGTTAATAAATCCTGTCCCCATCACACCTCTCCTAAAGCACTCATCATATTATATATCTTCCCCCACTACCCAAGCATACTTTATTCCGATACTTTGCCTCCTGTGGGAAAACTTAAATGACCGTTAACTCTCTTTGTAATTAATTTTAAAACTGCAGTGTTTCAATCAATACAAATCTAAGCCCAAACATCAAGCTGGTAATATGGATAATATGCACTTGTAATTACACATTCAGTTAACTATAAAACCTATTATTACACTAATAAAATGTATAAGCCTCCTTAAACAACTAGGAACTTAGAGCAGCTGCAATACCGGTGCTTGCCATTTCACAGTTGTCCAGAGATTGTGTAAAAGGAGTTACACAAAGTGCTGGGGAGCTGTTTTTGCATAAAATCACAGTAGTTTTTTAGATGAAGCACTAAATTTGCATGCAAGACCTTGGGATATAAGAACACAACGAGTAGGGATCTAGACACCAAACGAACAGTTAGCACAAAAGCATTGTGGGAGGATGGAAGTCATTGCCTGACAGTACCCTGCTCATAAGCTCTTAATTAATAGGTGTTACTCCCCCTGAAATTATGTTCATATTGCAAAACTGGACATCCATGTTCCGTGTTGTATAAAAAGTGAAGTGTATTAAGGACAGTACTCCTTTGGGGGAGGAGATAAGTATCATGTATCACTGGAGAAAGTACATGAGGCAAAGCCTGATGCAAAGTACTCACCCAGTGGTAGCTAGCATTACTATTTATGTGGAATGAATAAACCCACATATTTATCCAAGACAGAATGAAAGAGATCCCAGGGACAACAAAGGAGGAAATAGAAGCCAAGACCAGAGCCAGGGAAGAGCCTCAGTTAATACAGGAGGAAGATTCAAGTATAGACAGGAACCAGTTGAATATCTTTGTCCCCAGGTTGTGCTGATGGTGACAGGAGGGCAGCTGCTGAGTTGAAGCTCTGAGCAGAGTCTCTGTTCTTGCCCTTTCTAGCCTTCCCTGGTTCCATTTGAGAGCTAAATGGACCAAATGGGATGGTTGGAAGGTTAGTATTGTCCTGAATGTTAGGCCCTCTTGGGCACCTAGAGCCCCCTCTGTGCTCCCACGTCCCTCCCCCTGCACTCAGCATTGCTCTGCATCAAATATCTATCCCTTGTTCACTCTGTTCTGAATGTCTTCATTCTGGCTTCTTTCATTCCCCCCTACTACGATCTATTCCTGGATTCTGACTTTTCTTCCACCCTTTTTTCTTATCCATCCATATAAATGTCTTGTTTATTACAGATTACCAATCATGCACAACTTCTGTGTAGCCTTTTTTTTTTATCATTTGCATGCAGAATGGTTGCATTTTATTTGAGGGATGGAATCCTGAAGGCCGCATTTAACTTGAAATATGCATTTGTGAAACTAATCCTGTCAAATGATGGCAGATCTCTCTGTTCACCAGCTAAAGTGGCACTGCCGTGTAGCAGTCACAATGTCAACACAACTCATGCTGCCTGCCAACTTTGGAATTCTGTGATTCTGGAAAAAAAAATTCAATTTGGGGCATTTACATAATTTTGTATTACCTTCATAAAATCAGACTTTATTCATATTTTAATTGCACAACTTTGGATTTGCATTTGTCACAATTACATTTATATGATTATAGATTGCATGGTAGTAGGGCTATTCATTTCAGAGGTAAAGGGGGAAAATGGAGTCTTAGAAAGCCTGAAGAAGGTGAGATCAACAGCTCACCTGTCCAGTTATCTGAGATGGGCAAGCTATTGTTCTATGCAGAGGAGACAAATTACATGATTCTGGGAGTGACTCAACAATCAAGTGAGAAACTAGTACCTACCAACCTGCAGGATGATATCCAGGAGACAGCTGTCTATGTAACTCCTGAGAGAAACATTCCTTATTTTTATGTAAATCAATAGAAATTACCTGCAATTTCAAAATTTCCATGAACTCAAATAAAAATAAAATACTTCTTTCAAACAAAACACGACTTAAGACTTAAACTCTTGAAATAAGTAAACCACTCCTATCCTGGCTTTTAAAAAAAGGAAGGAGAGAAACAAAACAGTGGTTTGTGATCTCATCAGAATAATCATTCAGTTTTTCCATGAGGAGCAAAGCACTGTTCTATTACTTTTTAAATTATTCCTCCAAAATAATCAAGAATCATCACAATTAAATTTATGAGACTTATAAGAGCAAAGGAGTCTTTTTTCCCTCTTCTTTTTTGCTATAGAAGGAACACTGTCGATTCTAAAGTCAGAGCTACACTAGCCATTATCTTCTCTTATCCCTCCAGTCATCATTAATTTTTTTTTAAAGATTTTTTGACATGGACCATTTTTAAAGTCTTTATTGAATTTGTTACAATATTGTTTCTGTTTTATGTTTTGGTTTTTTGTCTGCGAGGCATATGAGATCTTAGCTCCCCGACAAGTGATTGAACCCTTACCCCCTGCACTGGAAGGCAGTCTTAACCATTGGACTGCCAGGGAAGTCCCAATCGTCATTAATTTTTATGCAAACTATTTTTAAAGAGGCTGTAGGTATTCAAAAATGAACAGGACATTCTCTTGGTCCTAAAATAATCACAAATAACTGTAGTACATAACTAAGTTCCTATATTTGAAGATAATACTTTGTACTTCTCATTCCATTCATTATAGAAAAGTATGAGGGAGAGAAGTGAATAGGAGAGATCCAAGAAGGAAACTTTAAAGGGAAATTTAGAAAGATGGACCAGAAATTTGCATTCTAGCATACAATTTATGAAACATAGTTTCATATGATTACCTCAGATTTATTTTCACTGTAACTCTGTGAGAGAAATAGGATGGTAACATTTTACATTTCAACTGTAAAATTGGGAGTGACTTTACCAAACTCATGGGACTAGAAAAGGACAGAAGTTAGATTGAAATCCAAAGCTGAACTCCAAAATCCATTCTCCTTCATTATACTGTACAGGCCTTTTAGGACAATGACAACGTGGGACAAGGAAGCAGAAAGGAATTAGGCCATTTATGATGGAAGAAACAGAATTACCAAAGGCATGGTGATCTGTAACACACGGGCAATTTGGAGAGTTGAAGGAACTGAAGATGAACCACGAAAGATAGGTCAGGACCAAGTCAAAGGTGTGTATTTAATTTAATTTGGTGAGCAATGGCAGGTATTCCATCCACAAATATACAAAACCAATGTTTCTTGGGTAAACCTCCTACATTTTATGAATTATTTTAGGCATTAAAGACATGGAGAAAATAACGATCCTGCTATCACCATACTAACAAAACAGTGGAGAGACATGTACAGAAATATTTACAATACACTGGGGAAATTTCTGCAATGAGCACGAGTATAAGGTGAAAAAAGAGCCTAGGGAAATAATCTACTAAATCTATCTTGAAATGTTGAAATTTTTGAATTTGGCACCCCAAAACAATTACAATAGTAACCTCAAATATTACTGATCACAGATCACCATAACAAATATAATAATAGTTAAAAAGTTTGAAATGTTGTGAGAATTACCAAAATGTGACCCAGAGACATGAAGTGAGCAAATGCTGTTGAAAAAATGGTGCTGATAGAGTTGCTCAGGATTGCCACAAACCTTCAATATGTACACAATACAACATCTGCAAAGCACAGTAACAAAACACAATAAAATGAGGTCAATGCATTTGAATTCTGAATTAATATATTTCATTCCATGGTAAAGAAAGTGAGTGAGGACTTCCCTGGTGGTGCAGTGGTTAAGTATCCGCCTGCCAATGCAGGGGACACGGGTTCAATCCCTGGTCCGGGAAGATCCCACATGCTGCAGAGCAACTAAGCCTGTGCGCCACAACTACTGAGCCTGCACCCTAAAGCCCGCGAGACACAACTACTGAGCCTGTGAGCCACAACTACTGAGCCCGCGTGCAACAACTACGGAAGCCCGCACGCCTAGAGCCCGTGCTCTGCAACAAGAGAAGCCGCTGCAATGAGAAGCCCGCACACCACAACGAAGAGTAGCCCTCAATTGCCGCAACTAGAGAACGCCCGAGTGCAGCAATGAAGACCCAACGCAGACAAAATTTTTTTTTATTTTTAAAAAAAGTAAGTGAGTGAAAAGTGCAGGTGAGAAAGGTATTTGGTTTTATTTCAAACATCTGTATATTGATAGGAATTTAATCAATAAGATTCATTCTGGAACTGGATATCAGGTTATAGTAGTAATTTAAATTTAGGAAATTGTAAGTTTTACCATTTATACCTATCTATTCTTGATGAGGAATAAAGATCTGTTCTGTAAGCAAGAGAAATGTAATGATGGGTAAATATGCCACGAACCAAATTTTAAAACGTAATACCTTATCACTTGTCTAGCATAAACGATATCCACTGGATTCAGTTAGAAACCTGCATTTAAATGCTGGATGAAAATATAAACTAAAACATAGATGTGAGTGGGAAACATACTGAAAGCCAGTGGTTTTATACACATACTCATTTAATCCTTAAAACTTATGTTTCATAATCCTTCTAAGATCTTACAAAGTGCTATTTTGCTAAACAACAAGAATAGCTATCTCTGTAGAACAATGCTATAAGAGAACAATATAATTTATGTTTCTCTCCTCAATCCCCATTCCTTTCACCTTCTTCCTAGTATATCACAGTCAACAAAAAATCTTAAGTAAATGCTTTTGGCCAAAGAGAAAAGTCTTTTATATACATATGAATTTTATATAAATATATATAAATCAATTTAAAAGGACAAATAATCATGAAGAAAGAAATGGGAAAATATGAATAGGAAATTCACAAAAATAGAACTACAATTCAGGCAAGAAACACTCAAAAAACTCAATTTCACTAATAATTAAGGATATATGAAAAATGACAAGAGGCAGCATTTTTCCACTCTAATTTAGCAAATGTATCTTTAATATTGGCAAGTATGTAGGAAAAAATGGCATTCTTTTAAACTGTGAAAGAATAATTACACAAGGTTTAATAAAATTTTACATGTTCAAGCCTAACTGACACAGCAATTTTACTTCTTGAAGTCTATCCTGATACTTTCACAAATAAATACACACACACACACACACACGCACACACACACATACACAGATACTGTACTGTAGCATTGCTTTGTAAAGTTAAAATCTGGAAATTAATCAAGTGTTCTTCAATAATGAAGTATTGAGTAAATCATTGTACAACTGCAAATGGAATGCAATGTAGCATTTAAATAGAATGAGGTATCCATATATATGTATATATATATATATATATATTATAATGACAGAGAAAATTTCCAAAACATATTATTAAGTCACAAAACAATGTCTATAATGTGTATAGTAAAATATTATTAATTTTTAAAACTAAACTATATATGTATGTGTGTTTGTATATAATACATAAATATATCTAAATGTACGTGAAAAGTAAGGAGTGAGAGACATTGTATGCTTCTATGACTAATTATGTTAATGAAATTAATTCTGAGACAGTTGAGGTGACTGGAGGGAAGCTAAAAGTATAATTTATTGTTCTCTACGTATCAGAGTGCTGGAATTTTTAACAGGCAGATACCCATGTATTACATGTAATATCTGAGAAAATTGTATCTTAAAAAATAATTTGGGGGCTTCCCTGGTGGAGCAGTGGTTGAGAGTCCGCCTGCCATTGCAGGGGACATGGGTTCGTGCCCCGGTCCGGGAAGATCCCACATGCCGCGGAGCGGCTGCGCCCGTGAGCCATGGCTGCTGAGCCTGCGCGTCCGGAGCCTGTGCTCCACAACGGGAGAGGCCACAACAGTGAGAGGCAAAAAAAAAAAAAAAAAATTGACAGCTACATGAAGAGAGAACTAACACCTGGAGATTTTTCAGATGCATAGCCAGCTCTGTTCTCGCTGACTAGAGTAAGCAAACCTTCTCTATTCTTACTGATCTTCTTAATTGGGCCGGGAGGTGGCAGCAATAGGGAGGGAGGTTTGCTTTCTACGTGTACCACATAGTAGGAATTATTGTTTGTAGGCACCAACGAAGAGAATGGTACTGAATCCGAAGAGGTCCATGATGCTGGATCTGTATGATTTATTATTCAGTTAAAACCTCTAAAGAGGGAAATAAGACCTCATTGTCAACTCTGATTTTATATTCTCTCACTTTGCAATTCAATGAGTGAGTCAGGTGGGTATTGCCAAAAACTGGTTATGGATCTCACCCAAAGATGTATCATTGTGTTTGTATGCAGAGTTTCATCTTCATGTGCTTTGTATGATTTTATTTTTACCCCTTTTCTTTCATTTAATTTTTATTTATGTATTTTCTTCACCCACTCAGACCAGAATGACAGGACGTAGCTGCTTAATATTTAAGCCATTTTTCGTGCATCCTTCTGATTCAGTTCTGGGCCTCTCCCTCACTGCTCTAGAAACAGGTGAGCTGCTTGCAATTCCCATGCCCTCCTTAACACCAAAACTATGCTGAGCTACTCTGCCACTGCCAGTCTCATCTAGAAGGTACATTTTTACTCTCTACATCTGGAAACAAGGGAAATAAAGATCAGAATATATTTGGCTTTAGCTGTAATTTAAACTTTGGTTTGATTTAACAAGCAGGATGATTCAGACCTCTGCTGGAATTACACTGCCTTTAGGGGTTACTGAGATTTAGTCAACTTCTGCATCAGCAGTGATGTTCTACATCTTTCGGAAGGAGTATTGGTGGTAGGACCTGGGGACTGGAAAGTGGGAATTTAGGATGCATTGATAAAACCTACACATCTACATCGTCTCAAGAAATAGGCCCCCAGAAAATGTATTTAACCATGCAAATACTCATATCCTTTTACAAGTAATTATGTAAATCCTTTCCAAAGAAAAAAAGAAACAAAATGTGGGAAAGGAATTATGCACTATGTTGACCATCAGGCAGTATTTATAATAAAAAACTGAAAACCATTAAGTTCTCCGATAGTAGGATGATGATTTCATAAAATGTTTATATTCAGTCTTACAGTGCTTTACAGAGATTGAAATGAGTGGTAATGAAAAAGATTTAGCAACACAAAAAATACTTATTAGTGAGAAAGGAACATGCAAATTAATACATACACTGTGGTTAAAGCACTGCAAACAAATGCATGGCAAATAGACCAAGAGGAAATGAAATAATAATGCTCAGAGGAAAAGAGGAAAGAAAACACCATAATCTTAGTTTTCAGATTTTTATTGTATGCTTATACTTTTTGATTAAAAACATTTATAAACTAATATGGCATATACTTTTTTTTAATGCTTAATTCCTTTTAAGCAAGCAGGAAGCTGGAGTAAGGACCGTATATCTTTGTATCAAATCTAAAAATTCTCTATATCTCCATATCCGCATTCTCCCTAATCCTACCCCCAATATACATGAGTATATACACACACTCCTCCTGAACAAGAAGATAGGAACTGCAGGTGTTTGTAAGTCTTTCTCGTTAATGGGTGCATTTCTGGCAGGGGGACATCAGGTTAAGAGCTCTCAATTTTCCTCTTTTTCTGAAAAAATACCTCTTTTTTTCAGAAATAATCATCTCACACTGCATTACTCTTCCTGGCAAAATCCAGCATGATAACCATGTGAAGTGATAGCAATATACGTTTACACTCCAAATAAACGTCGAAACAGGACCAGCCCAGGCATTCTCTTATCAGCAGATCTTGAATAATCTATCAAAAAGCATGAGACTGATCGTAAGATTATAGAGACTAATCCATTCTTCTCAAGATTGCTCCCACGTTCCCCAAAGGCAATCATTTGTCCTTTTAAATCTTTAGTGAGAGAGATTCTATGCCATCACCACCACTACACACGCACATACACGCACACTCCCCACTCAAAATTTTCTGAATAACTTGAATAGCTGAAGGATTAAGAAAGGCTGCAGAGGCTCTCCTAAGCTCTTAATTAAAAATAAAAGCAGTAGCAAAAACTAAAAATGAAAATGTACTACAGTGATCAGTAGTGGACTGAATATATAACCATTCTTGTCTTCTTCATCCTCACATGTGAGTGAGGAACTATTCTATAAACCTGATTTTAATGGTGGGAAAAGCTGAGATTTAGAGAAGATAATTATAACAAGGTCCCATAGCTGTGAAATATCATATGTGTGATTCACAGGTACCCACAGCTCAGACTCTGCCCTACCTCTCACTCCCATTAGGTTACACTTTTTATCAGAGCTGTAATGTATCGTTGGGCAGGTTGGACACTGCACAACTCTTAGGAGCATTACTTACTTTGTAGTCTATGTGAATGATACTCCCAAGAGTTGGGCAGGGCACAGGCTGCACAACCTTTTGTGCTACGTACATCATCCCTCTGGATGTTTCTATCATCACTTATCAGCTCAGCCCATCACTTTCAAAGAGGTCAATTGACACAGAGTAAAATTCATTCTGGTTGGGGTCACAAAACTAGCAAAAATGAATTCTGAGCTCTTGGTCAGCAGAGATTTTCTTATGCTTCTTTAGTAGCATCTTCAGTAACAAACCCAGTACTAGACACAGAACAGGAACTTAATAAATGCACATTAACTGATTATATGATCTTCTAGGAAAACTACTGTAAATCATATAAAGGGATCTCTCGGAGGGCATTAGGAAATATTTCGTAGCAGGTGCTAAACATATTTCAGACGACAAATTGGAATACAGTATAGTAGGTGGCTCTTCTGCAAATGAGCAAGGGCAGCTACTTAGTACCTGTGCTGATGAAAATTTAAACTGAAGTTCATTTGCTCCAGGTCTATAGAGAAGCAGAAATGAAATGATGGGCCCTTACATGAATATTCAATGAAATGATGGGCACTTACATGAATATTCAATTTTGCCATCCCCTGGCCACAGTGCAAATTACTAACAGTTTTAGAAATGTTTTAAGAGTATGATTATCAAAATTCTTAGAATAAAGCAAATACAGTCATAAGAATAAAAACAAAATTGGAAATTCAGCTTGCTGGTTTCATATCCCTGCTTTCGCTTTGCAGACCTCTGCCTAATTCAATGCATGTGTCAATGTGACTCCCCATATACAGGTGGCAAAACTAAGATTCAGAGAGAACTGATTTGCTCAAGATGAATGACGAAGCAGGGGGGAACCCTATAATTCAGTCTTTTGTAAATCTTAAACAGATGTTTTGAAAAGAAAAGAAAGGAGGGAGTGTGACACATCTGGGTTCTCCAGTTTTCTTAGCCCAGTGTCCTAGGCTGAGCCAGTTTCAAGAGGAACAGAATATACTGAGTGGATAATCACTACAGCAGAGAAGTGAAAAAAAAATCCTTTGTTGCATGTTGCATCCCATACATACAAACACAAGCATACAATCACATTCAAATTCATGAAGGACCTACTGTATAGCACAGGGAACTCTACTCAATATTCTATAATAACCTATATGGGAAAAGAATCTGAAAAAGAATGGATATATATATATATATATATTTATAAAACTGATTCACTTTGCTGTACACCTGAAACTAACATAACATTGTAAATCAACTAGACTCGAATAAAAAATTTAAAATAAATAAATTAAAAACATTGAAAAACAAAACAAAGTAAAACAAAAAGCAGAGGAAAGATTCATCAGCCAATAAAGACAGCCTTCCAACGAGCTGATGACTTCATTTAAGAAAATCAGTGGATGTAAAGCTATGTTTTTACCCCCAGGACATGAGCTCACAGTCCAGACATTCCATGCCACACTAGACGCCCAGAAGAAGAGGAAGGGTAGACAGAGAAGACCTGGCGACAGCTCTATAGAATTTATTTCCCTGTGACAAGCTAAAGCTTTTAAAGATCTGTGCAGCAGGTGTGCCCTTCCCAGGAGCAGGTAAGTGCGAGAACTGCCTGCTTCTTCGGCTTCCGTAACTTTCCCACCGCTCAGAGCATTAAGGCTATTAACGGAAGAAATATTTCATTGAATTAGCATGAATCATTTCGTTGGAGATGGTATAAGTACCAGTAATTTTCAGATCAATTTATGTGGTATTCCACTTATTTTATGCATCTCCTCATCGCTCCTCTACTTGACTGCACTAATAACATGGGCTTTTACGATTAAAATTTTTCATCTTCTCAGAGTTCACCTTTCCAATGGATATATATTGAGATATCCTCAATATATATTGAGAGGTGGACATAAAACTTGGATGGAAACAGACCCAGTGTTTTCTTGCCTCCTTATTTTTACCTCCAGGATCTCCATATAATTAATATGTCTCCCATAAACCTCTGCCACGGCTCTGTGATATAGGCAGGAAATGGGATTACTAATACTGTTGGATTCTAAATAAGGAAGCCTTTTTCAAGCTTTGCTTTTCGAAAATGGAAACCCAGGAGCTGACACATCAGTGGCAAATGTCTATGCTGCTGCTTAGAGTTGAGATTTGGTTTATTAATTCATTTGTTCATTTAATAGACATTAAGAATATTTTACTGGCTTCTATGATAACTCTTGTGGATGGGAAGATAAGAGACATAAGTGTTCTCCTTCATGAAGGATTCAGGTAAAGTAGGCATGGTCTATGGTCAAGATTAAGACAAGAATAGTTCAAGAATAGGCAAGTCTTGTGGCCACGGGGCAAAGAAAGCCATTATGTATGGAATTCCCATTATTCTATTCCAATTGCCTTTCCTATATGATTCTTCAAAAAATATGTATGTAAAGTAGACATCTTGGGCTTCCCTGGTGGCTCGGTGGTTGACAGTCTGCCTGCCGATGCAGGGGACGCGGGTTCATGCCCCGGTCTGGGAAGATCCCACATGCCGCGGAGCGGCTGGGCCCGTGAGCCATGGCCGCTGAGCCTGCACACCCGGAGCCTGTGCTCCACAACGGGAAAGGCCACAACGGTGAGAGGCCCGCGTACCGCAAAATAAATAAATAAATAATAAAGTAGACATCTTGATATTATACATGGGAACAAAGTAAATTTTCTAACATTGCACATCTAATAAATGCCAGAAATGAGATCCAAATATGAAAGCATCTTACTCTAGAACCATTGCCATTTCCATGATTTTTTGCCAATTTAAGTAGCATATGATTCCTTTTCTCCACCCTTTGTTTCCTGATACACCATCATATCCTTTCTAGTTATTTGCTGAAGATTTTCCTGTTGAGTTGAGTCTGATTAGGGCTAGGGGGTGGGGTTGTAGTGAGGAGAGGAAGAGGAAAGAGGCATAGATCTCAAACTAACCTTGAGCGTCCAGGGTTTCTTTTTCATCAGTTCAGGATCATGTGTCTCACAATGGAAAAATACTTATCTCTACATTTCTTCCTTAGCACTGTACTTGTCCATCTCAGACTGGTGCTCTTGTGGGAATATATCAGCTCGCTGTGGTCACAAACCTCTCCGAACTTAGAGACTTAAAATGACGAGCAGTTACTTAGTTCAAACCCCTGTGAGCCAGTGATTTAGGCTGGGCTCCACTTGGCTTCCCCGTGTTTGGAAGTGTGCCGAGGGTCAGCTGGCCTAGGAGGACCTCATCTACGATGTTGGGATGACTTGGCCTGGCTCATTGTGACTGGCCTGAATGTTCTCCTGCTGAGGGCAGAAGAGCAAAAGCAGAAGGGGAAATGTGCAAGCACTTTTTCAAGCCCCTGTTTTCACTTCAGCTGTTAACATCCTATGGGTCGAAGCAAATCATGTGGCCAAACTCAGAATCAAGAGGTGGGGAAACTCTGCCTCTTGATAGAAGGAAACGCAAAGTTGCATCGCAAGGGCATGGATGAAGAGGAAAGAAGATTTGGGGCCACCTACTCCTGGGTCTAAACAAATGATCTTCTGACCAGAAAGGTGCACAATTTCTAGGTTTCACGTGCTGTTTTAACTGAGCAAATATTCTTTTTCTGCTCTCAAAGAAAGTAGAAGACTTAAATAAAATACAGTGTACTCTGTTGTTCTACTGATCAACTTCTCCTTGATATTACCTGCCAAAATTTTGATTTATTATCATGGAACCATCATTCTCTGTTTTACCCAAGAAGTTAAACCGAAGGTTCAAAAACCAAATTTTTGAGATTTGTACAATGTTTCTTAAAGTACAATGTTTCTTAAAGAATAACATAATTGTAAATAAATAATAATAAAAATAAATATAACTGATAATATAAATAATTAATATAATATAAATAAATATTATTATAATTATTTATTGATACTTCATAGCTATTTATTAAAGTTTATTACAATTTATTAAATCCTTACTACATGCCAATCTCAACACTAAGTTACATTTTCTCATTTTATGAAGTATGCGTTACTTCCCCAATTTTATACATGAAGAAACAGAAACCCAAAGCTAAGTTTGAACACACGTCTAATTCCAAAGCACCTTCTCTAGTCAATGTACTTTCTTTTCACTCCTGACCCTACCAAATTTCTCACATTAAATTTGAGTGCTGTCATCCTGTTTTCCTTCATTTTGTCATTCTTTTTTCTAAATCAAAACTCACACAGTAACTCCCAGATTAACATGAGACAAGTGATATTTCTGATGATTACTCTCCTGCCCTTGATTCAAGAATGGTTCCCTATCCCCTATGGCTCAGTTCCAAACTTAACGAGTGATGATTTGCAACCTCAGGGATTTCCAGTTGAAATCTGAAACCAGCTCTCACACAAGGAGGGCACAGAGACACTGTAGAAAGAGGCAGACCACTCCAGACAGGTTTAATAAGGAAGGGAGCTTATATACGAGGCTTGTCTTGAGTGGCTGCAAGACAAGTAGATCTCTACACCTGCCAGAACCTTCAAAGTCTATATAGAAGCCTTAACAGGGTTAAGTCACATTATGTCATCCAGATGGTCTCAGTAAAACATTGCTCTCTCAAGGCTGTGTCCTTGAAAAGACTGCTAGTGCAGGAATAGTGGGCAGAAGTTACTTTCCAAGGACAGGGAAGGAGGTGAGGAGTCTGCCTGGGTCCACATCTCAGTTCAACCAGCAGTTACATTCTCTCAATGACCTCCTCCAACAAGGCATTTTATTCCCTCCCCAAATCAGGTATCTTATCTACCAATCTCTCCTATCCCTAAGCTCCAAACTGAAAAATATCTATTAGGATTGTATTGAGTTGGCCAAAACCTTCTTTCGAGTTTTTCAGTAATACCTTATGGAAAACCCCGAAAGAACTTTTTGTCCAGCCCAATATTTTGCTCCATACCACTCACCATCCTATCAGGGTTTTGCTTGAATTTCTCTTTGCCCATATTCTTTCTCCCATAAGGATGCCATTCTCTGTAAAGTCCTACTCATCTTTTAAGGCATATTTTAAGAGGAATATTCAGATCTCTTTTTAGAGCAAAGACTCATAGAAAATCAGTTTGAACCTTGTCTGGAAGGACTCTCTGAGTATTGATAAATAACCCAGGTCAAGAATGTTTCAGTCCACATACAGAATGTTGCAGTTCCTCTACAAAACATAAAAAAAGGATAAGAAAAGGACAAAAGGATAGTGTCACAAATCATCTCTGCCTAAGTAGTTGGATGTGGCAAAACAGAGTTTTATTTTTCCTTTGAAATATCTCTTTATTCAAAGATATAGGGACGAGCAGTCTGTCACCCTTTTCCAAAATAAGTCTACGGAAAAGAGTCAGAGGAAGTCTCTAATGGGGTACCAAATTAGCATAAGGAAAAAACAAACATGTCCTCTCATTATGAATTGTTAATGGCCTGTTTACTGCTGAAGCTGCCACAGAAAACAAGAAAGTCTGGTAAGTCAATAATTTATTTCAGACTGTGGAATTAATTAGGAAGACAATTAAATAATTGTGGGAAAGCAAAAAATATGTTTGGACATTTTGTTTCTAGAAGTCTGGTGGTTTACGTGGGTTTGGATACTGCGTGGGGGGTCAAAAAGAAGGAAGAGGCAGAAAGGGAGTAAACTTTCTAGATGTTTCTTTATTATAAGATAAAGTTCACTTTCCATCAATTTCTTCAAGGAAATTTCAGTCAAACATCAAGCAGCAGTAAACGGCCTTAATCCCTAAGAATATTTGAACGCTTTTGCGTTTCACGTAAGATGAGGTGGTCAGATTTGCTGTGGCTGCCATTTGTTTTTGCTCCATTTTGAAGTTAAACAGTGAATAAGTGGTCTTTTACCTTCATACCTGCCACACGAATATAACAACAGTAAATCCAAATGAAAATTAAAACTATCTTAAGTATATTTTAAACCAACTGTCTTTAAAGACTTCAAGTCAGTTTATAGATTTCTTTTCCCCAGAAATAATAAGATTTCAATAGAAATAAAAATTCGTAAAACAGCATTTTCCATGCTGGAATTATAGCTGTCATATCTGTTTCAAGGAAGCTGCTTCCATGCCTAGTACCCACCTACATTAATAAAGAAAATGTTTGGTAATCTGATTACAGGAAATAATTCTTTATAACAAGCAGTACTGCAGAGACTGGACTTAGTTATGCTCTGGATTGATGACAATAGAAGTCTACTAGGCAAAGCTGAGGCTTCTTTGTTGTGATGTGTTGACCAATACACCTGTCCCTTTGTCCTTTATATTCCCTACTACAAAAAAAAAAAAAATCATCATTCTAAAAACACCCACCAAAAGGCTTTTAAAAATTAGTCTAGTACTTGGAATGGGAACTCTAAAGCTGGATTACATGATGGACAATGTCAACTACAAATTGGTACTTGTCATCTACCTCTACAAGGATTCAATTATGAGCTGTTGCAGCTGCTAACTTTCAACACCCCCTGAAAGGAGTTTCAGGGTGCAGATCAGGAATAAGGCACTCTGCGCTCTGGGGAAAACTGGAAGAACATGTCTTCAGATAGTCAGATATTTTCAGGAGAAGATTTTATGAGCCCAATTCTTGCATCTCCTCATATCTAGAAAAGTACTAAGATCCTTCGTGGTGACGTCTGCTCCTCGTGACTAGCAGTGACCTTCACGAGACTAGTAGAACCTTTTGCAAAAAATAAGCACTTGATTGCATGTACTCCCCCTTCACCAAAATCACATGTATTCTGAGCTCCCCCCCACCTCCTTGGCGCAGTTCCTCAGAGCTGTCTCCCAGGCTATAGTCCTCATTTTGCCCCAAATAAAACTTAACTCACAACTCTCACATTGTGCATTTTTTTCAGTCGATGACACTTTTTGATTTTTTTTTTCTCTTGTAAAGTCACTACAGAGAAATCTAGAGGGAAGTCAACTGAAAAAAAAAAAAAACATACCATGTGAGCTGAGTTAAGTTTTATTTGGAGCTTACTGAGGACTATAGCCTGGGAGACAGCCTCGCAGATAGCTCTGAGGAACTGCTCCAAAGAAGTAGCGGGGAGGGTCAGTATATACGTGATTTTTGTGAAGGGGGTACGTGCAACCAAGCACACATCTCAGTAGAACGCTGCTGTTAGTCACGAGAAGCAGAATTCTCTGTTAATGGTTTTAGTACTTTTCTAGATATGAGAAAATGTAAGAAATTGGGTTCAGAAAATTTTCCCCTGAAAATATCTATCTATCTGAAGGCCTGCTCTGCTAGTTTTTCCCAAAGTACAGAGGGCCTCTTTCTTGATCTCCACCTTGAACTCCTTTCTGGGTGTGTTGAAGGTCAGCGACTGCAGTGGCCACAGACTTCATTCTTGCCATACCAAATGGTGAGTGACGATCTTTAGTTTGCAGGTACAAGAAACAAAATCTTGAAAAATTACATTGTTATTCTGAAAAGCTTAACAACCTACTAACGACCAAATTCCTTTCCCCTGTTAGAAAAGATTCTTCAGCCTGGCTTCTCACTGTTCTGTTACTGCCTGCTCTTACAGAGGAGAATCCAGAAAAAGAAGTCAGCCCTAAAAAGTGCTTATGCTAAGACATGATTTGGACTTCTATAGATTAAAAAAAAAAAAGCAAAATCATCTTCATCCTCATCCTCCTCATCATCATCCTCATCATCCTCATCATCATCATCTGGGAAAAAAATCTTAGACTTTCCTATTGCTGCCTGCCTGCAACTCCAGATTCTTTTCATTGGTCACCAACCAGGTCCAAGATCGGAAGAGGTCTCCAGCTCCCAGTATGGGCACTCCAAAGAGGACCTCAGGACTTGAGAACTAAAAGAATACTAAGGAAACAGTCCAGTTACTGAAATAGAAGCTCAATTCTTCAAACCGCTGTGATGCTTGTTATCCATTTCTGAAGCACATGGTGGGCATGAGGCTGGCAAGGTAGGAAACTGAAGTTCAAGAAGAAGCAGGTGCCATGACTTCTGCAAAAGCTTGGATTCAGACTCCCTGAAGATCAGGATGGTCTTGGCAACTGGAAGGTTGAGAAGTAAGTCTACTGCTTGTAGAGATCCAGAAATCCCAGCTGTGAGAAGGAGGAAGGTTACAAAGGCTAGGAACCTACAAACTTGGAGAGGGTCCCTGGCCCATCCTGAAATCTTAACATGCACTTTTGGACCAGCTACTCTTCTCCTCTTTAAATGGTTAGTTAGATAGATAGATAGATAGATAGATAGATAGATAGATAGATAGATAGATAGATAGATAGGTAGCTTTGTATCTTTATACATATATATCTGTAAATACATTATGTGCACGTAACTTTATATATAAAGATATGTATTTACAGATGCAAATCCTCCTCATTTGGCTGACAGAGAGAGTATTTTATGCACATAAATTACTACTGGATTATTTCCATTATTATCTACACAAGTGGAGGAAACAAATATTTGCTGAAAATAACTCAACGATGAGAGAGAGAGAACTAATCAGGAGCTGTTCTCTGAGTTCTGTTCTTTGTTTGTCAGGCTTCAGTGGGGAAATGGGATGGAGATGGGAAGTTTCCACAAAGCCAGCTGGCTGGTGAGCACTTCCTCTATGCACTGCAGCATGAGGGCATTCAAGAGGGATCAAATCAGCTGGAAGCCACACAACAAAACTGCATGATTTATAAAGCAGAAACTAACACACCACTGTAAAGCAATTATACTCCAATAAAGATGTAAAATGAAATAAATTGTCAATAAAAATCCAAAGAAAACTAAAAAAAAAAAAAAAAAACCAAAAACTGCATGATTTAGAGTTTCACTGGCCTGAAGTTACTGGACCAGATGATCTTTCAAATTCCCTTGAAGGCTCTGCTTCTGTAATCACTGAAGTTGCCTAGTTTGGAATCCAGCATGTCCTTAGGTCTGGCCCATTTTGGTAGGAGTTGTGTCAATTCAGCAGAGCTTGTAGCCATAGTTTTGTAAGCTGGGAGCTCTTGAAAGTTGGCCAACAGGTGGATGCTTGTCCATAACTTAAATTAGCATCAGTCTTTTCTGAGAAAAGGCTAACAATTTCTTTAGATTATTTCCTTCTTCCTTACTTTTGCATTGAGAAGTCCTTTCTTTTATTAAGAAAATCTTTTGAACTTAGGATATTCATTGTTATTTTTCAAAAGTCCATATTTAACAACTATAAAATGGCGACACTGGTTCTAGCACGCCTATCTTTTTTTTCTTTTCCCTTTTGTTTTTAAATGCATTTGGTCTGTGAAATTTCAAAGATTAGGAACCACTTTGCAGGAAGATTTCTGTGATTACTCAGATTCATAAAAGGGAGCAGAGATTTCCATTCATGCAGTCAACAAAAGTATTCACTGAGCATCTACTATGTACCAGTCACTGTACCAGAGACAGATAATAAACAACAAATATGATTTAAAAAAAAAAATTCGCTTGTATATCACCAAGAGGTTGTTGAACCTGAATTCAGTTCATTGGAATTAGCACGCTCCTCTGTCAGATTCCACATTCTAGGCTCAGTTAATCTGGGATAAATAAGGCAGAGCTCAATCCTTTAAGATGTTCATTTTCTAATACAGAAGATGAAGTAGGACACGGTTTCCTTTCTAGGTTATGAGTTCTTAGCTGATGAGAACTAATAAACAGATTTTTAAAAAATTCTAAGTTTCATAACAGAGTTATCTCCTAGTTGTTAAAACTGTTGAAATGCATTTGCTTTGCAGTCTCTGTACTTATGGTATCCATATTTTCCTTTTCTTTCTTTTTCCTGGTTATGATAAGCTTAGCCCCACACTTAAAGCTTAGGCCTCACATCCCACCATCCAGTCCAAGCAGCTGACATACCAAAAACAGTGAAGCGGCACGGGCACTTGAGACCGTGTGGTCCTGACAGCACACGAGCCAACAGACTACAGTGTGGGCACCATCAAGCAACTCAGCTTAGTCCAAGAGTGTGAGCACCTCAAAGCTTCACTCGGTTTTCAGAGACAACGAACAGGGCTCTGGGTATGCGTATTAAGAACCCAGTTCAAAGCCCAAGTGAAGCATGTTTAGAAAATAGATGAGCTCTCCTTGGATCAGGTTCTGTTACTGAGTCAAGTTTTAGTAGGTACATAAATGGTTATATTTTCCCCTCAAATTGCTGCACAGGTGGGAGATCACAGAGAGATGATGCAAATGAGCTCGCAGTTTAGAACAAATTAAGAAACAGTGCCAGATATTAACATGCAAAATGCCAATACTGCATATGTACAACAGTCAATGGAATATTGAATAGGATTTTTATTTTTATTTGACTTCCAGCTTATGTCAGTGAGCATTTCACAAGCTGGGACAGGGGAAGAGACAATGAAGGGGTGCTATTCCCATTGTTGAGCCCATAAAACCCATAAGGTTCCTGCTTCCGGTGAAGACAGATTATAGGTCAGAAAGAGAAGGAGACCTTAACAGATGGAACTGGGAGAGAGCCAGATTTCACATGCCAGGGGCGCTTTGGGGAAATAAAACCTTCTGGCATTTCGGTTGTGTTTATCCCAAAATGTTTGCGGGGAAAACAGTGTATTTGCATTTTTGTAAGCAAATGATGATAATCATAGGTTTCTGAGAGATATTAATCAGGGAAGATTCAATAAAAACAGAAACATTTGAATATGCATGTTTTGACCCTCCCCGACCCTCAGAAGCAGAGGCTCCCAGATGACCCTGTGAGTGGAGTAGGGGAAGAGTGTGGACTATTTTCAAATTCTATGCAGGGAATGACCAGGGCCCCAGCCCGTTGCCAGGTTGGGTTTCTGGGGGTAGGGGGGATGTAGCAAAGCTCTCTGATGCTCTTTTTTAATTTTTATTTTATATTGAAGCATAGTTGATTAACAATGTTGTGTTAGTTTCAGGTGTACAGCAAAGTGATTCAGTTACACATATACACGTATCTATTCTTTTTCAAACTCTTTTCCCATTTAGGTTATTGTGACAGCTCCTTCCCCTGTGCCCTCCTTGGCCTCCTAATCACTCTGCCTGCCTGACACGTGCTGACTGGGCTGTTATACCCCCTTCCTCCCAGCTCCCACCACCTAGTCAAAGAACAGAGTTTACTAGTCAATGAACTTCAGCTAGCTCTCAAACATGATGTGTCTATAATAATTACTCTGTATCAGTTTGAGCCAATAAACCTCCTGTTATTCCAGTCCATCTGTTGATCCAATTTGATCAAAAAGACGTACTGGCACTTCTAGAAAATTCTTTGACAAATAGCAAGATTTTTCTGACTTCACAAGAGGAAAATACTTGTAAAAGCTGGTTTGGTTCATTGATTCCTTAAGTCCACAAATATTTATTAAATGTTTAGGCACTACCTCAGGTGAACAATCTCTTTTTTTCTTTCATCTAATTCTTTGTAATTATTCACAGTTACTTGAAAATAGTCCATTTCCCCAAATAAATCAACCAGGACAAGTACTGCTCTTCGCTCTTCTGCAGTTTTATTCACAGATAATCTCCTCCCACCCCCGTGTTGGTGGTCACCAGGCATAAGGAGATTCTATCAGATGATAAGTATACACGAGGCTCAGGACTTGCCATTGGGATCAGTACAGACAATAAATTCACAGAAATGAAAGGAGTTAACAGACATGTCACTGCTCAAACTTCCCTTCCTAAACATTTTTTAAAATAATTTTTGTGTTTTTGTGCAAAGCAATATATGAATACAGTTTGAAAAATACAATCATAATGAAGGTTCACCTAATGAAAATCAAACATCCATTGCCACTACCTTTCCCCATTCTGATTCCAGCTCCCTAGAGAGAACCATTTCTATCTGTCTCTGCTTTTTCTTTATTCCCTGGTGCTCTCTGATACATATCTAAATAATACGTCTAGACTGCTCTTTTCACTCACTCACTCATTCTAGAAATAACTGCTTATTGTGGGCCAACACCTTTTAAGGAATATATGTTAAGAAGTGACAAAGCGAGAGAGAGGCATGGACATATATACACTACCAAACGTAAGGTAGATAGCTAGTGGGAAGCAGCCGCATAGCACAGGGAGATCAGCTCGGTGCCTTGTGACCGCCTGGAGGGGTGGGATAGGGAGGGTGGGAGGGAGGGAGACGCAAGAGGGAAGAGATATGGGGATATATGTATATGCATAACTGATTCACATTGTTATAAAGCAGAAACCAACACACGATTGCAAAGCAATTATACTCCAATAAAGATGTAAAAAATAAAAAAAAGTTTAAAAAATTAAAAAAAAGGAAGTGTTTAAAAAATCACACCCATTTGGCCCATTCTTGAAACCATGTTACATCCTCTTATCTATTGATGAACTTCTGCTCATGCCCTTTGGTCTTATGGATTTAGACCTTTTTGCAGACCGATATCATTTCAAGGGGCTCTCAGGAAAGAGATGAGAGAAGCATTATGCTCAGGTCACTTCCACCAACAGAAATGTCCTAATCTTCTCTTTGTGGAAACTCATTGGACTCATAAGCACCTGGAATGAGATGAGGCTCACTTTACACTCGAAGAGCCAGAAGTTGCCTCAGCTGTGTTGGAGAAAACACGGAGTCATAGAAAAGCACGGGGCTGGGAGCTGGAAAGCCTAGACTACATCCATCATCATGGCAATAACCTCGGCGTTCACAGTACTTGGCAAATAGCATGAGCTATCATGGTTTTTATTTATTTGTTTGTTTGCTTTTATTGAAGTATAGTTGATTTACAATATTGTGTTAGTTTCAGGTGTACAGCAAAGTGATTCAGTTATATATATGTAACTGAATTTTTTTTCAGATTCTTTTCCATTATTACAAGGTATTGGATATAGTTCCCTGAGCTATGCAGTAAATCCTTGTTGTTTATCTATTTTATATATACTAGTTTGTAACTTAATCTCATACTCCTAATTTATCCCTCCACTCCCCTTTCCCTTTTGGTAACATTAAGTTTGTTCTCTATGTCTGTGAGTCTGTTTCTGTTTTGTGAACAAGTTCATTTGTATTATTTGTTTTAGATTCCACATATAAGTGATACCCTATAATATTTGTCTTTCTCTGTCTGTCTTACTTCACTTAGTATGACATGGTTGTTTATTACTATCTTCAGTGTAGTTACCATGTACTTAGCTCATTCTATTTGCCAAGCACTGTGAATGCTGGACTGATTTTCTCATTTAAAGTAAGTACTTTAATATCACCCCATTTTTCAGATGAAACAACTAAGGCCTAGAGACGTAATATTTTTCCAAGGTTTCAGAACACAAGTGGGAGTTAAATCCAAACCTGTTTCACAGACTTAGAGAACGAACTTATGGTTACCGGGGGGAAGGGAGGGGGGAGGGATGGATTGGGAGTTTGGGACTGACATGTACACACTGCTATATTTAAAACAGATAACCAGCAAGGACCTACTGTATAGCACAGGGAACTCTGCTCACTATTCTGTAATAACCTAAATGGGAAAAGAACTCGAAAAGGAATAGATACATGTATATGTATAACTGAATCACTCTGCTGCACACCTGAAACTAACACAACATTGTTAATCAACTATACTCCAATATCAAATAAGAATTTTTAAAAGTCCAAGCCAGTTTCTAGAGCCCATGTTTATGTTATTCTCCCCTTAGTTTAGTCAATTCAATAAATATTAGTTGAAGTGCCGCTGTTCGCCAGACACTGTGCTCTGCTACCAGGTTCTGGACACAGAGATGAATAAGGCTTGGCACATCAGACAGCTATGGGGACACTCTTTACATCCTCATGGTCTCACCACTGATTCACACACCATCTGCTGGGGACTTCCAGGTGGGCTCCAATTCCTGATTTACTACGTGCTGCCGGCTTCTCCCCTCAGCACGTGCCCTGTCCCCTGACACTAAGCACCACTAAGAGCTGGTGCTGTCCTTGCTCATTTGAGGTTGGGATGTGTGGGAATTACCACCCAGGAGGACACCCCTCAATAGCTGGAGGGCAGAAGCTGATGCATAAACAGCAGACTATTCCGGAGGCATTCTGGAGGCTTCCCAGGAGGTCCCTGGGGGGTTGGGTCCCCTTTTCCACAGCAGGAACCTCTAAATCACATTCTTAGATTGGCTTTTTTTTTCTTCTCTTTTTCACTCTCCCTCAGCCCCTTATTCCTGTTCCCTGAGATCACCTTTGTCTCAAGGATTGCTTTCAAGGAAGCCCGAGTCAAGATGTATGCTAAAGGTAAGCCAGTATATTTTAGTTAGTGCTAAGATACGGGTGATGTAGAGATACAGGTGATGTGGAAACATAAAGGGAGGAGTACACAGCCAAATGAAGACAGATGAGAGTCAGAGGGGCCTTCTGGAGGGAGTGACACCTGGAGGGTGAATGTAGTTACTATCTTCCTTCAGGTAGAGCAAAATGAACAAAACAGAACCAACTGTGACCCATGGGCATTCACTCATTCACCTATGCTTTCATAATGATTTATTGGATAACATACTTGCTAGGGAAACAGCATTAAAACAAACCATGGCCCTGCCTGGGTGGGGCTCATTGGAATAAACACACAGACAGATGAGCAAAAGTCTACATAAAACGAGAAGTGGACAAGTGCTGTAAAGCAAATGAAAGTAGTGTAGGAGATATAATTCTGACACTGAGTCCAATGTGTAGGGTTTTTTTTCCCTACACCACTAAGAAATTATCAACACCAGCTGGATGCGTTACCATCCAACTCAATTCTGACACTATCTACCTGGAGACAGCATCAGATTCCCCAAGTTAAGTGCTCAGTCCCACAGGACTGTCTCACTGCAGATACCAAATGAAAGCCCAGGTTGTTTCCTGAGCTTCTGACCAAGTGGCGATTAATCAAAAGTTCCCAGGACTTCCCTGGTGGTCCAGTGGTTAAGACTCTACGCTCCCAATGCAGGGGGTCTGGGTTCAATCCCTGGTCAGGGAACTAGATCCCACATGCATGTCACAACTGAGAAGTCCGCATGCCGCAAGTCAGATCCCGCATGCCGCAACTAATATCAAGTGCAGCCAAATTAATTAATTAATTTTAAAAAAAGTTCCCGTGACACCCCTCCTCGAGTTCAATTAATTTGCTAGAGCAGCTCACAGAACTCACAAAACTAGTTTACTCACTAGATAACTGGTTGATTGCAAAGGACAACAAAGATGATAAGGTGTATAGGGTCCGGTCCCAAAAGAGATTCTGTCCTTGAGGAGTTTGTGGCCCAGCTCAGCAGCACATGAATGCATCCTTGTTCACCAGCCCAAAAGCTCTCTGAACCATGGTCCTGTTGGGTTTTTATGGAGGCTTCATTACATAGGCATGATTGATTAAATCATTGGCCACTGGTGATTTATCCATCCTCTTTCCCTCCCATGAAATCAGGGAGTTGGGCTGAAAGTTCCAACCCTTTACTCATGGTTGGGTCCCCTGGTGGCCAGCCCCCCCATTTTTAGGAGATTTCTGAAAGTTACCACATTAACAAAAACCCGGTTGTGGTGGAAAGGGACTTGTTATGAATAACAAGACACTCATTTCACCTTCACGGCTCTGAAATGATTTCAGAAACTGAGGACAAGAGACCACATATTATAGCAAAAGATGCTCCCATTTCTCTAGTAGCTCAGGACATGCTAAGAGTTTAGGGAGCTGTGAGCCAGGAACCACAGATGAAGAATAAATATATATTTCTTTAAATCACAAAATCACAGGGACAGAGAAGGGCGAGGATGCTATTTTTAAGAGGCTGGTGTCCAAGATGGCAACTCAAAAGAAGAGTATTTGATTTAAGAACTGGATGAAGTGAGGGTACCAGCAACTACCTGGGGGAAGAGTGTTATGGGCATCCATGGACATGTGAGGTGTGTTCAGGAAATACAGCGAGCTTGAAGCACTGAGAGGGGAGGGTAGAAGGAGAGTCAGCCAAGATTTGAAAGGGCCTTGAAGTCCAGCTGAGGACTTTGTCCCCGCTAAGGGCTTTAACCCAATTTTGTCACTTTTTCTGGGATTGAGTTCTCTCATAAAATGAGGAAGTTATAAATTTACAAAGTTCTTTATAATTTTTACATCCCACATCCCACACACCTAAATTTAAGCCCTTTGGCAGCTCAAGCCCGTGATAGCTCCGTTTTTCAATTCTTCTTTGAAAGCTTGGATGGTTTATGGGGAGGAAGACTTCTCAGTCAAGTGAAGTATATGAAAGTGTTGAAATACCCTATTTCCCAAATATAGGTGAAGTTTGAGTGTAACTTATGCTGGCATGGCCCAGCTGGATGACACCCCTGACAGCTCCCCCCAAATGTGGTGCCCCGTAGGGACCTGTCCTCTGTGGCTCCAGGTGGAGGATAGGACTCTCCTCCTTTTGTGTATGTAACCCTGGGTGAGTGAGGACAGAGGGAGCTCGCCCCAAGCCCTAGGTTTGAAGAAGTTTCACCTGTCACACGTGGAACTCAGAGTTCACCTCTGAGAATGTGTTTGTAGGAGGAGTGGGGACAGAGGCTACAGAGACTGGCAGCTGCCAACTTTGTGAACAAGCTCATCTTAACTGCGGTCTCTGGAGAACCTTTCTGATTGGTCCTGACTGGTATTATAATCCAGCCTGGCTCCTTTTAAATAATGAGAGCAAAATAAGTGTTCCACGTCCTTCCAAGTTAGAAAGGGCACATTGAATGAAGGTGAGCTTAGCAACATGGAAGTAAGACAAGCTTTTAATAACATCAAGGCTTGACTCTTGGTTCTCCCGCTACCTGGCTCTACCTGGAGGGTATTACAATATCTTGGATACCAGGACCATCATCTGTTACACCTTAGATAATAATAGTCACCTTATATAACTATTCTAAGTGTCACAATAAATATACATAAAAATGTCTGGCCCTTAAAAAATGGCAGATTCTGCCAGGATTATCATCGACGATGAATCAGTACTGTGTCTTCCTACGGATGAAGAAAACATTTTAGATCCTGAGGAGAACCTCCGCTTTGAGCTTAGCCTGCCTATGGTAACACGGCACGTGAGGATCTAGGGTCTCTACCTCGGATGTATATTCTTCTTCCTTTAGCGTGAAGTTTTAAGCTGCTTACAACATGTGGAATTCAAAGCTGCAGGCGTTTGACTGTCAGAACTGTGAGGAAGATTAACAACAGGTATTTGAAAAGAAAACAGTAGGCATTTAAGGGGCTGTTCTTGGAGTATGATTTATGAAGGTTTTCATGACAAGACCATGGTTTTGATGAGAAAACAGTACACATTTCGTGAAACTCAACTACATGGGTGTTTTGATAAACAAGATGCTTTGGAGCAGTAGATGCTATTCATATACCTAAAGCATCTTGAGAATAGACAGTCAAAGGAAATACCAAAGTGATAGAGAGGCAGCCCTGAGGTCCACTCTAACAGATAAAATTTTGTGGCCCTCATTTTATATGTCACCTGAACCACAGGTGACACTTCATTTATGTTTTACAGAGGTATCAGTTTATCAGCCTCAAGCCGTGCCTTGCAGAAAGTCCCCAGTTATTTTATTAAGTGCGGCTGTAAAATAATTGATATATTAAAGATTAAAAAAAGCTTCATAAAACTGCATTTAATATATGAAGGCACAAGAAAAAGAAAGGGTTTAGAGTTATAGTTCATCACGATGATTCTAAGAATTATTCAGTCATTAAAAAGGCTTAGTCCTGCAATATTCTCCCTAGAATATATTTCATATGACAATGAATTTGGTACCATCAGGGGGAATTATACACACAAATATCTAAGTTGCACAGTATTTGATGCTGGTGGTCATTGTTTACAACTACTTCACCCATTCGTTTTAAAATCTATTTGATTGAGCTGTGTTTCATTTTACTTTGCTTTTTTCTGAGAGCCTTATGGGTAACCGGCCAACTTGAACTAATTTGTGAGTGGCGTGTTGTGGCATCATTCTTTTCCACCACATGGCAGTCCATATGCATCAGAAGCTACCTTACCCAAGCCTAAGGCTTCAGCTGTCCTCTTGTTCTGCCATGTTATTCATCTGTTACCTTCCACTCCAGAGAAGCAGTTACAGCATAAACCAGGTGTGCCCACTGGAATAACTTGATTGAGAAGATTATATCTAAACAAGGATCAGCTATTAAGTTTCATCAAGCCACATTTTCCCTCTATTTCAAAGAAACAGCAGGTGAGTTAGACTGGTTGCTTGCTAAAGAAAAACACATTAAGAAGGCTTAAACCTCAAGCAAGCATGGATATAGAAGTGTCATTGGTGATAAAAATCTAACCCGTAGGACATTTCTACAGCTATAATCTAGATGATTGAGATGAACATTACTATTTTAGGTTTAACACAGAGCATTTTGTGCCTCAAGGGGTACTTCTGAATCCCCAAGACGGTACCCAGCACCACTGAAAAATGTCTCTACACGTTAGGTAGCTACATGAATTCGATGAAAATATTTAGAACATACGTCTTCAGCAATGGGTTCTTGGCTTCTGCAAATATATCAAAATGACTGTACTTGGGCAAAATGGGAGAAAGGAAGGAAAGTGACAGTTTAAAGAAGATTAGAAAAACCACCCAACTTTTAGGAAGATTAAAAAACAGAGAGCCAGGAGGATCGTTTATAAAAGGAAGGATGTAAATTCTTTACAACCTGATTGGTTTTCCCTGGAATTTGCTTTCTTTGATGAAACTGTTATTCCTGAAGGACTGAAAGCCCTTTTTTAATGTGAATAAAAAGGTACTGGGAGTTGACATGTTGTTAGTCTGTGGCCTCAGGAGACTATCTCTGAAGACCTAATTAGGTTACAAACATGTGAAATGAGCTTAGTAATTCCTTTGTGGGAGGTTTCAGGGTGGCTGATTTCTGCATTTTGGAATGGTTAAGACTTCCCAGGGCATCCTTTGTGAACTCTATAAATCACTGCTTTTCTGCCTTTCATACAACAACTAAGTTATCATCAAAGACTCATTTTAGTCAGATGACCTTTTCTACAGTGAAAAAATTAAAGATGTCTTGGGGTTTTCATTGACTTTATGATAGAGTTCCTGACAAGGTTTGCACATATCCTAAGTTTTTTTCTTTTTTAATAGCTTCTCTGCCAAACAGAATAACGAGTCTGATTTATGTTTTTTAAATCAATCATTCCAAGGAATTAAAGAGCACACTCTTTAACTGAATGAAATGAGGTTTGCGTCTTAGGATCCAAAGCTTTGCTTCCTAGTAGCCTCTAATAGTGAACTGAGGACAAAGCACTGTCAGCTCAGGGAAGTCAGAGGTGGTAAGTGTGACAGAAAAAAGAATGGCCTTGGGGGGCTCACAGGAGAGCAAACCACTCAAACTTTTGCTTATCGTAACTTTGCAATGGAAATAATAATATGTACCTCATATTCTAATTTCTCTAATTAAATGTGTTAAAGTAAGAGAAAGCGTTTTGTCAAAGGGAAAGAATTGAACAAGTAGAAGATATTTTCACATGTGCAGAGCCATACAAGTTCCCTATGGCCAGTACATGTGTTACTAGTAGTTAAATAATTCACTGAATTATTGACTATGAGATCACAGATTTTAGTACACTTGGGTCAATTATAGGCAGAAAGAGAGCATATTGGTCATCCCAGTTAAAATACATGGCATTACCCACCAAAATGCTTGTCATTATTCACCAGGAAATGAGAATAGTAGCCACTACTGGAAACCCCTCTAGTAAAAGGTATGTGGTCTCATATCAATCCAGTTGGTCAGATGATTCAGTATTAAAAATAAAAGAAATGCTCTTACAGAGTTGGTGTTTGCATGGATACTCAGATAAACTGGACTATAAGTTTCATAAGGACAGGAATCTTTTTTTAAATTTTGTTTACTATTTACCCCAATAGCCTGCGCAATTTCATATATATATATATATATATATAAGTATATATACATATACATATATATGACAGAATACATATGTGTTGATCGTGAGAATAAAATAAAGAAAAAAGTGGACTGAAAACATCCCATAAGTAAGATTGAATCTTAATTTTCTAGATCTTTTGGAGGCACAGCAGACTTCAAAAAGCCAGCTCGGTGGTGCTCCAAATACAGCCAGAGCTGGGTAATCCATGTTGAGTTTACCCTTCCTTTGACTGGATTGGCTTTGGGACCACTGTAAGGTGAGTTCCTGTTTTGTGCAGGGTTCTAGCTGGTCCCCTCAGAGGTAGCTCTGTTCTCCCCTGCCAGCACATATATGTTTTCATTCCCACTCAAGAAATCCCCAGAATATTCTGTTATGGCACAGTTGACCATGGACTCTAGTTCTCCAGCCAAGCTCACTTCTGAACAAGAGCAGAAATGGTTCTATGGGGCAGGAAACATGGCTAAGTAAACTTTCTTTAAAAGGCAGCTGGGGGACTTCCCTGGTGGCACAGTGGTTAAGAATCAGCCTGTCAATGCAGGGGACACGGGTTCAAGCCCACGTGCCACAGAGCAACTAAGCCTGTGCGCCACGACTACTGAGCCTGTGCTCTAGAGCCCGCGAGCCACAATTACTGAGCCCATGTGCTACAACTACTGAAGCCCGCTCACCTAGAGCTCGTGCTCTGCAACAAGAGAAGCCACCGCAATGAGAAGCCCTCGCACCACAACGAAGAGTAGCCTCGGCTCACCGCAACTAGAGAAAGCCGGCGTGCAGCAATGAAGACCCAATGCAGCCAAAAATAAATGAACGACTAAATAAATAAATAAATTTATTTTTTTTAAAAAGGCAGTTGGTACCTAATATGCATAGAGGTTTTAAATCTCTCTAATAGATTGTGCTAATAAGAAAATTATGCAGCACCAACGGTGTACAAGACACTCCACTGAACCATGTGAATTCAAATAGAAGATACAGTTCCTGCATTTGAAGGAGCTTAAAACTCTCATTGGATTGATATTATCTGTACAGTGGCATTTCCTGATAATAGATGGTATTTTGAAAAGGCAATACAGATTATGCTGGGCTCAGCATAATCTGTAAGTCAAGGTAAGACTTCAAGGTAGAAGTGGAATTTCAGCTGCCTCTGAAGGGTGTGGAAGAGGAATGAAAAGTACATTCTAGTAAAGGTGAATATAGAACTCTGCTGAATACACTGTTGTGACCTAAATGGGAAGGATAGCCAAAAAAGAGGGGATTTATATATGTATAGCTGATTCATTTTGCTGTACAGTAGAAACTAACACAACATTGTAAAGCAACTATACTCCAATAAAAATTAATTTTTAAAAAAAGGTGAATATAATAAACAAAGACAGAAAAGAGTGGAAATGTACAAGATGTATTTGGTAAAATTCAAGAACAGTCACTGGAATAAGGGAGTAAAAGAGAGCATAGCAGGAGATAAGCCCTGAAAAAATACTACCTTTTATATTAATATCCTTTGGACTTGAAGCACTATAGCAAAATGCATCTAGGGACCAGGCAGGGACACAAATCTCTGAATTAGGCAAAAAACAGAGTGTGGCAACCTGCAAGGACTTGAACGGGCCATTTTCAAATTACTAAAATTAACGAAAGTGTTAAAGTCAATTTTTTTTTTTTTGCGGTACGCGTGCCTCTCACTGTTGTGGCCTCTCCCATTGAGGAGCACAGGCTCTGGACGCGCAGGCTCAGCGGCCATGGCTCAGAGGCCCAGCCACTCCGCGGCATGTGGGATCTTCCCGGACCGGGGCACGAACCCGTGTCCCCTGCATCGGCAGGCGGACTCTCAACCACTGCACCACCAGGGAAGCCCTAAAGTCAATTTTTAAAGTGCTGAATTGACCGCCCAAATGAGGTCTTCCCAAGAACTACCATCTTGCAACCAGTAACTAAAGAACAAGAAAAATACATAAAAGTAAGCACAGTTTGAAATAAATGAAGTAGAAATGTTTAGTATAATTAGAGTCAATGTGTATATATTTACACATATAGTCTCAAGGCCTTCCTGTTACCAGAAAGAGGAAGTACAAACCAATTTACCAAAACTAAAGTTATTGCTTTAGGTAGATGTTCCCAGGTTCCTAAAATCTGAGTAAGCTACAGAGCTGTAGTTTGCAAAGTTTAACATGCATGAGAATCATTAGGAAGGCCTGGTAATAAAAAACACAGACCGCTCAACGCCATCCTCAGGGATTCTGATTCAGTAGATCTAGGCTGGGGCCCAAGAATTTGGATTTGAAACAAGTTTCCAATGCTAATGCTCTGATATGGAGATTACACTTTGAGAACCAATGGGTCTAGAACAAGCTACATCATCCGGGCACCGCTGCTCCTACAATTTGTCTTGTAAAGGACATCAGCAAATAAAATTTCACAAACCTAAGTGTTCTTTGAATGACTTCCAGATATTGTTCTTTTGTGGTTGAGTCATAACTTTGGTGAAAACTTTTTATGTATGAGGATTAAAAATACATTCTAAGGAGAACATTGGACTTGGCAAGTGAAAGTGGAAAGCCCTCTCTCCCACGTTCTATTAAGCCCCACGATTTTCACAACATAAAAATCTTACACCCAACTTGGCTGCTCTTGAAACATATTGTTCAGATTTATTTGGCCAAATAATTTACTTATTTGTAGTGTAATACAACTACACGCTAGGTATGTGCCCGATAGTTCAGTCTTAACCTTGCCCAATATCTATTTTTAAAAAGCTGAAAGAAATCGTATTTGCCAAGCATCGTCTGAAGGATACCCTGTTCACACTTTCCTCTCCAGGTAATTTGTACATTGGTGGTATAGTGGTATGTTGCTGTCAATTGTGGAATATATTGGAAGGCGTTTATTAGTCAGGAGAGTTAAGAGTGAAATTTGCAAATGATTTATTTAAAACAACTAATTAGAGCAGATGTAGGGTTATTCCTCCAACATCATTCTCACTAATGTGCACTCTGAAATGTGTTTTTCAAGTGAGAGAGAGAGGCTGGGGATTTCTGAAGCCTATCTTACATGTATCTTTAGCAGCGTATTTGTCATGAAAGCGTCATCTGCCAAGTATAAAAAAATTGAAACTATCATTTAGGTGCTCTTAAATGTGTCCCTCACTGGAATGACTCGGAACGCTTGTTACAAATGCATATTCCAGGGTTCCATCTGAGACTTGGTACGCGGGCCTCTCACTGTTGTGGCCTCTCCCGCTGCGGAGCACAGGCTCCGGACGCGCAGGCTCAGCGGCCATGGCTCACGTGCCCAGCCGCTCCGCGGCATGTGGGATCCTCCCAGACTGGGGCACGAACCCGTGTCCCCTGCATCGGCAGGCGGACTCTCTACCACTGCGCCACCAGGGAAGCCCATCTGAGGCTTCTTGAATAAGAATCTCTTGCATAGGTGGGGTCCGGGTACCTGCACACTCTGAGCTATTCAGTTGTTCCTAATGCCCATTAAAGTATGAGACCACTCTTTCCTGGACCCCCCATGTCTGGGCCCCTACAGAGCTGCACAAGTGACGTCCTTGTCCTGCTTTGCAGGCCTTTCAAAGAAGTAACTGCTTGATCTACCTTTACATCTACTCTAAAGAGGCTGAGAAGGAGTTCTGTGTTATATAAAATATTAAATCACTTATGATGATTCTCAGGAAAAAAATTTCCCTTTTAACTATTAATGATTACTCTTCTCTTGCTTTGCTTTTGTTTAACCAGTATAAACCATAGTACGAGAGAAGGGTTCTCTTTACGGAGGATTGCAAGAAAAGGTGTCGCCGTTTTTGTTTCTACCCTTAGTGGAGAGGACTCTGGTGGATACTTCTGTCCAAGCTTCATTCTTTTGTCTACTTTGTGTCCCTTGACTGATATTTGGTTACCTGGTTTCCGTCTTTCATCTTCTACTTTCTGTCATACGTTTTTATTTGATGTAGCCCTTATATGCAATCTTATTTAGTGGAACAATGTGGTAAATAAACCCATGTGAATGTGTGTATAGTGGTATTTGGCAAATGGCATATTTCTCTTACAAAACAAAAGAGATTTGGGGCTTCATCTGAAAGCAAAAATGTTGTCTTTTCAGGAATATATAAGAAATCCTTATCTAGAATTAATTCAGTAACATGTAGTCTAGTGTTTTTTGTGATTTACCTTTACAACAATGTATAAAAATGGTAGAGGATACTAGAAATTATCTTCTGAGATTTTGACCAGACCAGTGTGTGTGTATGCATGTGTGTGTGTGTGTGTGTGCTTTTTTTTTTCCCCTAGATATGTTTAGGTGATGTGATCCTCTCCTTATATCCTCTATTTTTACTTTGGAAGTTAAAAGAAAAAAAAAAAAGAGTTTTAACTGTTGAGAAACTGTAGAGCCAGAGAAATAAACCAATTCTAAAATGGTTAAAGAAAAAATAACTTTTATTCCTGGAAATGTATGTGTCTACACTTAACCAGTACAAGATCTGCAGAATTGATCTCCCCTTTCTTAACACCCACCCTTCTGAATATGTACATATGATATTGCCAGAAAAATTTAACTATTGTGGCCAAGCTTCCAGCTGCCTTAAACAAAAGGAATTGCCTTGAGAAATGGTATTTCCAGGAGTTAGTAAAGGGCCAGTACTGCAGGGAGTGGGCTACAGTCCTAAATTTGCCTTGACGCTTGGACCAGAGAAAAGACAAAATTCCAAGAAGAAAACTCTTTGGTCTGACAAATGTTTGAACAAAGAAGCTGAAGTAGTGAAGAGGACTTAACAGTAAAGCTTTTGCAGGGAAATAGGACAACCACAGTGCATGTTCCTGGAGTGGGTTAGGGTGTGACAACAGAATTAGTTGACAAGAGAAGTGAGTTTTAAAAATCTACTGTCCACTACTGTAGTCTCACATGGAGTAGTTTAGAAGCAGCTTTGCTAAAGGTTCTGAATTTGTAAGCAATAACGGTAAACAATGGAGTCTTGTTTCAGACTCAGTGGTCTGATCCTAAAACACTCTTCCACATCAAGGTAGACTGTTATTAGAAGTCATTGTACCCCAAATCTATTTCTAATCTGAGGAACGTTCACATTTCTGTCACATTTTTGTCTGTAAAAGAGAGCAAAGTTGTCGTGGGATTTAGATTTAACCTATGTGTAATCAATATATAATTTAAAAATGGAACAAAAAGAGTGAAATCTTGAAAAACATCAAAGGATTACCAACAATTAGGCTGAAAAGAAATAATGTTGATACATACGATTAGGGTTTCTACCTAGTTTAGGAAAGCTGGGTAATTGAAAGGGTTTGCTCAAGGTTTTGACTGTTAGTGAGGATTAAAAACCCTTTAAATTGAAATTAAATATTGATTTGGCTCAATCGTAATTGCTAAGTTCCCTACCTACTTCAGTTTGACTTTATAGAGTTTATGATCACCACCTCTGTCTCAAATTTCCTTCTAATGAAGTGAGAGCGATAATTTATGTCATGTGTCTTTAAGGTTACTCCTAGCTGTGCGATCACATATATTTCAAGCACAGGTATATGATTCTGTGTGATTCATAAATAGAAATATTAAAATTTGGATATCCTGTTGTTAATATGCCACTTCTGCACATTATTTATTACATTATTTCTACTCCCCTCCTATCAACACACACTAGAATGGATGCATCTAGAAGATGAGGGACTTTAACCATCCTGTTCAACTGCTAAATCACCAGTGCCCAGAATAGTAGCTGGGCATAAAAAATACTCCATAAATATTTCTTGAATAAATTAATAAGTAGCCGGCAGTTAGAGCACATATAAATCAGATTGTACTGCTGTTGGCAGTGATTGAAATCCAGGAAATAAAAAACAAATACGAGGTGTATGTGTGTGTGTGTCCAGAGCAAGCAGAGGAAGGGATGAAAGGAAGCAAGTGCCAATCATATCGAATTACCCCAAATTTAATTCTGATAGGGTCCATTTATGTCATCCTTCCCAAATTCTACCCTCATGGTTTCTTTTTTTTTTTTTTTTTTTTTGCCGTACACAGGCCTCTCACTGTTGTAGCCTCTCCCGTTGCGGAGCACAGGCTCCGGACACCCAAGCTCAGCGGCCATGGCTCACGGGCCCAGCCGCTCCACGGCATGTGGGATCTTCCTGGACTGGGGCACGAACCCGTGTCCCTGCAGCGGCGGGCGGACTCTCAACCACTGTGCCACCAGGGAAGCCCTCTTTTTTTTTTTTTTTTTTTTATTGTAACAATAGATTTTTTTTTTAACTTTTGTAGTTATATTTTGTTTTGTTTTTGTTGTGTTTCGATCAGAAGAAAAATCCACGGAGCTTTCCTTCCATGTTTAATGTTCCATCAGGTTGTCATCCTACAGATTGTCATAAAAATATGACTTGACCTGATGTTATCTACAACTATCTGGAACATATTTTCTCCAGTATTTGAATTTAAGCTTACCATAGATGTAAGACATCACCTCCGATTCAATGATTTGTAACTGATATCTAGTCATAAAAGAAAAACATCTATGTCATGAGTAATGTTTACCCGCATCTAAGGCACTCCAAGTTTTTTGGGAATCCAACTAAATTAGAAGAGCTATCAGTGATATCTTTGGTTTAGAAATTATCTACTCCTGTATTATCTTTTAAATTATACAAAAGAATTTCAAACAATTCATGAGTTTATAAAGCAAAACATTGCATTTCTAAATACACGTATTCAAAACATTTTTATTTTTAAATTTCTTTTGCCTTTATTATTTACATAATGAGACTCTACTGTAGTCAAGGCATTGTTCTGTTACTCGTTTTTTGTCACTTAACAATATGGCGTAACGACTTTCCTTGTCAGTACAGAAGTCTATCTCATTCTTGCTAACTATTGCACCAGACTCCACGGACCCACTGGTACAGGGTTTGTGCCTTTTAAGCATCAGTAGATAACACCAAGCTGTCCTCTGAAATTAATTCCAGTAGTCTATTTTCCAACTAAGATTATGAAAGTCTCTAAGATGGCTCTCTATGATCCTTACATCCTGATATTCACACACTTCTGTAACTCTCTCCCCTTGAGTAGCGGCCCAACCTATTGACTCACTTTTAACAAATAGAATATTTCAGTGATGGACTGTTATAATAGATTATGGCTTCCATCACTCTCGCTCTCTCTCTCTTTCTCTCCCTTTTGTGCTGGGGGAATCAAGATGTCATATTGCCCTTTGGAAAGACCCATGTGCCCTGGCAAGGAACGAGACCCTCAGTCAAATAATTCACAATGAACTGAAGAACCTTAACTGTGTGAGAGCTTAGAACTGGATCCTTCAGTTCACCTGAGACTTGCTGAGTCTTGAGATGAATGCAGCCCCAGCCAAAAGTTTACAACCTGCTGAGAGACCCTGAGCCAGAAACAATTGGTCAAGCACCTCCCAGATCCCTCACCACAGAAACTATGAAGTAATGAACATTTGTTGTTTAAAATTGATGTTGTAGAGAGATATGTTACATAGTAAGCTTTCGTTATAACACCTTGCTGTCCCTTGATTTTCATTCATTTAGTTTTCTGCTAATCTAATGGAAACACTAGTGATGGGGACATTTATAATTGTGTGTACAAGTATGTGTGTGTAAATTCCTCCTTCAAGTCCTTTGCTCATTTTTCTATTGATCTGTTTGTCTTTTCTTGTTGATCTGTAGAATTTCTAATGTATTTAAGTGATTAATGCTTTGTTTTTCATAGCTGGTGCATATATTTTCTTTCTACCCTTTTAACAATATATAATTTACAATTCACGTGCAGTCAACCATACAGATTATTCCCCTTGTCACTTCTAGGTTTGTATTATAATTAGAAAATCAATGTTAATACTTTCCTGCATTTTCTTCTAAAAGCTTTAGGATCTGTTCTTCATCTAGCTCTTGAATCCATCTGTAGAAAGTTATATTTTAATGAGGTATGGAGAGGGCTAAATGAAATTTCCCAACTGGATAACCAGTTGTCAAAGTATCAGTGTGAAGTATTTTATTGTTTACCTCCTACTTCATATGTCAAATTTTGGATAAGTTGAATCCTCATAAAAACAAACTTTTCTGAACGTTATATTCTGTACCGTGAATTTTATTATTACTTCCTGCAATAACCAAGCTGTCTAAATTGCTGTAATTCTATAATATGTTTTGATATTTGGTAGGACTAGTCTCTAGTTGGTCTTCCTTTCAAATATTATCTTAACATTTTGTGCATAATTTTCCATTAAATTTAAAATCTTCATAGATTTAAATTTTCAGATTACCCTTGATACGAAGAATAATTTGGAGAGAGTTTACCTATTTCAAATACTGAATCCTTCTTACCAGGGACATAAGGTAACTTTCCCCTTTCTTCAGGGTATGCTTTATGACCTTCAGTAAATTTCTATAGTTTTTTAATTAGGTTTTATAAGTTTCTTACCACACCTAATCATAAGTATTTAATGAGTTTCGTGGCTATTCTAAATGGGACCCATTTTTCGATTACGTTTTAAATTGGTCATTGCTAGTGTATAAGAAACCTATTGATTTTTCAATATTGATTTTTTATCTGGCTACTTTCCTGGACTCTTACTAGTTCTGGTAGCTTTCGCATTGATTCTTGTTGAGTTTTTTTTTTTTTTTTTTTTTTTTGGTAAACAGTTTGTTTCAGATAGATGATAGAAAGAAAGAAAGATAGATAGATAGATATAGATAGATAGACAGATTATGTGTGTATGTATATACACATACAGACATATATTCTTTTCCTTTCATTTGATTGCATGGTCTATTTTATCTCCGAAAAGTATCAATATTAGCATAATAACTGGGATTCTTTTCTTATTTCTGACTTACTGAAGATTCTCTTTTGTATCAGTTTTCTTGGTGCTATTGTAACAGTTGCCCATAGACTTTGTGACTTAAACATTAATGCATTATTTTACAGTTCTGGAGGTCCCGAATGAGTCTTGCAGGACTATAATCAAGATGTCGGCAGAGCTGGCTCCTTCTGGAGGCCCCAAGGGAGGATCTGCCTGTTGCCTCCACCAGTCCCTGGAGCCTGACTGCATTCCATGGTTCAAGGCTCCTCTTCATGTCACTTAAACATCTTGTTTCCATCATCACATTGCCTTCTCCTCTCTCTAACCTCCTGTCACCCACATAACCCAGGATCATCTTCCCATTTCAAGGACCTTAGCTTAATTACATCTGCAGGGTCACTTTTTCCATGTAACGTAACATATTCTCAGGTTGCAGGAATTAGGACCTTTTTTGGAGAGAGGTATATTATTCAACCTCTCACACTTACTAATAAAATATTTCACTATTGTTTATGTTGTTTTCTTAAGGTTTCTGGTAGATTTTTAAAGCCAAGTTTTAAAAGTTTATTTTTATAACTAGCTTACTAAGAGGGTTTTTTTTTCTGAGTCAATAACAAATATTATAATGAATCAAATGATTTAATCATCCATATTGAGATGTTTATTCACTTTTCTCCTTTAATTTGTTAATGGACTAATTATATTAATGCACATGTCTCATAATCTAAAATACTTCTCTGTTCTCAGCACATATCTTTTGAGCATAATGTATTAATAGTCTGCTAATACATTCCTGAAATTAACTTGGTACCAGTTTATTTATGATTTTTGTACCTGTGTTCATGAATTTTCTTTTATGTTCTATTTTCGTTCACTTTTGATATCAGAGTTATATTACATCAATAGAATGCTTTGCGAAAGACCCTAATCAAAAAGCATATGTTACAAGGAATTATTTCTTCTTTAGAGGTGAAGTTAGCTTCACCTATAAAACATCCTGACCCTTTTTTTGCCTTGTCATGATAGATAAGCTTTCAATACTTTTCCCACGTACTATTAACATTTTCTACCATTCCTTAGGTGAACTTTGGTAATTTCTCTCACTAGAAAATGTCTTTTTTTTAGGTGCTTAATTTTTAATATAAACTATATTTAAATGGGCACTATATTAAGAATGCCACTTATTTTCTCATTCCTGCTGTTATTTGTTAGTATTTTTATTGGTGAAAGTTACCCAAGTTTGTTCATTTTATAATTTTAAAGAGTTTATTTTTAGTTTTATTGATCACTTCTTTCTGTTCTTCATTTATTAGTTTCCAGTTTTACCTCTATTAATTCCTTTTATTTTCCCTAGCTTTGCTTTGTTTCCCCCACTCCTCTCTCCAGCTTTTTTTGCTACTCTTAATACCTTTAGCATCAAAATAGTTATTAATATCTGTTTAGACTGTGTCTTTATTTCACAATTTATTTAGAAGAACACTTTTGAGGTTTCACTTACAGAGAAATTTCAAGCTTCTGATTTTATTGCATTATATTCAGGGAATATGGACTGTATTATTTTTGCTTTAGGAATTAACTGGAATTTCCCTTAAGGCATAATTCTTGACCTATTTTTATATGTCCTATTTGTTCTTGAAAAGACCATGTGTTCCCTATCTCTTCAGTGCCAAGTTCCTTTCTTTCTTTCATCATATCTATTATATCATGCATATTAATTGCATGCCTAAATTCCAACATTAAACCTAAAACATCTTTTAAAAGAAAAAAGCCCTCATATTGAATAAAAATGCACATTGTCTGTAAGAAATGTTGAATTAAAAGGAAGTGGGAAAGATATGCCAGAGGAGAGAGTAAATCCTGACTCCTTAGAGTGAAATATACAGTATTAATACCATAGAATTAAGTTTAAAAAATAATAAATGGGATTTAAAAGATTTTACTGAGAAAAAATATATTTTACAACAAAGATATAAATCTTAAAAATATCTGTGCACCTGGTAGTACATCATTTTAAACACATGTCAAAATGTTGTTAATATAAAGGAATTAGGAGAATTAGGAGACCTTAACACATTTTTCTTATTTCTTGGAAAAGCAAAAGGTCAATAAACTATAAAAAGATATATTTGGGGCTTCCCAGGTGGCACAGTGGTTAAGAATCCACCTGCCAATGCAGGTAACACAGGTTCAAGCCCTGGTCTGGGAAGATCCCACATGCCATGGAGCAACTGAGCCCGTGCTCCACAACTACTGAGCCTGCACTCTAGAGCCTGTGAGCCGCACCTACTGAGCCCACGTGCCACAACTACCGGAGCCCATGCAACTAGAGCCCATGCTCCGCAACAAGAGAAGCCACCGCAATGAGAAGCCCGCACACCCAACAAAGAGTAGCCCCTGCTTGTCGCAACTAGAGAAAGCCCACATGCAGCAACAAAGACCCAATGCAGCCAAAATAAATACATTAATTAATTAATTAATTAAATTTAATTTTTTTAAAAAGGTGTATTTGGTAAACTTCAACACTTTTTCAAAACAAACAAACACAGCTAGGAAGAGAAGGAAATTTCGTCAAGATGATAAGTGCCATGTAAAATAAAAAATATAGCTAACATCATACTTAGTGTTGAGAACAAATGAATCCCTAAGATTGCGAACAAGGTACTTTTACTTTTATTTTTTTAAAGGAACATCTATATATTTATTTTTTGGCTGCGTTGGGTCCTCATTGCTGTGTGGGCTTTCTCCAGTTGTGGTGAGTAGGGGCTACTCTTCATTGCGGTGCACGGGCTTCTCATTGCTGTGGCTTCCCTTGTTGCAGAGCACGGGCTCTAGGCACGCAGGCTCCAGTAGCTGTGGCACGTGGGCTCAGTAGTTGTGGCTTGTGGGCTCTAGAGTGCAGGCTCAGCAGTTGTGGTGCACGGGCTCAGTTGCTCTGCGACATGTGAGATCTTCCCGGACCAGGGCTCGAACCCGTGTCCCCTGCATGGGCAGGCGGATTCTTAACCACTGTGCCACTAGGGAAGCCCCAAGGATATTTACTCTTACTACTTTTATTCAGTAGTGTATTAAAGGTCCTATTCAGTTCAATAAGTCAAGCCAAACAAATAAAATCACAGAGTTTGAAGGAAGAAAGCCGTAAAGGAACTTAAAGAATGGTAAGGCTTCTCTACATCATTCAAGCTTAAAATGATGGCGCCCATAGATATTTATGGTGATGAGATTGTTCTGTATCCTGGTTGTGATGGCAGTTATTAAGAATCTACGCATGTAATAAAATGGAATAAAACTATACACACACATTCCCGGTTTTGATATTGTACTGTGTTTACACGACCATTACGGGAAACTTGATAATTGGGACCTCTCTGTGTTATCTTTTCAACTTCCTGTAAATCCACGATTATTTCAAAATTTAAGAGGTGAAGAAATGAAAAAGAAACCTAAGCCTACCTGTGCTTAGCAGAATAGACCTTAACCAGTTTTATGACAACCTATTACCCACATTCTGTATCACTGCTGCATGTATGACTAAGATTCAACTGAGGCGCTGCAGAAACATCTCCCTTGTTTAACTGCTAATGAAGATATATCAATATGTGTGGCTAAATGAAACGTCTATTGCCTATTTTCTCGATGCCTTCCTAAAAAAGTAAAATGGAGAAAGAGAGGAAGAAACAACTTGGGAATGAGAAATAATATAAAGAAAGCAGAAAATATAAACAGCACAACTTGACACTAGAAGGACGACGTAAGGATTAGTCAACGTTTTGTGTATGTTTTCTATTAAATTAGTTTTATTAGGTTACAAATTTCATGAATCTTCAGGAGAGCATTACACTAAAGAGGAGTATGAAATGGCATCTAAACATTCTATTGTCCCTTTTAAGTATTGTAAATCCTGATACTTTATGGACTTTCATGTCATTGGAAACTGTAACCACGTTAAAAAACACGGGTAATTTATCTATTGGCGCAGCTCAGATCTCTGTCCGTTTTATCCTTCTTTACCTATTTAAGCTAAATTTTAAATTATTTCCCTTACCCTCTGCCCCTTCCCCATCAAACAAACATAGACTTCAACTTCTTAGCCCTTTTTGAGTCAACGGAGTCAAAACTAAGAGTAATTAAAAGGTTTAAAAAAATAAGTATTTTTAGAGACTATTTGTGAAACCACAGAAATCCCCAGAAGAGAGGAAATTACCAATAAGAAATTTCTCCCAATCTCAGGTTGACTACACGCAGCTTTGAAGTGGCCTGAATTCTCTGGCCTCTTTCTTAAGTGGAGTTGGTCCCTTGAACACATATGAAGAGAAAGACCTTTTAAGAAAATCTAAAATCTTATTAAAAGTGCCTGAGGATGTATTTTGATATTCACAGAGAAAGTCACTATTTAATTCCTTATTTAAAATTCTCTTCCTTGATTTCTTTTTTCACTTGTAAGAAAGATGGCACCAGGGTGTAAGTTCAGGTCAGCTGATCCAGAGATACAGCCTGTCACTTAGAAGCGTGACCGTACAAGTTGACTCCAGGCACTTCATCTCAGGGACTGTGTTCTAAAAAGATTCTCAAAAAGATTAAGGAACGACATGAAAGGCAAATAATCTCCTCTGCCACCCAAATGTCCCTCTTCCAATAATGGCACCACCAGCAACCTAGTTATCCTAGACAAAAATCTGGTTTTTCAATCACCGAGTTCTGTTGGTTCTACTTCTGACATACCCTTCAATATGCTTCTTCTCCCAGAACTGTTTCCACTGTCAGTACTCTTCCTGAAAATACATGCTCTCCACACCCTCTGTTCACTACCTCATCCCAATCCAGTCTTCACTGCGGCCAGGCTAACCCTTCTGAAGCGTGTACATTATCCTTCCACTGGCAAAGGTTCACTTTTGCCAAAAATACAAAGACCAAACTCTTTCGTATGCCTTTTGCAATTTATTTTCCTAAAGATGGAATGAAGTTAAGCTTCCCGCTGAAATTTCACATAAGGAGAAAAAAATAAGGGCTCTGTAATTTCCTATCATTTTAACCTCTATTAAAGCCACTGACATCATGAGGTGGTATATTCATAACTATGTGGATAAACACACTCCAGGAAGTCCAGAAAACAAAGGAACAGATCATACTGTCCTATGTGAGTTGAAAATATAAACTAACTCCTCTTCCAAACATCATTAGAAGTCAGATCCTCCACACTTGACACACACATTTCTTTCATTGCAATGACTACACTACCCAAACCTCAGAACAGTAACATCTCTGAGTTGTATGCCGACAGAAACCATTTTCACTTGACGAGAAGAAATCCTCCCAAATTCTCAAGCTTCATCCAGTGTTTAGTTTTTGCAAGCTGTATGTTTATTACAGTCAGAAATTATACAAAGTTATGAAATTGGGAATAAGTTGATGCCACATCGTCTATATGTTCCTCTTTAAGTAACTGGAATTCAACAAGTAGAATATTTATTTCTATCTATGCAATCACCAAAACAAAAGAAAGAAAACTATGTTTAAATTTCTACAGCACAGATTTTTTGCTACTATGCCAACTCTAAACATGCTTCCAGGATTCGAGTATAAAGGACCCTGCTTTGTGAGTAACTCTAGAGATGGAAGAATTCGTTTAGGATACTTGCTACTGATATCTAGGTGGGAACTCCCCATCTAATAATTCAATTTTTTCCCATTCAAAGACAGCAGTGTCCACCAATACATACCTTACTTCCAAAGCACACGGCATCCCATTTTCAAGGGCTAAGATGAGTTAAGTCTTTCAAATATTTGATTAGGAGACAGAGGAAACCGTTTTTCCCTTGGTCAGTAAACAAACGCAGAGAGAACAGCTTTCCAGTGTGTTGAAGATTCTCTGGCAGATCATTAATCCCAGAAAAATCTCTCCAAACTTACTGATGCGTGGATTCCATTTTCAAATTTCTCATTAGTTCCTCTTTATGGATTAAATGCTGATGTTCACGAATGAATGCACACAGCTTCAGCTGATGGATGTAATTGGGTTGTAATGGATTTTAGCTGCTGTTTCTTCTGATCTAGCCAATTTGAAATGCAGTATCAATGTATTCTCCCCATCTCTCAGTAGGGAATGAGAAATTGAAACCTACAAGATGAAATGTATCAACTTTCATAAAGTCAGCTTCAACCATCATAAAACTGTTAAACTTCTCATTATCATTCTATCGCAGTTATTTCTCAAACTCTAGTCTGGCAGTCAAAATATTAAAGTGTATTTGGAATAAGTAGAGTTGATCCTCCAATGTTCTGTGTGTCTTCAACATTGATTTTGGTGCTGTAAATATCACCAAGTGAAAATGACATTAACACAGCAAAATTTAACACCAGAAACATAAAATGACAAGAAAAGATTTAAAGGTTGCAAAACCTTCTGCAATTTTATATTTAAAAACAGGATTTGCAGCTACACTAGGTTCAATAACAAAGATTACATGTTTCCAATCCTCAAAAGTTGCTACTGAGCTGTTCTTTTGGTGTTGGATTCCTGTGTCTCTTAGCACTGGAACATCTAGTGACGAATGGAAGACACAGATCAGCGAGGACCCAAGTTGTTAGCCGTCTCAGTCTCTTCATTTCCTACATTGCTCTATGTGTGTATGTTTTTCACGTCCCAACCAGTATTTTCATGTAGTTATATATTCATGAGCTCTGTAACAGTGGGGTCAGAATTCAGTTGAGCTCAAATAGACTGAACTTTCCTGTTATCACTAATAGTGTAAAATGGAAGCTAGAGTGAAACAGCTATTTTATTAAGAATTGTCAGTGAAGAGTATTATGGGAAAACAATCCTCTATTCCTCTCTTAAATCCTCCTTTTAAATTAATGCAGAAATTCAAGTTTCTCATACAATTCTAAAGTTTACTTAAATAATGCAAATCACACTGTAAAACATGACTAGACATTTACACACCACTTCTATTTTATTCTACAGAGACAACTTATCGCTGGTAAAACTAGAGGACTAGATGGAGAGAAAGGGAAGACATATTACCTAGTTCTTATCTGTTGTGTCTCTGGATTTAAACAACATTTTCTTTGTACTGTGCATCTTAGAAAACTATAAAAATGCAACTATTCTTCAGGCTCATGAAACTTAGGCAGATAAAGTGACATAGCTGGGAGGAAATAGAAGCCATTAATGTCTTATTTGCTTTTCATAAATAATACTAATTAGCACATACATTTCACTTAGCATCTTCAAAACACTTGACAAACATTAAGTAATTAATTACTTAAAGAGAAGACCAGGATGAGCTTACTTGGAATCTCCCCAAGGACACTCAATACTTCTTGGTTCAAACAGGTTTTGAAATAACAAGAATAACCTTTCTTGTGGTATCTGACTGCCAGTTCGAGCCCAGAAAGTACCTGAGTGCGTGACAATTAGATGGTTTTAAAAAGGTCAGTTGGATTTTGTGTAACCTCTAAAATGAGAGGTTAAATTTTTTCTGATCTCTCTCTCTCTCTCTCTCTCTCTCTCCCTTTCCCCCCTTAAACACACACACACACACACACACACACACACACACACACTGGCTTAATCTGCCAAATTAAAATCCTCCCTCCTACTCAAAAGGCCATATCCAGAACCAAATTTATGACTATGATGTTAACATCCAACCAAACCTACATAGGAAGGCATCAGTTTAAAGGAAAAATAACTGGATTCATTCCTGTAACTTAATAATAAAATCGGTCATTATTATCTATCAAGACTATCTCTTCCTTTTCTCCCCATAGGAGAAAAATAAACTCAGACCAGTAATTTGCTTTTCTGCAAAGGAGGAGCCTTCCTATTGACAAAAAGTAGAATTTAACCTCTTGATCATTCATTGTTTTTATTTGCACCTGAGTTAAAGGTTTAAAATGGAATCATCTTCCTTACTGAGAAGAACCTCACTTCAAACATGATAAAAGTTCTGAGAAAAAATGATATATGAATTTTCATAGCCATTCCATAAACTTTCTGTTGCTAAACGGGCTTAGTGTCATATAAGCTCCACTAGGTGACTCACTGAAACGGTAGAACAATCTCCTTTTATCAACAAAAAACTCTCAAAGAGAAGAGAGTACAGTAGGTCTATGATGCACGTAACAAGTATTCTTTAGTCCCATCGTAATTCAAACAAGGTTTGGAAATGCCTTTGCAGGCAGTATGTGTACAACTAAAAAATCCAATTCAATGCTAAATATTCACCACTTATATTTTATTAAAAATAATATTAGCTAGCCTGACCACCTATCCCATTATTTACACCTAGCGAAACTGGTTTTAACTGCTTCTGAAAATCAGCTTCCCCGCTCAGAAGATGAAGGTGTGCTATAACCAGGTTAAAATAATTAAAAGAAAAATGTGCCCAGTGCATTGAGAACAATTCCAAAGAGAGGATTTCAAAAACAAAACAATAATATAGATATACTGATATTTGCTTATATTTTGGTAATTGTATTAAAAAGGGATCTAAATTATTTGGGGAGGTTTTATAATAGACTTACTGTAATGATGCTTTCTTTCAAAAAGTCATATACTTTTACCTCTCAAGCTGATAATCTAGTTTGTATGTCTTTTCCATCCTACATGATTCCCAGTTTTACCTCTGAGATATCAAGACTTGTTTCACACAACTGGCTCCATATACAAGGTCAGTGCCATGTAAAGGATCACTTACCTTAAATCTCATCACTGTAATGCCTGAGCCATTTAGATGAGGTGAGGAGAGAATCAACACCTTTCATCTGGAGCTTTAAAAACAAACCTGGTTTATTAAGTTCATTACGTTGAAAATGGAACTCAATTGTATTAGATTTTTCCATATTTAAAAATAGATCTGGGATGGTTTGTTTGGGGTTCCAGGAGGCTTTCTGCACACTTTAAAAGTAGCAATGCAGGGCTTCCCTGGTGGCGCAGTGGTTGGGAGTCCGCCTGCTGATGTGGGGGACACGGGTTCGTGCCCCAGTCTGGAAAGATCCCACATGCCGCGGAGCGGCTGGGCCCGTGAGCCATGGCCGCTGAACCTGTGCGTCTGGAGCCTGTGCTCCGCAATGGGAGAGGCTACAACAGTGAGACGCCCGCGTACCACAAAAAAAAAAAAAAAAAAAAAAAAAAGCTTGGCATCAATACTTAATTGTACAGCAAGGACATTGCACTAAACTCTTTTCATGTTCCTTAGCACTGAACCACATTTCATCTGTCCAGATTATGCAAAATTAATTTTTGAGATAGTGGTGAGATATTGTTTCCTTCAGTTAAGAAGAATGATTCAAAGGAATAGAACTGATCTTTTCCTATATTTACAGAGTAAAAATGTAAGGAGAATCCAGAGGGATAGCAGAATCCCTCACGCTACTTCTTACTGCCTTTCTGTTTGATTTGTGGACAATCTCTAAGTTTTTCTGGTGAGGAAAAAAAAACTTTTACAGGAAGGAATGAAAAGAATCTCTCTCAGTGTTCAAGAAACTTCTCAAAGTAATACAGCACCCACAGTGAGAACACCCTTTGGTAACTGCATTGGACAATTCAGTTGCTCACATCATGTTTGCAACCACCTATGTAGGTGTGCCCAATAAATATATTATACATTTTATTAGCATTTGACCAAGTCCGACCTCTCACACCCTTTCCAATGAATGCCACCATTCTCAAGCTGTTTCCCTTTCTCTCTCTTACACATACACTCACAAACTCACACACACTCACACAACACAATTATTCTTCATATTCAGCTGCCACTATTATTCCCCGATCTACATAGATAGATAAATAGATAGATAGGTAGATAGATAGATAGATAGGTAGATAGATAGATAGATATTATGATTAGAGCAGAAAGGATAACTTACAAGCAAAAGTGCTTGGTCATTATTATTTTTATTGTATCTTATTAGTTTGTCTACTTTACTCTTGACCTCTTAAGATACAACTGCCTTTATTCCAGACTGCCAGTTAGTACGGAAATTCAGAGGACGAGATTGGAGAATTTTGATCTAAATCCTTTATTTAGAATTGGAGAATGCCAATGGACAATGAAAAGATCCGCTCTCATGGAGTTTATCTTCTAGTGAGAGAAGACAGAATATTGACTAAATAAAATAAATAAGGTAAATATTCTATGTTAGAATCTAAATGTTAAGGAAAGTAGAACAAGCAAAGGGGATTGGCAGTGCCAAGGGCTGCCTCATGAGAAAATGACAGTGAGCAATCTTGAAGGAAGCCAAAGCGGGAGCTATTGGATATTTGCGGGGAGAGAATTGTGGGCGGTGTGTCTGCCATGCTCAGTTATGCATGCTTGGTACACAACCTGAGCCCAACACGATATTTCTGAGGCAGAAAAGGCAGCAAGTGCGAAGTGCTGGGGTGAGAGCATGCCTCACAAGTTCATGAGAAAGGACCATCACTGTAGCTGGAGCAGAGAGAGCAAAGAGGGTAACAGAGGGGCATGAGATGAGAGAAGGAATCGGGGCCCAAATGAATCTGAGTTTCCCTTTTATAATCCATCCCGATTGGTTTTATGTGAGGACCTCATAGGTGGAAGGCACGTGTGGGAATAAAGCTTATCCAGAGGGAATCTTGATGATGGCTCTGACTCATGGTCATCACCGGCTTCCTACTGGTGCATTAATGACTCCAGCAGATCAAAAGGCAACAGAATGACGTGAAAGGAGCACACGGTCATGTATCAGATAAACTGTTTTGAATTTGACTCCATCACTTTCTAGATGCAGAACTACAGGTTAATTTCTTAACTTGGTGTCAACTCAACTCAGCAAACAAATTGCTCTTACCAGAAAATCTAACATAGCAGGACCCCGGCTCCCACAAAAAAGGAAGTATTTGAAGATTTACGCCTCAAGCAAGCAGTTTATAGTCTAAATGAGGAGTTGGCAAACTTCTTCCACAAAGGATCAAATAGTAACTATTTTAGACTTCGTGAGCCATTTGGTCTCTGTTGGAGCTACCCAACTCAGCCACAGTAGCACAAAAGCAGCCAAAGACAATATGAAATGAATGGGCATTGCTGTCTTCCAATAAAACTTAATACACAAAAACAGGCAGTGGCCAGATTTTGCCCATACTCAATGTTTTTCCATCTACAGCATCATTACCTAATACAGCAGCCAATAGCCATATGCAGCTCTTTAACTCATGGCATGTGACTAGTTGACTAAGGAACTACATTTGAAATTTTATTATAATTTTAATTAATTTTAGTTTTAATAGTCACATGGCACTAAGGGTTACTGTATTGAACAGCACTGGTCTTAAGGTAAAGATAGGCCTAGGAGAATATGAAGACTATGTTAAAAATGACAGACGGGGCTTCCCTGGTGGCGCAGTGGTTGAGAGTCCGCCTGCCGATGCCGGGGACATGGGTTCGTGCCCCGGTCCGGGAAGATCCCACATGCCGCGGAGCGGCTGGGCCGGTGAGCCATGGCCGCTGAGCCTGCGCGTCCGGAGCCTGTGCTCCGCAACGGGAGAGGCCACAACAGTGAGGCCCACGTACAGAAAAAAAAAAAAAAAAAAAATGACAGACGTCATATTGGTACAAGGAAGAAGTAAGTAGTACTGACTGGGCGTTTAATTGAAGGCTCCATATACTAAGTGGCATTTGAAATGGGTCTTGAGAAATGAGTAGACTTTTTTGGTAGGCTTTCTAACCTTGCTTGCAAAACGAAAATAGAAGTACCCAGAGGGAATCTTGAAGTGTTTTATACTTAGAGACACTTGCTAGGCATTCTACTGTTTTCCAAGATTACTGAGGTACAATGGGAAAAGTTCAGGCTTTAGCAGTGGGAAGGACAGATTTAAAACTTATCTTACTTATCACATGAGTTTAGATAAGCCCCCTTATCATTCTAAGCAGTGGTTTTCTCATCTTTAAGATGGAAAAGGTACTATTGACTCTAAGAGTCAAATGACCTGAGGTCATTTGTCAGATTGAATTATAGTACCTAAGATAATGCTAAGAACTTGGGATTCGATTACTGAGTTATTTTAATTATTATTTAAGTTATTTAATTATTATTGTGTCACAAATATAACTTCAATCAATTCTCACAACTCTGTGTGATTAAGGAAGGGTAGGCATTATAATCTTCATTTTTTTTTTGTAGGAGAGTTCTTTGTGTATGACATGTATCTTGCCCAAGACCAGTAGCTCATAAATGGTAGAATCAAGTTCAGAAGGCTCAGAACTCCTCATACATATTCCAGTGCTTTTCCCACTACCTGTTATTAACTCCCTTGTTAAGACAAACTAGTGAAATATTTGGAATACCAGGTCTAGACTGAATCTGCTATCTCAGTGGGTTTTAAGATATATTCAGGCTGATGGTTTCATCCAACTAGTCACTCATATTTACTCGTCAGATTTCCTGTTTTGACATGAACTCTGTGCAGACTTCATTTATTATTTAAATAACTTTATAAGATATATCTCCATCTGTATAATCGTTCATCAGTGCCACAGTCTAGAGCAATGAATCTTGACATTCAGAAGCATTATGTAAAACAAACCAAACATGCTAATACCTAGGGCTTTATATCTTAAGCCTTCCTTGACATGGGTTTGTTTTATGTCCCGTCTATTCTATGTTCATCTTTAATTTATGTTTAAACAGCTTATGTTTAATTTATGTTTCAAAGTGAAGCCACAAATCGCCTAAAATTTAAGGAATTTCATTCCATGCCATCTCTAACCCCACCTTGTGTCTTAACACTCATAAACACAGGCACTGAGCAACACAATGATCTGTCATATTTCCAAACAAAAACGTAATAAGATGCCATAGGTAACTGTAAGCATGTGTCTTCTTTCCTTACATCAAAAAAGAACGTAGATTAATAACGATAAGCACTGTAGAAAGCACCTGTGTTGAAAAGCAGGGAATTTTTGGTTTTGACTTCTTCTGTCCCTTCATTGTACCCATTTTTAAATCTCCTTTGTCAGATAGGATTTTCCAGCTCCACCTTATCCTTGTGCATCCCTCTGGGTGTGTATGAAAGGAAACTAGCTGGTAGTCTCTGAAGTATTTACCTATGTCCTACTAAAATGATGATGTTTCCAGCAAAGGGAATGCTGCCTACCTTAAGGGTCAAACCAATCGTATGATCCTTCTCTTTCCATACCTGACACCAGAACTTCTCCATTTTCTTTCTTGTAACCAGATAATGTATACCTATATGTTCCTGCATCTGTCTGATGTTAGCTTGCTATCTTTTTATGAGATTTGAGGTTGGGACCCAACCCACCACGCCACTACAGGGAAGTAGTCACCTAACAAGGGGAAGAAGTAAACAAAGAAGGATGTCAATTTCTTGGTTCCATCATAGTTCCTTTCACTCTTTCTTTGAACTAGATATCTTTCATCTTTTATGTGTTCCCAAATCAACCTAAACCTATAATGAGCTTTCCCACATTCCAAATTATTATAACATTGTTATTAGAAAAAGTGTATATAACGCTACACTTTTTTTCTAGTCAATTCAAAGAGAATTTTAGAAGTGAGAGCAGGAAAGGAGCATTGAAGCAGTTGAGAAATTTTACTTATTTATGTGTTTGCTTATTTTATTCAACTCCTTCTTTATTACAAAAGGCCAGACTGAGGTCCAGAGAGGTGAAATTTCTTACCAAAATTTTGACGTTAATTAATAGCAGAACTGTGTTCAGCATCCATGTCTTAAAATTTGTATTGCAACTTATTCTATTACATATACTGCTCCTTTTATATATAGACATCTCCATGAATATGCCATTGCTTTGTCTGTTTGTTTTTCATTTTTAATGAGAAACATAACAGTCTAGGGTCTTTTGTAAAAAATTCTCTTCCTATAAGCAAGCTATATGTTTTAAGAAGTTAAACACATAGACTTCATAAATTTCACGGTGTTGTGATATAGCAGAATGTTTATTGTTACCTTGGGGATTTCCGTACAGTCCCCTTCCCATATACTTTCCTACCTTTTTCACAAATTCAAATTTGTCAACTGTTCCTAGTCGAACTCCAAAAAGATTCCCCGAAGAATCCAACCTTCATTGATCTCCCCTTGTACTCAGTCCTACATGTGTTAGCCCTAGATAAGCCCTCATATTGCATTGATCGATACTGTGGCTCCCAACCAGACCATATTTAACATCCACCTAGAGGTGGAATGAGTTCATGACACATAGCTTCCTGTGCTGCCATGTTAGGCATAATTCCTTCTCAATTAATCTGAAGGGCTGAATTCGTACTTCGATGACTTTAAAGAGTGGCTATGACTTCCCAAATGACTGTGAAATCTGGCTTGCACCTGAGTTATTAAGGATGCGCCTCAAAGTCTAGTCTAAGTTTGAACGCTATTACTCCACTAGTATTCTTATCCCTGAAAGACCTTGCTACATTTAGCTGAGCCAACAGTCTTTGCAAACATTGATGTTTCATTCATCTCGTTGTTTAGAAAGATTTGTTTCCCTCTTAATGGCTGAGAATAAAACTTTAAAGGAAAACATCTCCACGGGAAGCCTAGCATTGTTAAGGAATGGATAATCTGTGGCTGCCAGAAAACATTACTCGATTATCAGTTTGAATTTCCTTTTGCTCCTTAGTTTCATCCTGGTAAGTATTTCTTTTATTCCCTTCGACCACCCCAGACTGTTTTTCTCCCTCCTGGCTGTCTCTATAGCTTTCAAATATTTAGCAAGCTTCAGATTTTGATTGATCCCCACCTGTTTTTCTCCTCATCAAGTGCTAACTTCTATCCTCAGTGGACTCCTGTCTGTTGTTCTTTGAGATTAAAAATCAATGAATATTACGAAAGCTGAAGAATTCTTTAACAAGTCCCTTTGTCCCTCCTTTCACCTTCTCACAAAAATTTTTTTTCGTTTTATCACTTCCCTTTCAAAAGTACCATATACCTTAATTAAATTATTACAATTCTTTTGAGGATTATGAATAAATCTTCATTTGTTTTCTTTATTAGCATTCGATCTGCTTTTGTTAATTGTGTAAATGTTCCCCGTAGGCAGAATAACTCAAATGAGCAATAAAACTCAAATGAAGCAGAGCTTTTTGTTAAGGAGAGTCAATTTGATTAACGTCACAGTCAATATGATGAATGGCAGCATTTTGGAACAAGTTGGCCAGTAACTTGAAACTGACAATATAATGTGTGTGTCATTAGGACTAAATAAATTCAACAATGTATCATAGCGTTGATCTGGAATGCTCCTTGATTTGGGATAAAATAATGATTCTGTGCATTTCCATAATATTCATTCTTAGATTCAATGCTTTATAAATAGACTTTATCATCTTGATGCTCAAATGACATGGAAACAAGTGAACTTCATCAGTGCCAAAGGAGTAAAATGGTCATTCAGGGATCTAGATTCAGTGCTTGGAGTGATGGAAATCGATTTCCCCTGTATGGCTAACATGATGTAGTTAATAAGGAAGGATTTATAGCAAATATAAATAAATGTTCATGGGAAACACTTAAAATGCAAACCAAGAAATTGCAAACTTCCAACTATAGACTTTCTCTGTGTCAACCAAATGCTCGCCAATATTCAACAGTGGATAAACATCTGATTAACAAATTTTCTTGTGAAAAAGGAGAAATAGAAGAAAATGTACCTAAGGATTGGATTAAGAGTGCTATAAGAATAAACTTTCTTCAAGGATTCTAAATCTCAATAACGCATCCCTTATATCTTCCATAACCTAAGGCTCCAGAGATTATGAAAGCAGAAAATAAAGAATAGTTTTTGGTTTTGTTCAGTGTTATTTTGTGGTGGTTGTTGTTTTTGTGCGTGTGTTGATTTTTTTAAGCAAAGTTAGGACACAATTTTGTTTCCTGGGAAAGAGAAGGTAATTTATAAGACTAAAACCCCATCAAGTGAAACTTCAATAAAAGGGAGAGAGACAGAGACGAGAGCTTGTTGTGAATCACTTATTTATCTGATACAAAAAGGAAGTCCCTATAACCAAGAAACAGAAGCAGTAATAAATCCGTTCTATATGAAAGAAAAAATTAATTTAAAGATATATATTTAGACTCTACATGTGAAATCGAACTATATCTTTGCCAGTTTTTCTGCAAATGAACAAACTGATCCTTAAAATTAAAAAAAGTTCATGTAAATTGGCATCAAATAACTATGAACCGATAGCTATTCTTCATCCAAACTCTCTTGGTTTTATCAATAATTAAGATATCCAGATTTCTCCATTACCATGTTAATTTTACTACATTCTCTTTCTCACCTCTAGGACTTACTGTTAGACTCTTTGAAGAAACGATCATGTATTTCTATTTTGATATATTGCCATATGTAAACAAAACATAGACAATTTACTTTTTTTTTTTTTTTTTTTTTTTTTTGGTACGCGGGCCTCTCACTGTCGTGGCCTCTCCCGTTGCGGAGCACAGGCTCCAGACGCGCAGGCTCAGCAGCCATGGCTCACGGGCCCAGCCGCTCCACGGCACGTGGGATCTTCCTGGACCGGGGCACGAACCCGTGTCCCCTGCATCGGCAGGTGGACTCTCAACCACTGCGCCACCAGGGAAGCCCGACAATTTACTTTTGAAGAGACCTAGAGACCTTCTTTTTCTTCAAAAAGAAGAAATTCTGCTGTAGACTAGGAAATTGGTTCCAGACTATACATTCTTGGAGGTAAATGGAGCTTTTAGTACAAAGATAAATTATATACAAATGCAGAACAAGGATCTTCTGGGAAAAGAGAAGTTTAAAAGTACTTTGGGGAAAAAAAAAAAAAGAGTGAAACAACCTAAATCAAAATCTCCTAACAGTCTTTCTTCTAATCACAGTTTTCCTCAACAGTTACTTTATTTCCCCTCTATTTCTTCAACGGAGTAAAAACACAAATGCTAAAGGTTTAGTGAAACAAATGAATGAATATAACAAATCAGAAAGACTCATACAGAGAACAACCTAGTGGTTACCAGAGGGTAGAGAGTTGGGGGAGGGGCAAAATAAGGAAAGGAATTAAGAGATACAAACCACTAGGTATAAAATAAATAAGATACACAGATGTAATGTATATGTATGTAATGCACAGGGAATATAATCAATATTTTATAACTTTAAATGGAGAACAATCCATAAAAATATTGAATCACTATGTTGTACAACTGAAACTGATATAATATATATATATTTTTTTTTTGGCTGAATTGGGTCTTCGTTGCTGCGTGCGGGCTTTCTCTAGTTGCGGCAAGTGGGCTTCTCACCGCGGTGGCTTCTCTTGTTGCGGAGCATGGGCTCTAGGCTCACGGGCTCAGTAGTTGTGGCACACAGGCTTAGTTGCTCTGTGGCATGTGGGATCTTCCCGGACCAGGGCTCGAACCCGTGTCCCCTGCATTGGCAGGCAGATTCTTAACCACTACGCCATCAGGGAAGCCTGATATAATATTTTAAATCAACTATACTTCAATTAAAAATTTGGAAAAAATTCTTTTAAGAAAAACGTGAAGCTGATCAAGAAAGAAAAACAATGCACGTTGAACAGTAGACAAAAGAAGTGGCCAAACTTGAAATGCACAGACAAGGCTCTAGGCAAATTAGAAATGATTACCAAGTTAAATTAAAAAAGGAAACAGTAAAACTGTGATTAGAAACAGTTCAACATTGAGATGCCTATATTCTAAGGTAACCGCATTTCTTTATATCTTGTTCTAAATTACATCAAGTAAGAAGACAATAGATACAGTCAATATAATTTTATGTTATCTTTTTAAATGTTGTCTTTTCTTTTAAATCTACTTGTTTTATACATTTTTCCAAAGTATAAGATACCTGTGTGATTTTCTTTAATCTAAAAACGCATGAAGAACTTCCCTGGTGGTGCAGTGGTTAAGAATCCACCTGCCAGTGCAGGGGACGCGGGTTCGAGCCCTGGTCCAGGAAGATCCCACATGCCGAGGAGCAACTAAGCCCGTGTGCCACAACTACTGAGCCTGCGCTCTAGAGCCCGCGAGCCACAACTACTGAAGCCCGCGTGCCAAGAGCCCGTGCTCCGCAACAAAAGAAGCCACCACAATGAGAAGCCTGAGTACGGCAACAAAAAGTACCCCCCGTTCACCGCAACTAGAGAAAGCCCACGCGCAGCAATGAAGACCCAACACAGCCAAAAATTAAATAAATATTTTTTTAAAAAATGAAAATACAGAAGTGTATGCCCTCTTTTAATTTACTTCACACTATACATGGAAGGCATGAATCATCTGATGATGAAAACCAAGACATTGTTTACCTGGTAGCATTGCATCTTTATTTCACCCAAAGTAACCAGGACAGAAATAAAGGCTGTGATTTAAGTGTTTTGGGATTGAGCGAGCGTCTTTGTAGAAGTTAACGTGGCAGACTCCATCGGGGCTTTTTCTGCACTATGTCAACATTTTCATGTTTCTTGAATGAACTTGGGGTGTTATCACTTTTTCCCAATGCACACATTTAATACCATATTTGTACAGAGCACTCAGGATTCTTAAGAAACAAAAAGTGAGCTACCCCTGGAAAGCGAGGGAGAAGAGACTATTTGCCCTGCCTTCTGTTTCTTTCATCATATCCCTCTCCTTTGGCAATGGCCTTTATCCTCCATGCTCACATCAGTGAAGAGACCAAGGCCAATTCCAACTCTTTGGTTCCTCCATCCTCCTTCTGGGTCCTGTCCTTTTGCTTTGAACCTCCACCCCAAAGAAGGCTTCCAGGCCAGTGACCTTTCCTTTCTTTCTTTTTCAGAAGCTTCTTGTTGTCAGCATACTTGCTCATTTCTTTAGTCCAAGTGTGCCCCTTACAAAAATATCTACTGCCCCTGACCTTTGAAAAGGGCAAAAGGGGGTTTTAGCTAGCGCTAACAGGGAGAGGATGAAAGCCTTGACAGTCTCCACGGAACTCAAGGATACTAAAATTTCTCAAGGTGCAGCCCCCTTCTCTCCGTTTGCCAAATCTTTGTGCTTTTTGAGCAACTGGAGTGAGTAAATCTGAAGCAAAGATAAGGAAGGAAAATAGTTCTCAAAGGGTAAATTGTAGCTTCTAGAGGGGGAAGGAAAACTTGTCATCTTTCAACCCAACTTTCCTTGGCAGAAGCAGCCTTTAAGAATTCCCTTTAAATGAGTTCTCGACTTCTGGCAGGCTTCTGGCTATGCAGCTCCCTTTGTTCAGGAATGATGTTTTAAACTTCCCAGTTTAGCCTCACAGCACAGTTTTCAGGAAAGTTTTTTTATTTTCTATATGTTCTTACTTCTTATCCCTAAGACAAGTTTTTCTGCCAAATAAAACATCAATTTCCAAAGAATTGAATTACCTCTAATATTGTATTTATGGCTTTCTTGATGCCTAAACTATTTATCACACACACACACACCACACACATGCACAAAGAAGTCATATACCAATTAGAGTATGTTTCACTGCACTTTTCAAGTTCATGCATGACTTTGGGTGCGATATTTAATTAGCAGCAATACAGCAAAAGACGACTGACTTTTAGAAACTAGAAACCCACATACAGGCAGAGTCTCCTTCCCCTCTCATCATCTTTTGTGTGTGTGTTTTTAATGAAATACCCCCGGGTTTCAGTGATCCTACAGATGTTTGACACAATACCCGTTCATTAGAAATGCTGTATATTTATCGCATCTCGAAGATGGACTTTTCAGCTCTTTCTTTCAGCCACATGTCTCAGATTAATATGCATTGTGAGAGGACTTATTTGACAGGTACAGAAGGGTTGAGTGGCAAGGAGAGAACATTATGAATCTCACTAGAACTAGGAAAAAGAGGTAGAGTGACTGCACCAAGTCATTGTCAATAGTTCAGTTTGAATGAGTACAGGTGCTATTATCTCACAAGCACATAAAAGGAGAGAGAGGAGAGATAAGAGAGCTGCATTTTCCACCTGTTGGCACATCGATGGGTTTATTCTAATCCGCATCTCTCTCTATGCCCTTCATGAGAGCTTATTCATTTAGCTCCAGTGGGCCCACTGAACGTGGGTATTTTAAATGACTGTTAATGAGACAGCAATTCTCTCATTTTCAGGTTCATAACGACCCCAAGCCACAAAATATCATAGATATCCCATTTCTTTTTTTTAATTAATTTTCATTGGATTATAGCTGATTTACAGTGTTGTGTTAGTTTCAGGTGTACAGCAGGGTGAATCAGTTATGCATATACATGTATCCACTCTTTTAGATTCTTTTCCCATATAGGCCATCACAGAGTATTGAGTAGAGTTCCCTGTGCTATATAGTAGGTCCTTATTACTTATATGTTTTCTATATATAGTAGTGTGCATGTGTCAATCCCAATCTCCCAATTTAACCCTCCCCCTGCTTTCCCCCTTGGTAACCTTAAGTTGGTTTTCTACACCTGTGACTCTATTTCTGTTTTGAAAATAAGTTCATTTGTACCCATTTTTTAGATTTCACATATAAGCCATGTCACATGATATCTGTCTCTCTCTGACTTACTTCACTCAGTATGACAATCTCTAGGTCTATCCATGTGGCTGCAAATGGCATTATTTCGTTCTTTTTAAGGCTGAGTCATATTCTGTTGTACATATGATGCCCTTTTTATTCATATTGGACAGGTGGCAAACCACTTTTCCTTTGGGTCTGTGTTGTCCTTCTCACTTGATAGCTCCACCTGCCCCTGCTGAAGGCCTTCCTGGGTCACAGCATCATCACCATGTAGAGCAAAGGGTTTTAGAGGCTTCCAGCCAATCACCTCATGTGTGCTGTCATCCTCTGACCCCTTCTACCTGTAGACTCTGTGAAGGAGAGATCTCCTGAGTCCACTCCCCCACTCACACCACCTTCCCACCGCTGCTTCTTCGGGTATCTTCACTGTGCCCCGCTGTGTTCAGAAACCTTAGAGGAACGGTTGAGACAATACTGTAGGAGAGCCTTGGTCATCTACAGCCACCCAACACACTTACAAAATTTTATTTTCCTCCAAAACATTTTGCCATTGGTGCTTGCCAAAGAGAGGTGCTATTTTTTGGTTTGTTTTTTTGAAAATGTCAAGGTAACAGAAAAGTTTATTGGGACAGGAAATGTGCTACCTTTGGTCCTAGGAGAGGAGGAACATCGGCCACCTGCTATATATACTAGATCTATACCTTTATGATGAATTTGCTTTGATTTTAAAAGGTTGATGGAACTGAGAGCAGGCCACCCCAAAATGTGTCATATTGATTATTTTAAAGTTACTTAAGAAACAGCCAGTGCAAAGAGGACACTCTGACCCTCTCTTGTCCTCTTGAAGGCAGGAAATAAATCTCCCATGTGAAAGGTACCCTCCGCATACCAGGAGGTAGAAATATATCCTTATCACTACAGACAGGGAATTCAGGGCTTAGAAGGCTGTATGAACAAACCTTGTTACTTCTTTACTAGTTTACTCCCCCAAGCCCAACCTTGTCAATTCTTTACAAATTTATTATTTCTTTATTTAAAAGATATAAAAGCTGATCGCTTTGGTCACTTCTTCGGGTCTCGTATCTTTGTATGTATAAAATTAAATTAAATTTGGTGTTCTCCTATTAACCTCTCTTTTAATACAGGGAGTGTCTCGGCCAAGAACCTAGAAAGGTAGAGGGGAAATTATTTTTCTTCCTCTACAGGGTCAGAGTTTCATCTTGATTTCCACCCAGCTCAATTTCTAGATCGTGGTCTCTACTATTAGTTTCCTTCATGTTCTGTTCTGTTCTCATTAAAAGGAAGCTATTTTTACATAAGTAAGGGAACGCCACAATCTACTTTTTGTCAGCATGCTAAGATAATAAACAAGAGGGGGCCAGAAAAAGAGGAGGCAGAAGTCTCCTATGAAACACTTCAAATGAGAAGGATTTCCTTTTGTCCCTCAAATTTTTGGTTGCAGTTAGACATTTTACCTGACATGTGCACTGTGTATTGTGATATACTTGCATGGTGAATACAAAGATTGTCCTCGACGTAGAGGACAAATCCTGGATTTGTCCTTGACAAGATATGTTGAGGCCAGGTCTCAATGTTCCTCAGGGTTCCTGCTGCATAATTTTTACGTTATCCGAAGGACACGAGGAGATCTCTGGAAGTGAAGGAGTTGTGTGTGTCCTGTGAGACACCAATTCATAAACATGGTTTGTTTGAACCTTTAATGGAAACACTTGTGTTCCAGCTGAAAGAACACAGACAGTCGTTCTTCACTTCCCTGAATGTCACACAAACCCACAGGACTGATGAACAAAGTTGAGTATCAGAAAACCCTCTGAGAGGGGGAAAGAGGGGACTCACAGAAGGAGCAAGTACAAAGTATCAAAAGAATAAATGATCCTACTTTGGAGAAGCATAGTGATCTGGAAGGGGTGCATGGGTACCTTTGGCTCACACTTATATGTTGATATTCTCCTTATTTTCTTCTCACTTAGCTCAATTTTAGGGGCTATATCATCCATTCCCATGGCTCCTCTGTAATTGCTATTACACAGCCACTGTCTTAATTGGAGCAATGAGCAAGTGTAAGTATATGAGTCAGCAGACATCTGGTCCTGTCCAAAACATCCATAAGACATTGGTCTATACCAAAAAGTCTTTGATATTTGGTCCTGTCCAAAACGATTTGGCATGGACCAAATATGCTCATGGATGTTTTGGATAGGAGCAATTTCAAGGACATTTTGGCATGGATCAAATGTCTTAAGGACAGGAGATGGAAGCAGATTCGGCACTTGAATGATGGGTAAGGGGTAAGTCGCCAAGCGCTTGGAGAATCAGCAATCATCAAAGGAAGCCATGGACAGCTTTCCTTAAACTAATAGGTAAACGTTTCGATGAGATCTGTTGCTATGTCAGCGATGACTTATCTTAAGAGTTAAAAGAGAAATAATGCTGACTTGACCATTTTATTTTTATTTTGAAAGTGAATAGGACACCCCCTAGTGACCACAAAATAGGCAGCCGGTTTCTCTAGGTCAGTTAAGAGCCTTCCCATCACGGGAAAGAGGAAAGCCAACTGGAGGGTTGAGGAGACTGTTACAAAAAGATCCACCTGGGAAGAATGTATCCCGCAATGACAGGTTGTGTGACGATGATGTGAGATTGTCAAACACTTTTGTATCCTTCCCTTCAGTCTGGCTTCTGTACCTTTCGAAGGAGCACATGGCTCGATAGGGAGGCAGCCTTGAAATCAACTGACAGAGCGGAGAAAACATTAAGAGCGTCTGCAGCCACAGGACACTCTGCTACAGTGAGATTTGTTGTAGGACAGAAAAGACAGCTTTATAACAGCATCTTATTGATATCGGCTTCCAGAGCATGGATAGGAAAAAAAAATGTATACACTGGCAGCAAGTGTTTGCAGCATGAGTTAGGGTCTTTGATGGAACAAACTGGGCTACCAATAAAGTAGTACAAGAGGGAAAATAAAGATGCTGCAGCAGTGAAGAATGATCATGGGGCCAATAGCATACCTTGGAGTGTCGCACCTCAGCTCCATTTTAGCAATAGAATCATGGGCTTAGACCTCTGGTCTTCCCGTTTGAAGCATCAATAGATGTCTTACCCAAGGGTGACTTTACAGAGACGGTATGATAATAATAGCTTAATGTGAGATAAACATCTATCTGATTGCACAGGTGGAATTCTTAGAAACAAACACCACACTTAGATTCATGCTGATTATAGTAAGGTTATAATAATATTAGCTAAAAAATCAATTTCAAAGTTCCCGTCAAAAGTCATTGATTTGTTATTTTCGAGTGTACAGACTGCTTTTCAGTTGAATTGCTTGATTTGTCTTAAGCCCCAAGTTCACAGATCTTGAAATATTGATTTTATTGTTTTAAAATGGGGAAATTATATAGAGCACCCGTTGGTCAATGGTCAAACTGCAATTAAGTCAATTCAGGATATTTTTTCTAACACGTCACAATCACTGTTCAGAATAGCTTTGATTTGTTGCATTGCTATATTTTTTTTTTCGCCTCTAGGGACAGTGTGGATGCTAATTCAAATTTTTCAAGGCAGGAAATGAGGTGTCTGGTCTGGTAAAGAAAGTCATTCATCAGAGTTACAGTTCTTCCTGGCTGGGGATGTAAACGGAAGCATCTAAACAGTCTAAGAAAGCTGATCTTATGACATCCCTGGAGAAGATGTCGTAGCGCTAACATAAACCATCATTACTCTCCACTTCCCAGGACCTAAGTACTTCAAGGTTAGTGATAGATAAATAGGTTCTGTTTTTATGAAAAGATGTAAAACATGAACGTTTCTTTTGTTCTAATTCCTGATGATGCCTGTGTGTTTGGAGAGAGGGAAAGAGCCCCTTTAGGAAAAAAGGCAGCATCTGATTCCAGTTCTTTCTTGGTTATTCTTGCACTGATTTGAAGGGTTTTTTTTTTTTTTCCTTTCTTAATGCAGTTATATCCCATTTGGACAGCTCTGAAGGGTGTTACTGGGTTTAATTTGTCACATCACACTTATTTCTAAATCTTGTGCATTTCAAACAAAATAATTCTAGATGCTATAGGAGACAGAAAGAATTTTGAGACTCAATTACCTATCTTCAAGCAACTTGCCCTAGAGATAAAGCGGAAGTATATATCATTATTTTACCTCTTACTGGGGGGCTTTGGCATAAAAAAATAACTAAAATTAAATGCAGCTTTTGTGCTCTGAAGCCAGACACCCCACTCTGTTATTTAGTATCTGGGTGACCTTGGACTTGTGCTTTAGTTACCATAGCTATAAATGGTGTTAACAGTACAACATACATCATAGGGTTTTGGTAAGTATTAAATTAGTAACTATACACGAAGTAATGAGAATGCAATCTTGAGGCGATAGACTCAGTAAAAATATATGAACAAGGAAGTGTAGGGGTGGTGAGTGCTGTGTTATCATAGCAGGATAAAGGGATAGCAAAGGGGCTGGGAGAGGACTTACCTAGGTCAGTTGGAGAAGGCCTCCCTGAGGAAGAATTATTTGGACTGAACCAGAGAGTAGAGGGCATTTCACCTCAGAATCTTCTTAAAATGTCACTCTGTATAAAAGTGGAGTTACGGGTGGCTTATGAGATGGAGAAAGAAATCATTTGACTGTGGTTAAGTTGGTCTGGGGAGGCAGTGCTCTTGGTAAATCTTCATTAACTGAGTGATTGAAGGGTTAACTGATTAGTTCATTTATTGCATGAAACCTGGAGAACCAAATGGTGAATAAATATTTAGGGAAGAAAAGAATGAAGGGATGATGGATCATATTAGTGGTAATAATGATGTAAAATTTTGGAGGTAAGAAAATATGAGGGAGAAATCAGTACTCCGTTAATGTGGAAGACATACAAGATGACAAGTCAAAGATAAATGAGGTGTCAGGCCTGAATGACAAGTACACAGTAACAGGAAAACACCAAGGGGGACTTGCTTTGAGGGGGAAAAAGATAAGGACACCCCTTTCATATAGATGTATGCACATCTGAAATGTGGATACATTTTGTGATGCACAGTGTGATGGAAAACGTGTTTTGGACAGATTTGCCTCCAAAAAATAGGAGAAACTCAGAACTTAGGTGAGCATTAGAACTAAAATATATAGTTCTATTTAACCAAAGCAGTGATTATTCATCTCTCTTCATTTCTTTCATCTTCATAATGGGTTATCCATTATCGTGATTTTAAAAATGATTGAATTTAGCAAATATGGGTTGAGCTGCCACTGAACACCAGGTTGAGATGAATAAAACATAGTTTCCACACCTCTAGAGGGGATAAGGAGAAAGGGGAACCAGCAACACACACGTACATACACACACACACACACGCACGCACAGGAATGGTTAGTTGATTAAAGGCGATCTGGGAAAATCTGATACAATGAGAGTAAAAATTTTCAAGAAGAGCTCTCTCAATCATTTAGCAAAATATTTCATGGAGAATAAAAGCTAAGAAACTGCCTTTAGATTTGTCAACTAGGAGATGATCATTGATCTTTGAAGGGGAAAATTCAGTGGAATACTGGAGAGAGAAGCCACGGTGCATCTCTTATCCCTTCATCCTTCATTCCCTTGGGTTTTCAAGAAAAGTCTTATCAGTTGGCAAAAAAACGTGTTAGTTCTTTCTATAAATGCAGACAGTAAATGGCTAAGGCATATTCATAATCACTAAATTACCAGAATCCACTTTAAAAAAAATGACAACTAAAAGCATTTAGAAGACAATCAGACAGTGACAGGGTCACCGCTCCCCCCAAATAAAGTATTGTCCCCAAAATAAAACTTCTAAATGTATATAATAATGTGTAATTAAAGATATAAGACAATTGCATTTTCTGACATCTCATGCCAGTGGAGTTGCTACCTTGAAGGGTGTCTCCAAATGATAGAATGAGTAAATAAACATGGGAGAATTCTTTAAGGATAATTTATTTACTTTATCTTAAGAGACAAATTTGATAATAAATAAGAAAGAAAAGGACAAAGGTTTTGAAGGTCAAGTTAAGCATTTTTCTCTAACAAGGTTATTTTGACATTACTAAATGGAGCAGCCTCAGAACTTTGAGCAGCTCTATTAGATTAATGATAGCATCAGCGATAGAAGCAAGCACCATTTGTTAAGCACCTTTCCTCCTCAAGACTTTAATTCTGCTTGGAATATAGAAAATGGAGATGGAAAGAAAGCCTGGTCTAACCCTGGTCACTATATATTTTTTTCCCCTTTAAAAAAAATTTTTTTTTAATTCAGTGAGAAGGAATCCATAGCAAAAAATAACTTTCCCAGACAGTACCACGAAAATCAATAATCAGTCTTGCCAGAAGAAATCCAACAACATTTTCAGTGCTATTACAGATTAGACAGACTGTATTGATAATAAAAAGCCATGTGTCCAGTCTTTTATATACTCTGAAAGGAAGTGTCTTCATTATTGCATAAAGCCTCTTCACCTACTCATACCCTCAGCCACAGATAATCTCTTCCTCCTTTCACTTGTTTAGAATTTTACATTTCAAGCAGAAAGTGAGAACTTCTGGTTAAACATGGAGGCTTGAATATGTTAGGGCTTTTTCTCTGCTCCTTCCAGAAATCCCATTCAAATGAGAGTGCCCTACCTATGAACGATTTCTGTTCCAAGAGCACGTTTGTAAGTCCAATTTGTTCATAAGTCCAACAAAGTTAGCCTAGGTACCCAGCTAACACAATGGTTATAGAGTTCTGTACTATAATAGGTTTATAATACTTTTCACACAAATAATACATTAAAAAACACAAAAGATAAACATTTTTAATCTTACAGTACAGTACCTTGAAAAGTACAGTAGTACAGTACAACAGCTGGCACACAGGGGCTGGCATCAAGTGAACAGGCAAGAAGAGTTCCTGATGGGAGGAGGGAGAGCAGGTGGGAGAAGGTAGAGCTGAAGGATTGTCAGCAATAGGAGATGGACGGCAAGCTGCCATTTCCCTCACACCTGACGCGGACGGCACAGGATCTGGCTCCTTGCTAGGATCGATGCACATTCACATCTTTGGAAGTTCACAACTTGAAGCTTCACATGTAGGAGACTTACTGTAACGCTAAACCCACAACACAAAGGGAAAGGGGAGGGAACTATCAGGGGATAAAGAGATGTCAACAAAAGAATCATGCAGCAGGAGCTTGTAAAGGCTTACCTATTGAGATTCTATGTATCAAGGAAGGCTACAGTGAGGCGTGAGACTGAAAAGAAAGTCTACCTGAAAGTCCTCACGGGAAATATTTAAACACTTGGTCCCTTCCCAGAAACTGGTGGTTTATTTTGTGGAGAAATAGAATCAGAGGTTACCCAGATTTTAGCACATACGGCACAGAGGAAAGGTGAGGGAGAGGGTACCATGCTTGAAAGTTACTGTTTAATGATATCCCCCCGTCCCCACAAACCTTCTTAATTCCACTTCACTGCAAGAATATCCTGTTTTGGCCAATATTCATAGGCAGGAGTTTGGAGCAGTCTTCCCTGGAAAAATTCAACACACCCAAAAAAAGACATAAATAGTGACCTTTGGTGGTGCCTCAAAGAAACAGCTGGGTCCCCACCCAATATTGCTACAGTGAAGCCCACTGGTCTTTAAGACCTACCCACATATACAGAAAATTAGAGGATCAATCCAGGAGATCCATGCCTCCTGCATGTTGATCACTATCTCTGTTTTCTAAGGAACTAAATCTGGGGTATAATGATTCAAGAAAATTTTCTAGAAGATAACAATATTATTTTCCAGATCAAAAAATCTTGCTAAAGTCCCAGTATAATGAATGATAAATTACTTAAAGCACATCAACATGCAAATTTAGAAAGCAAGAGAAGAAAAAAAATCCAAAAAGCTTTGAGAAAAAGAAATATATCAGATAACATCAAAAAGAATATTACTCAGTCATAAAGAGAAAAAAATTGAGTTATTTGTAGTGAGGTGGATGGACCTAGAGTCTCTCATACAGAGTGACGTAAGTCAGAAAGAGAAAAACAAATACCGTATGCTAACACATATATATGGAATCTAAAAAAACAAAAATGGTTCTGAAGAACCTAGGGGCAGGACAGGACGCAAACGTAGAGAATGGACTTGAGGACACGGGGAGGGGGAAGGGTAAGCTGGGACGAAGTGAGAGAGTGGCATGGACTTATATACACTACCAAATGTAAAATAGATAGCTAGTGGGAAGCAGCTGCATAGCACAGGGAGGTCAGCTCGGTGCTTTGTGACCACCTAGAGGGGTGGGATAGGGAGGGTGGGAGGGAGACGCAAGAGGGAAGATATATGGGGATATATGTAAATGTATAGCTGATTCACTATGTTATAAAGCAGAAACTAGCACACCATTGTAAAGCAATTAGACTCCAATAAAGATGTTAAAAAAAAAAAGAGGGAGGGGGTATGGGGACATATGTATGCATATAGCTGATTCACTTTTTTGTACAACAGAAACTAACACAGTATTGTGAAGCATTTATACTCTAATAAAGATCTATTTAAAAATTTTTTAAAGCATCAAATGGTATAAAGCATTGGACGTCTCAGCCACAACACTGAAATCTAGAAGATGATAAAGCAATTTCTTCAAAATTCTGAGGGTGAATGGTTTTCAAACTGTGATTGTACATGCTGACAAATTGTCGATTAAGCGTGAGAGCAGAATCATGCACTTTCTTATATCCAAGTGTGAAAGCCATCTCTCCCTTCCTACGTTTTTCACGGCACTATGGGTGTGTGCTGCCAAAACAAGAGAGTAAACGATGCAAAAGGAGGGCGACCCTGAACTCAGTAAGTAGGGGATGCAACAAAGGGTGAGGGCGAAGTCCCAGGAGAAGAGCTCTGTGTCAGGCTTTAGCATGAGTCCAACAGGGAGCAAGGGGAGAGAGTTATCTGGAAGGGGTTTCCTGGAAAATTGTAGAACTGTTGCAATACCTGAGGTGTTTTAGTGTCCAGAGAGGGTGTATTAGTTTGCTAGGGCTGGCACAACAAAGCACCAAAGAATGGATGGCTGAAACAACACAGAAACGTATTTTCTTAAAATTACGGAAGCTGGGAGTCTAAGATCAAGTTGTTGGCAGGGTTGGTTTCTCCGCAGGCCTCTGTCTTTGGCTTGCAAGCGGCCGCCCTCTTGCTGCCTCTTCACAAGGTCATCTCTCCGTGCGTCTGTGCCCCTCATGTCTCTCTTCTTATAAGGACACCAGTCATATTATATTAGGGTCCCATCCTAATGGCTTCGTTTTAACTCAATCACCTCTGTAAAGATCTTATCTCCAAAGATGATTACATTCTGAGGTGCTGGAGTTTGGGATTTCAACATATAAATTGTGGAAGAACACAACTCAGCCCATAAGAGAAGGGTCATAACTCCACTGGGAAATGTGGAAATGAAATGTAATCAAGGTATAATACATCAACCAGCTACAATAAGATAAGACCTGAATATCAACTGAACCAACACTGTCATAAAACCATAATGAGGAAACAGATGAGAACAGGGAAAGAGAAAGTTTGTAGAAGATTATCACAGGGAAGGAGGGTTGGATCACGGGAATATTGTTGTTTTGTACTTAGCCTTGTAGTACTATTTGATTATTAAATTCTGCAAATATATTTCATTGACAAACACTTTTCAATATTTTTAAAATGAAGTGGTGTTATTAAAAAGGGAAGGTAGTTATTTGTATAAACACTTTAGCTTTACTGTTAGATCATCGGGTTCTTGAGTGCAGGTTCCATGTCTTAGTCATTAGCATCTCACTTGTATTCTTCACATACGACATAGCAAACCCATGAGTAGAACATACTTTCACTCAAGAAAAGTTTCTGGAAATAAAGAATATAATAATTTATTTCTCATAATACCTAGCACCCGATTATTACCCAATTAATAGCTAATCATTATAAACGGAATATAAATGATAAATATTGGCTAAATGAACAAATTAATCAGAAAGTAGAGTAAGAATTGATACAGTTTTAGTCAATCTCAAATAGAAAATAATCCAGTGAACGAAAGAGTGAGTTGGAGAGAAGGAGGAGAGAGAGAAAGGTAGAGAGAGAGAAGGAGAGAAGGAAAGACAAATCTGTGAGTTTATTTAACAATTGTACAAGTAACCTCATGCTACAGACTGAATGCTTGCGTCCCTCCAAAATTACATGTTGAAACCTAATCCCTGCAGTGTGATGATATTTGGAGGTATAACTTTGGGGAGGTGATTAAATCATGAGGGTAGAGCCCTTGTGAATGGGATTAAAAAAGAGACCCCAGAGAGCTCCTTTGCCCCTCTCAACATGTGAGGACACAGCAAGAAGATGGCCATCTACAAACCAAGAATCAGACTTTCATCAGACACAGAATCAACAAACGTCTTGATCTTGAATTTCCCAGCCTCCAGAAATGTGAAAAATAAATATTTCTTGTTTATCATCCACCTCATAAGAGGTCTTTTGTTATAGCAGCCCCAAATAGACCGAAACTGCTGGACAATTCAGCCTTTACCAACCTAAACCAATTTTCCATCCTTTGCTGTATTGGTGTGCCTTTTCAGATCACTTCTCTAAGAAACCAGAAGTCCCCTTTGGCTAATAATGCCAAAATGGTATTAAGAATATTTTTAATAATTTCATATTGATATGTATAGAAATATCAAACCATTATGTTGTGTAACAGGAACTAACATAGTGTCGTAGGTCGATTATACTTCAAAGGCAAACAAACAAACTCATAGAAAAAGAGATCAGATTTGTAGATCAGAGGCAGGAGGTAGGGGAAGAAGGAATTGGATGAAAACAATCAAAAGGTACAAACTTGGTTATAAGATAAATAAGTATTAGGGATACAATGTACACCATGACAAATAGAATTAACACTGCTCTAAGTTATATATGAAAGTTGTTGAGAGTAATTCCTGAGAGTTCTCATCACAAGGACATTTTTTTCTATTTCTTTAATTTTGTTTCTATATGAGGTGATGAATGTTCACTAAACTTACTGTGATAATCACTTCATGATGTATGCAGGTCAGATCATTATGCCGCACACCTTAAACTTATAGAATGCTGTATGTCATATCTCAATAAAACTGGAAGAAAAAACCAAATATTTTAAAATCAATTTTCAACTAGATATAAAATAGATAAATCCATTTCTGGTTGCTCCTTCACCATATTCCTGCCTAGAGAAACTAAAACAATTGTACCATGTCAACCTGAGAATGCTTAATGCTGTCCTTTAGAAAAAATCTAAATAATTAGGCTGCTCATCACGAGAGGGCAGTGGAGGTGGAAATGAACTTGGAAAGTATTCATGAGCTGAAGGTGCTTACTTTGTGGCTGCAGTAAAAGTCACTGGATAAATGTAGACTGAAGACACTAGTCTTAATACTTGAAGGAAGGAAGGAAGAATGGAAGAAGGGAGGGAGGAAGAAGACAGAACAGAATCTTGGCAATGAAGGAAATATCTAATAATTTGAACAGAGTACAAGTCAGAGTTAGACTAGCAACATGAGGATGGCCTTGTAGTGAGAACAGAACATTTTCCTCAAGACCAGGAAGGAGGTGGCTCTAGCAATGGAGCAGGATGGGTGGCAAAACCTGGTAAACAGGCAGAATTTATCATCACAAAGTTGAACTGCAAACTTCCCTCTTGTTTTGAGATGGTAGCTTCTGAATTCATTTGTATTTTGAAGGAAAAAATTTTTAAACCCTCCTTTTGTAGAGAAGTGTTGAAAATTGGAAAGACCATATTATCCATCAAATTGTGGAACACATCTTATTAATCAAAATATACTTAAAAATAAAAACAGTATATTAGAGAAAATGCAAGTTTCTCATAACATAGAATGGGGGCATCTCAAAACTATGGAACCAAAGTCATTCTCTAATAGTTGGTTTCAAATTAGTTTTTACCATTATGTTATTAGCCTAAGTGTTCCAATTCATCTACAAAATGAAGGGGTATTTTCCCGCATGTAACCTCAAGTCAATCTTCCTTCTGTAAATTGATTATATAACTGGAAATGATTAAGCAGTGATCTCACCACAGCTTAAATCTATTCCAAAATATGGTATACATGAACATTAGAAGATTGACATATTCATTAAAATGAGCATTAATTCCTTAATATTTATTTAAATAGGAAAAAATAGTGGTACAAATGCAGATTCGTTCTAATAGGAAATGATGTCTAAAAACGCAATACGTATTCTTTGCAGAGATATCAGACCAAGGATTCAGACTAAAACACGATTTATTTTCTTTGTCATAAATTACAAAATGTGCATTCTTTAGCAGATACTAATTGTACCAATGGGATTTGTCCAAACTACTCTCATCTGAGATGTGGTTAGTTCTCACTGCATCAGCACATCTATTCTTTCTCTGAGACTTAACTAGAAAGACATATAATAAACCTTATTTCCAGCCTTACATGAAAAAAAGGTAATAATATGTGAGATGATTAGCTTTGTCGGGATCTATCAAAGACAGACTATGTTACACGATACTATCTAAATAGTGTGGGCAGGTGCTATGCGGTTGAGAAAATAATTTAAACGCGCATGAAACAATTTAAGGGTAAGACAACAGATGATGATAGAATGTCATTTGGGGTAGTATATGTTGACAATTAGGGAACAAGAAAGCACTCAATAAGTTATCAACTGTACAATAAATACAAAAACATTTAAAACGAGTTAGAGTAGGGAGAGACAAAGGAAAGTAAGGTTTCGTGTTCAAGGTTTAATGAACCTTGTTAAGAAAACCCAAGGAAGCTCTCTGCTCACCAACCTCTGTCTATTTATCTGGGACCATACAGCCTTCAACAATATTAATGACCTCATAGATTTACATCCCATTTTACACCTTTCAAAGAACTTTCATACGTGAGTGATAGGTCAGGGTGTGTATTCTTATCACTACTGTCCAAATAGAGGAAGAAGATGCATAACATAAGGTGACTTTATTAACACGAAAGCAAAACGTAAGGCTTTCTAGATTCTAGCCATGCCTTGACACTTCCATATCAAGATGGGTGACCTAATGAGAGGGCATGAGTGCAAAAGAGAAAGGAAGAAGGCGACAGAGAAGATGATTTTACGGCATCCAATTGTCAAATGGGCTCCTGGGGTAATGGTTAAAATCATTTTTTTAACTTTTTATTTTACATTGGAGTATAGTTGATTAACAATGTTGTGTTAGTTTCAGGTGTCCAGGAAAGTGATTCAGTTATACATATACATATATCTATTCTTTTTTAAATTATTTTCTCATTTAAGTTGTTACATAATATTGAGCGGAGTTCCCTGTACTATACAGTAGGTCCTTGCTGGTTATTCATTTTAAATATAGCATTGTGAAAGAGAAAAAGAAATACCGTATGCTAACACATATATATGGAATTTTAAGAAGCAGTACTGATGAACCTAGTGGCAGGGCTGGAATAAAGACGCAGACGTAGAGAACAGGCTTGAGGGCACAGTGGGGGAAGGGTAAGCTGGGACAAAGTGAGAGAGTGGCATGGACATATATACACTACCAAATGTAAAATAGATAGCTAGTGGGAAGCAGCCGCATAGCACAGGGAGATCAGCTCGGTGCTCTGTGATCACCTGGAGGGGTGGGATGGGGGGAGGGAGGGAGATGCAAGAGGGAGGGAAGATGGGGATATATGTATACATATGGCTGATTCACTTTGTTGTGCAGCAGAAACTAACACAACATTGTAAACCATCTATACTCCAATAAAGATGTGAAAATAAATAAGTATAGCAGTGTGTACATGTCAATCCCAAACTCCCTAACTATCCCTTTTCCCCAGTAACCATAAGTTCGTTCTCTAAGTCCGTGACCCTGAGTCTGTTTCGGTTTTGTAAATATGTTCATTTGTATCATTTCTTTTTCTCTTTCTCTGTCTGACTTTCTTCACTCAGTATGACAATCTCTAGGTACATCCATGTTGCTGCAAATGGCATTATTTCATTCTTTTTAATGGCTGAGTAATATTCCATTGTATATATGTACCACATCTTCTTTATCCATTCCTCTGTTGATGGACATTTAGGTTGCTTCCATGTCCTGGCTATTGTAAACAGTGCTGCAAGGAACACTGGGGTGCATGTATCCTTTCGGACCATGTTTTTCTCTAGATATATGCCCAGGAGTGGAATTGCAGGATCATATGGTAGCTCTATTTTTAGTTTTTTAAGGAACTTCCATGCTATCCTCCATAGTGGCTACACCAATTTACATTTTGAAGAGATTATCCAGCATTTGTTTTGCTGAATTACAAGGAAGGGAGATGGAGAAAGGGCCATGTGGTCAGTTATTACTGGGCAGCTTCCCTTCTGGTTCAGTGAAAGTGGCCTGTTTTAAATGCCATGCTTTTTTCCTCGGCAGGTACCCTTTTGTGTAGAGTAGATAGGGAGTCCCTCACCTACCCACCCCCCCCTCCACTGCATGTGTAAAATGAAGGGAAAAGCTGTAAACAAAAATGGTCATTTGAGGTGTTAACTTGTTTGCATTTATAGTGAAAATACAAAAAGTCAGTTGCCACTTAGGGAAAGGTCCGACTGCATGGAGAAAAATGTATCATAGATATACTTCACAGAGCGGTCACACACGAGTAGATGGCGCCCTCTAGACCAGACTTTTGTCCTAAGTAAAACTGTGAAGTAATTTGCATTCATCCTCTTTGTAGGAGAAGAGCACACATACTCAGAGGGGGAAGAGTTCCTTTGTAAATGAATAAAATTCCCATTCCAAAAGAGACATGCATTTTAAAAATTTAGCCAGTGTGGTGGGCTTCTGGGCATCTCCCCTGCCTTACATTGTCTTGTGTACCCTTCCTTCTAGGTTCCATTTGCTGCCAAACAGGGTAAATCCATAAAGAATGCAGATCTGCTGGGAAGAATACACTCCAGTTCTCTCTCATGTAGCTTTATTGGATCTGTGGACTCCAATGAGAGATGAAATGTATTGTTTTCCATTAGTAAAAGTCATCAAAAATGACTTGAAGATGCACTGGGAACAAATATCTGTGGTAAGAAAATAGCATGTTGATTAGGTCACTTTCTGACCACAACTAAGTTTTTTAGGAGAAGGGAAAGCCTGGGAAACTCAAGAAAACAACTAGAGGTGACAGCATCCACTCATTAGAATACACAGCATGTCACTTCAGCACTGTTTGCTGCACTCCACAGTGGTAATGCTTTTCCTTCCACTGAACAGATCCATCTCCGGAGCCCTCTTGGAACTGTCAATATAGTCATTATCAATTATGTAATGCGGGGGGGAGTGAAGATTAATAATTCAGGGCCAAGACATCACCATGATTTATAATCTTGCATGTAACTGTCTACAGCTAGCATTGGGAGCCTGTCATTAACAGGCATTAACTTGAGAAAGTTAGAGTTCTGTATCGATCACCAAACACATATAGTTTATTGTGAAGTGATGCTTTAATTTATATTCCAATCAAGCCTCTAGGTGAATATCATTTGCATACGGAAGACTGCATCCTGAAGCCATCTGGTCCCACAACATGACAGCAGCTGCGGGTAAGCATCCTCTCTAAATAAACGTATTAGTTGCAGTAGGAAAAGGTTGAACCCAACCCACTTATGCATATGGCATATTGTTAAGGCACAATTACTAACCAAAGAGATAAAATGTCGATTTGTCTTGAATATGAAGAACTTGGGCTAGTCAATGACCTGATGGATGAACTAAAGGGAATATTACTTCTCCACATTTTCTATCTCTGGATAGGTGAACTGCCTCTCTGCTCGTTTGCTGCCCCTACCTCTCTAGAAATTTGCCTCCCTTAATTCTTCTAATACAAGTAGAAGAACGTTATTAACTTGACCCAATTCCTGAGTTTCTGCAAGTGAATATGAGAGGATTACGACTCTCTCCCTGGGAGAACTAGATGTGAGTGTGCATTAACTCAGTTAATCAGACTGCCTGCACCAACTTTTGGAGAAAGCATCTGAGAGATCCGAGCTGAATTTCAGAGAAAGCAAAAGACCTTTTTGTTACAAACACTGCCTAATAGTAAGTTAGGCAGAAATCTCACAGCATGGCGGTACCAATGGGTTAACAGTGGTTTTCAAAACTTAGCTGCATATTATAATTATCTGGGGAGATTTTATATAAAATACTGATGTCTGAGCCTCATCTGGAGATTCTAATTTAATTGGTCTGGGATGGAGAATCAGGCAGTGGAAATGTTAGCTTTTGAAGTCCCCTAAGTGACTCCAGTGTGCAACCAATTTTAAGAAGCACTGGTTGTAGAGTGTTCAAGTATAAATGTGTAAATTGAAGATAGAAAGAATGTAGCACAATGAAATGGCTAAGATCTGGTATAAACATAAATGTATGGGAAAAATTGAGCAGCAGTTAGAAAATTAGTATATAACACAGAAATATGGGTGCAAAATGTTGGATCGCCTGGTTGACAATGTTGTCTTGGCTGGTTGACAGAAGAGTCTTAGAGGGGAAGTAGTGGTATGAGAAAACACCAGCGTGCTTCTTCTATGTATACCATACTTTGACACCCAGCAGCTAAGGTGAGTGGTGGACAGGGGCTGGATTTAGTGGATATTAGACATGCCCTTCCTGGCTATGAAACATAGGGAGCGGTATAGGATAAATTGGATGTTGCCACTTTGAGGTTAGAACTGGAAAATCACTCCTCTAGAAGTTGGTGGATGTCTAATGCATGTTTCACAGGGGCAGTTGAGGAAATGTTCACTGCGTCCTATAAACAAAAAGGGGAGGATGATATTAGGAGAGCCTGTAGCCAGGGACAGTGCAATTCGATAAAGGGAGATTCAAAGAGTGTTTTTAAAGGTTTAAAACCTCAAAGATAAGCATCTGACAAAGAGCGTTCAAGGCAAAGAACAATAGATTAGAGAGGTAGCTTTGATAAGTTTTCATGCTGAGAAAACAAGGAGAATAAAGAAATAAAGCATCTAGAAGGAGCCCCAAAACCTCTCTGCTTATGCATTATTAATAACTAAAGAGGAATAAAAAATAACGAATCTTGACAAATAGAATGATGACAGCTTTAATGTTTCTGTGCTAGTCAAGGATGAATGAAGAATATGTATCTTCTATATACAAAGACGCGTAAGTTTAGATAAAATTGTATTATGCAAGGATCTACTCTAGATCTAAATGGAGTCTAGTTTAAATGTTAGTAAACAATTCTAGGTGGATTTCAGGATGCATCTGAGCACTATTTGTGGTTTAGGGGTTAGCATCATACAGAATGTTTCCCAAATATGATTCTTGAGATGGCCAGTCTGATGGAACCTACCAGAACGTTGAATTTTTCACCTTCCAACCCCATGTTCAGTCACAGAGAACTTTCAGCACTTGCTGAGCCATTGGAAGCAAACAGCAAACTTTCCTTCACCTCCTCCTTTTGTCACAGTAGTCGTGTGTTTTTTTAATCCAGAGTCTGTGGAGCCTTCTTATCTGGGGGAAAATGTAATGGAAGAAGAGAAAAGACATGACATCATGACCCCATCAAACAAGCATTGGTCATCATTTCTTGCAATTCAATTAAAGAAATCTCCGGGCACCTCAAAGCAATTTATAGAAAAACACATTCCTATTTACCTGGGGAAAAGTGACTCAGGTTACAACTCCCAGATTCTAGTTTTACTGCCTTAAATTTGATTAATGGGGCATATTGCTTGGTATTAAGCTGCATCAAGCTAGGTGTAATGAGATGTGGTATTGACAAGGGCTTTGCGATGTTGGCTGGACCGTTCAGAGGAGAGCACTTGTCTGAAAGGAAATGTACTTGGTTTAAATTCCCTTCTAATCCCTTCCCCTTGAATCGGCTGTGTATAGTCTTAAGATCCAGTTCCCTTTTGTGAGTACCTTCTTTTGTCTTCATTCTCAAACAACATTCTAAGTGGTCACCAATCCATCAGTCCAAGAAGAGAAGATCTCCATCTGGATTCTGTTACCATTTTGAAGAGCTTCCTTTGACATCTTAGACTTTTTTTTACACAACACCATCCAAACCTTAGCATTCCCACACCCAACAAAAGTATAGCTAATAGTTATTGGACATATTATGTTATCAGACAAAAATTAAGTTCTTATGTTCATCCTCTTCTTTTATGCTCATGAGACCCCTCAGATAGGGTATGGTAAGTATTTCTATTACACAAATGATAAAATGGAGTCCTGAGAAGTTAAATTATCTTGCCCATGGTCACACAGCTATTGAACAATAGAGAGTGGCTTTCAAGTTTTTTCATTCAACACATATTGCTCAAGACCTACTATGTTCCAAGAAGTACTGTATTAGGAGTAGGAAGTACAGAGGTGAGAAGAAATATGGAGGTATCCTCATGGACATTCTGTTACAGTGGGAGAGAAGGATATAGGGAAAAAGGTAAACACAGAAAAAATATTGACAAAATGTGATGTCATGAGATACAGAATAAGAGGAAAGCTTTCTCCAGAGAAGGTGGTCAGGAAAGGCTTTTCTACAGAGATAACATGTAACCTGAGCCCGGAAGGATAGCCAGCCAGATATGGAATGACGGGGAAGGGGTAGAAGTAGAACTGGAACTGAGGGAGACTGTGCCCTGAGCCTTGTTCTTGTTCACTGTAGTACACCATGTACTCTTTGACCTCCTTCAGAATAACCTGTGGCATTCATTTTTCTCAACTCATTCTAACCAATCTCCCACCCTATCCTACATTTAAATGTTGCTCTGCCTTCTTCTGACCACATTTTATTTCTCCTCAGTCGAAGGGAAAGCGGTGTCACTTGTTACTTTTCAGTTTGTCTTTCCAGGGGGTCCACTTAAGCTCACATCCTGTGACTCCCCCGAGACCTTGCTCCTTTGCCTGCTTTTATCATCTATATCGTCATCCTCTCCTTTTCTCTTGATTCCTTTCTTGCAATGTACAAACATGCACAACTTTCTCATGCCTCAAAGTAGCTCTCAAACATGCATCTTCCCTCTAGCTACTATCCTTGGAAATAATGATCTATAATCCCTTTCTCCCCTTTCCCAGTTCTCATTTATTCCATGGAGTCCTATGAACTAGGTTAGCGTCCTTTACTCCACGGAGCAAAAGAAGCAGTTGAATGACGAGAACAGACTTTGGATTCAAACAGAAATGGATTAGAGACCCATGTCCCAATCTTTAGCTGTGTGCCCTTGGGAAAGACACTTAACATCTCTCAACTTGAGTGTATACATCTATAAAATAGGGACAGTGATAAAAATACCTGCTTCTCGGGTTATAGGAAGTATTAAAAGAGACAGTACATACAGAGCACAGCACAGAGCTTCATAAAAGATGGGGGTATTACGACATTACTTAAATCATTACTTAAACTATACTAGCAAAAGGCAATAGTGACCTGCTGATTTTCAAATCCAATGGGATGTTTTCAGACCTGGTCTTATTATAACTTCCTTTTGATGTTTCACATTATTGAACACTCCTCTCATCTTAAAATCCTCCTTAAAATGCCTTGACCTCCATAACACCACTTTATCCTGGTTGTCATTCTCTTTATCTCAGTGTCATTCTCATCCCATCACTATTCCTCCTTGGTACGCTGTGCTGAATCTTCTTCCTCTACTTCCTCTTGTTCCCTTGGGACACTTCTTTATTATTCTAGGCTTCCCGCTGGTCATTCACACGGCCTCAGTTGCCATCTATATGTGAGAGACTCTCAAAACTAACTTCTACTGATGGTTGTTCCATGAGCTCTAGATGCATTGAATACGTATTCAACTGTTGACAGGGGTTCTTCGCCTCCATGTGTTATAGAAGCTTCTGTGTCAACGCTGAGCAACTGTTTCTCATCCTTTGGTTCCCTACCTCATTTTACATTACCAAAATCTGCCTGATTTTTCAAGGAAAAATGTTGGCACTATCTTAGGTTGCTTGCCTGACGAATCAAGGACACATACCGAATCTCTTGCCTTCAAACCCAGTACACTTTGACTCAGTGTGCTGAGATTAGCAGCACACAGCATGTTCTTTAGCCAAGTAAATAATAGGTTAATATTATTCCCCTGTGATAGTTAATTTTATGTGTCAACTTGGCTAGATCACGGTAGCCAGTTTTTGGTCAAACACCGATCTAGATGTTGCTGTGAAGGTATTTTTTAGATGTGATTAACATTTAAATCAGTAGTTTTGAGTCAAATCAATGACCCACCATAGAGTGAGTAGACTCTCTCCAATCAGTTGAAGGCCTTAAGAGAAAACCACTGCGGCTCCCCAAGGGAAAAAGAATTCTGCCTTCAGACTCAAGTTGCAAAAGCCACTCTTCCCTGGATCTCCTGCCTGCCCCGAAGATCTCAAATGCATGAGCTCCCACAACGGCATAAGCCAACCCCTTAAAATAAATCAGCTCCTCTCTTTCCCTCTTTCTCTCATTGGTAATGTTTCTCTGGGGAACCCTGACCAATGCATATACCCTATATGTTTTTCCTCTATCATTAGAAACACATCAGTAGCACTCTGCCACTTTAACTTTCCTTTTGCACATTTGTATTATTTATTTTTGCATAAACAGATGTCTCATATGCAATGGGTAACCTACTCTCTTTAGATAAATGGTGTCAGTAGGCTCTTCAGTCTCGAGAAGAGAAAGCATCTTTCCTCTTTCCTCTCTTCCACTCACGTCTTTTCTTCATCAGCTTCCCACTGCACTAGCCCCGCCCCAATCTCATCCCGCTCATAAACAAATGTCAACCATCTCACCCACCCGAGTGGGTGGCAAGGATTTGCGATCCAAGTATTTTGGGCTTCTTAGGTCAGAAAACAAATTCAATTGCTATCTTGAGATCCAGGTGGTAGGAAAACTTAAAAACTAATAAATCACAGTTCTGTGTCTTTTTTTCCTTCTCATACTTCGACTTGATTATTGATTAATTGATTAATAAATTGATTAATTTGCCCTCTATCATTATTCTCAAGTTATAAACTGATGACTGCAAAAGCTTTGCACGTCGCCAGCAATTCAGCTTCTCAGAAACAAAGGACAAAAATCTGATTTGGAGAGAAATCTCTAAGGGATTAATTAACTCAGCAAAGATATTACAGCACTGGGTAAACGGATGATAGACAGAAGGTTGGATTCATTCCTTATGTGCCACTGGCTTAAAAAACGCAGTTAATCTAGTATATTAAGCAAATATTTAGGACGTAAAAAGAAGACAAAAGTGTTTTGTTTGTTCACTTGTTTTGCCAACCAGAAGTTCAGCTTCTGTTCCTTCTTCCCTCTGAAAAAAGGTAATATCTAAGAAGAGCTCTAAAAAGAGTGGGTTCGTGTTCCTGTTAAGTTTCGTGCCTTAACATGATATTCATTGATTCTACTCACACTTGCTGCATTGCCAGAACTTTTAACACATATGTTTTGGTCTTTTAGTTTCTGGTTTCTGAGGATTATGGTATTTTCCTAGGTTAGCCAGCCTTCTGTCTTGGACAAAGCTCTATGGCTATGTACTCAAGTAACCTATCTCTGGAGTTGTTAATGCTTCCCCATATTTCCTGCCATGCTCCTCTGAACGTCTGGATTGTGGAAATTAATATTCAGAAGGGAGTAGAAGAAATTTTCATATAAAAAGGTAAATAATATGATATCACCCATATGTCTAGGGAGAGGAATGAAAATTTGGTCTCAGAGAGGCCATCTCTTCTTTCCATTTTCTCTATTGATGTGTTATTTTTAAAAGAAGGTACCTTTAGTTATCTATCATTTGATAATGGTAAATATTTTCTTTTACCTCCCTATTTCCTTCTTTCGATAATATTTTTTACAGTCTACAAGGTATCAATGTAAAAATATAAAAATAATGAAACGTTAACATTTCTGAAAAACCCAATGATTGAGTGGAATGTCCATTTCTGTCATGCATATATTGGCATGAAGGCTTGTTTTAGACAGAAGGTTCATTTGTTTTTACTTAAGAAGTATTACTCTAACTTGAAAATATATAATATGGATTATATCTGTGTGAATAATATGCATCATTTAAAGGAAACAGAACAAGTAAACGTGTAGATCTCCTTTAAAAATCTACCTGAGATGATCTAGAAGTGGTTTAGTCTAAAGCCAGAAGAATGGATGAAATAACCTTTTAATCCACCCTCCTTGTTCTAGAATTGTAAGAGAGAAGAAAATATATTCTGATCACAGAAATGGCATTTTCTTGAGTAGAATACTTGCCAAAGGGAAGAAAGACATGTCTTGATGTTGTTGCAATAAAATTACCATGTTTTGCTCTAACTTTAAAATCCTAAAGTATATTTCATTAAAATTATGCTTTAATTATTCATTAGATATAATAAACTTAACATTTCAATAATTAACTGCTCTAGCAGAGGAGAGAAAAATCCAATGTGTTTGTTTATCTCCACCCTTTCAAATATCTAATTGTTACTGTCATCTTCCACCTCTACTTCAGAATGTCCCAGTGACTAGAAAATATCAGAAATCACTTAAGAACTAATTTCAAGATGAAGATTTCTCCTTTCCTTTAACTTGCCCCTTGAAGGCCAGCAAAAAATTGTATTTCTATTCATTCTCTCTGTCTATGTGTCTCTCTGTCTCCCTCTCTCCTTCCCTCCCTCTTCCCCTCCATCTCTATCCCTCCCTCTTGCTCTCTCCCCACAGAGTATAAAGGGCTTTGGAAGATTCAAGAAAGATTAAATAGTATGATGGGGAAGGGATAAATTGGGAGATTGGGATTGACATATACACACTACTATATATAAAATAGATAACTAATAAGGGCCTGCTGTATAGCACAGGAAACTCTACTCAATACTCTGTAATGACCTATATGGGAAAAGAATCTAAAAAAAGAGTGGATATATGTATATATATAACTGATTCACTTTGCTGTACACCTGAAACTAACACAACATTGTAAATCAGCTATACTCCAATAAAAATGAATTTTATAAATAAATAAATAATATAAAACATGGGTATGTTTCCTTAATAGTTTTTTTTACAGTAGATCCTTGTCAGTTATCTATTTTAAATATAACAGTGTGTACATGTCAATCCCAAACTTCCAGTCCTAACAGTTTGATATACATAAAAACTTGGAAAATTCCTACACATACACACACACACACACGCACACGCACATACACAGTTTATGTTATCAAGTCATGGTAACTCAACACCTGAAAAAAGTTCCCAGAGCTAACAAAAAGCTGTTTTTAATAATATAAGAAGTTTCCTGTGTATTTCTGTAGCTCACCGGCCTTCAAGTGGAGCTCTCCACAGTAAATACGATTCAAAAGCTCAATCATTAATTCTATTTAGGTTTAATGTGTCATAAAGCTAAGGAAAGTAGGGCCATTTTCCTCTCTGCTGAGGCACGAAAAGTGTATTAACTATTCTAGCCAGTACTGTGAATGATTTATTAATTCAATTTTGGAAAGTGAGACTGTCAGATCATATAAGCACATATTATAAACAGACGATCTCTCTGAAGATTCTTATTCCTTCTCTTAGCTAAATGATTGACAATGCACTTCACCAATAAGCTCTCTCTCTCTCTCCCTCTCCCTCTAAACTCCCAAACACACACACACACACGCACGCACACACACACGTGAGCGCACACACACAACTCAAATAATCTAGGTATGGCCTATAATATCCTCTCATACTTGAGACAGTACAACCAACTCTAAATATAAATTTAAAGCACCTGGAATGAAATGAAGAAAATTTTCCAAACTCAGACCTGAAAATTCCTGAGCCAACTGTGATGCAGTGAAAAGAACAAAAGTGGGGACTCCAGTGAGCTGGATTCTACACTAGGATCTTCCAGGAAGCACGAATGACCTTGAGCAAGTCATTTCATCTGTGTCCTTATCTACAAAGGGGAGGACTAAGTGAGCCCTACCGTCTCTACTCTGTATGAATCTCTGTGGTGACATGAGTGGAACACGATGACCTAATGAGAGTCTAGAATCAACCCAGCAGGACGATTCTCTGTGTGATTCTCCTCCATAGGCATTGACATAGTAACTGACAGATCTCAATGCTCAATCCATTCCTTCCGAGTAAATACACCGTGGGGAAAATGCATATCATCTAACCTTAGAATCCCAATACGGGGGCAACATCAGAAAGAGTGTGTGTGTGTGTGTGTGTGTGTGTGTCCTTTAGGTTAAATCCACTAACCTCCCAGCATCAATTTTTTTTTTTGGCGGTACGCGGGCCTCACTGCCGCGGCATCCCCCGCTGCGGAGCACAGGCTCCGGACGCGCAGGCCCAGCGGCCATGGCTCATGGGCCCAGCCGCTCCGCGGCACGTGGGATCCTCCCGGACAGGGGCACAAACCCGTGTCCCCCGCATCAGCAGGCGGACTCTCAACCACTGCGCCACCAGGGAAGCCCCCAGCATCAATTTTTAACCAAGGCTCTTCAATCATAGAATACCACTAGTGTTGTAGGATTCTGAAACCATTTTTATTACCACTTTCTGTAGTAGGACTTTCAATCCCTTCAATTCCTTTTTTACATACAGAGAAGCTTAGTTTTATTCCCATGGGAACTCTGAGAATTAAAATACAGAGATTATTTTAATCATGTGATAGTGATTCATTTCCTAAGACATTCAATATGTGATAAATATGGGTGAAATCAAGGGATCATTTTCAAGATCAGAGAGCTGTTGGTAACTTTGCCTCATGCAGATAGTACACTCACCTGTTTCCTAACCAAATTATGTTCAATAGGAAATGTTTATTCCTTGTTCCTGACTAAAACTTTTTATAGGGAATATGCCCATTTCTGGCTCAGACAAAAACCTCAGGTGTAAAGCATTTAAAGATAAGATCAGGAAGGAGTGGTGAAGGAAGAGGCAGAACCAAACTTGATTTTATAAAAGTAGAAAAAGAACACAAGTCGTTTAATATTAAAAAGTGGCATGGACATATATACACTACCAAACGTAAAATACATAGCTAGTGGGAAGCAGCTGCATAGCACAGGGAGGTCAGCTCGGTGCTTTGTGACCACCTAGAGGGGTGGGATAGGGAGGGTGGGAGGGAGGGAGACGCAAGAGGGAGGAGATATGGGAACATATGTATATGTATAACTGATTCACTATGTTATAAAGCAGAAACTAACACACCATTGTAAAGCAATTATACTCCAATAAGATGTAAAAAAAAAAAAAAAGTCATCACTTATCCTAACAAAAGCTGTTGCCATGATTCTTTATGTGCAAGAGATATTTCAGTTGTAAAATCATGTTCCACAATATCTATTAACACTCTTCTGCCGGGGGCTCTCTTTATAGACATTGTCCTCAAAAGTACTCACATATTATGTCCCAAAAATTGCAAATGCAAATAAGACAGTTTCGATATGACTATGACGTCCTTTAATTATACCACAGAAGCCACATTAGAATTTAGTTTCTTAAATTTAAACGCAAGATTTTTTACTTTATTTTGTCTTTTGCCTTTTTCAAATTAAGGCTATATTTAAATTAATTATTATAACCATGCCCTTTATGGGTAAAAGTGCATCTCCCCAAAAATTCATGTGTTGAAATTCTGCCAGTACCAGTAAATGTGACCTTACTTGGAAATAGGGTCTTTGCAGATGATAAAGTTAAGATGAGGTCATTAGGGTGGGCCCTCATCCTAGAGGACTGTGTCCTTGTGAAGGGGGAAATATGGACATAAAGAGAGAAATGCACACAGGGAGGAGGTCGCGGGAAGGCAAAGGCAGAGCTGGGGTGATGTGTCTACAAGCCAAGGAATGCCAAAAATTTCCAGTAAACTACAGCAGCGAGGACAGAAACCTGGGGCAGATTCTCCGTCACAACCTTCAGAAGGAAACGACCCTGCTGACACCTTGATCTTGGACATCTGGCCTCCGGAACGGTGAGATCACAAATTCCTGGTGTTTAAGCCACCCAGTTTGCAGTACTTTGTTTATGGCGGTCCTAGGAAACTAATTCAGTGCCTGTATTTATTATTTGCATGTGTGTTTGTTTTGGATCCCAACATGAGAAAGCTTCAGATGCTCAAAATGAGGAACATAGCTTGCAGAGACTGGCTCTGCTGATTGGCTGAACTTCAGCTGAAATGGAGGGATGTTCCCTTTGTGGTCCACATCTTTTGTTGTTGTCTCTGTTGCTTTAAGTTCAGCCCATTGTGCCCATGGACGCTAACCAAAAAATTTGAATTAACTCCCAATTAGAGAATCAATAGATCCCTCCCAACCCATTTTTCCTTCCCTCTTTTTCCCCTCTTCCACGCTCTTTCCCTTTTGCAGTTTATCCCTCAAATTCCTTTCTGCACTAACAAGATTTTGACAATTTGCTTCAGGAAAAATTAGCCCCCATGTCTCCCAGGCAGCTGGTCAGTGTCTCAGACTCACTGTGACTTTCTTCCAAGCCTACTATGTAGAATACAGAATGGGGTGAGCAGACGGGCAGAAGAAGGCTGTGAATCTGAGTCCAGCTCTTTATTTAAGCCTTTTAAAATATGGAAGATGGGCTTCCTGAATCCCTTGAATCCCGCTCCAGACTTCCGGTTTCAGAGAGGATAAGATAACAGGCCCCCAGATCACCTACATTCTGTTCTCTGTCATTTGCTCAGAGACCTGATGGGTGACTCTGTAACAATACCATTGCAGACACTTCTCTATTCCTCAGACAAAAAACAGATAATTAAATGCATGTTTCTATCGTTATTCTCTATTTATGCAGGGTCGTGCATAGTGAATTAATATCTCCAAATATCCCACTTATATTAAAGAAAAACTGGATAAGAATTGATTTGTATCTACTGCTATTGTGCTTACATCGCTATGTTTTTTTTGTTTTGTTTTGTTTTTTGCAGTACGCGGGCCTCTCACTGTTGTGGCCTCTCCCGTTGCGGAGCACAGGCTCCGGATGCGCAGGCTCAGCGGCCATGGCTCACGGGCCTAGCAGCTCCGCGGCATGTGGGATCTTCCCGGACCGGGGTACGAACCCGTGTCGCCTGCATCGGCAGGCGGACTCTCAACCACTGCACCACCAGGGAAGCCCCCTCGCTATGTTTTTCTATTTGCTTTTTAGCCTCAGTCAGGAGTAGTCTAGGAAAAGCAAATAAAAAGTTGGAAAACCAGAAGGTTGTTTTTCCCCCAAAGTCTTTGCTTCCACAACGTTGATATACCAAGGTGAACAGATTTGGATGGATTTTCAGAGCCTCTTTCGTAATCTGTCTATTCCCCACAGAGAAAGAAAAATCCCACAAACAAATAGTACATTTTGATTCTCATCTAAACCCACAGGGTCAGCAAAACTGAGCTATAAATTTCCTGCTTCTCGGGAGATTTCTAGTATTTCTGAATGGGCCAGAAATCAGTGAAAATGGCCTCTCTCTCGCCATATTTTGGCATTTGGGCTACAAGAAAGAGAAAGAAAGCATGGATTTATATGGAGATTTTACCACCGTTTTTTCATCAAGCTGCACTGGCCTCAGCAGCTGAATGCGTGGGGCTTCTGCGCTTGGCCTTAGTGCCTGTGAACCATCAGTGAGCTTCGGGGGCTGGACTCCATCTCTCAAGGTTCTCATAGCCATTGTAGGCGCAGAGGATGGCGTTAACCCTCCTCCCAGGAAAGTGAGGCCCATTTAACTCCTCTGGAAATCACTGTAAACTTGACTTCCTAAGGAGAAGATGGGAATGCAAAGGTTATTGTGTCTTCTCTAAGATTTTTGCACCCTTAGGAAACTTGCTGGATTCACTTTCCTGTAAAGAATAAGTGACAAGGTTGAAGTGATCCCCTGGGATTTACTCTCAAAGAAACAGACCACGATGATGGGATAGGAGAGGGGATGTTTTCATAACACATCTTTGGGGTGGAGCCCCCTTTAGGCTACGTGAGCAAATGTTTTTTGAGTCACCCCAAATCACTGGGTGAGCATCTTTTTTTTTTTGTCCCAGCCCTATGGCATACAGGATCTTAGTTCCCAGACCAGGGATCGAACCCATACCCCCTGCAATGGAAGCACGGAATCCTAACCGCTGGACCACCAGGGAAGTCCCCGTGTCTACGTTTCTGATGGCCCAATTTCCCAAGAATGAAATCAGGTGACTACAACGAGAATGATGGCTGCCCAAACCATCTTCCAGGAAGTGACGTGTGAGTGGTTGCATGACTTGCAGGGTTTCTCTGGGCATCTGGTTGTTGTCCACAGATGGATGGAGGATTGAATAACCCACCTAGAAGGCGTCTGGGCTCATGGTACCTCACCCAGAAGGTACTGCCACCCTGACAATTGAAGACATGGCAGGGCACTTAGAAAATATCAAGGCAAGAGCTGCAAAGAGCTGGAGGGAGTACCGGGTCCCTGAGCACTGAACAGAATCAGGTCCACTTGCCCACATCAAATAGTGGTACGGCTTCGGGCTAACCTATTAAAGTGATGTGATTTAAATGTGTGATGCCCAAAAGAGAATTTTGCAAATAGTATTTGAATATACGAATCAACATCAGATAATAGTGAAAAAGGGAAAATCACTTTTGTTTGATTAAAATACGTTATCTGAGTGTTATTCAAATATTTAAACAGCCATACTTTTGTACACACCCACATACTGTTTTACCGTTTGAGAAAATAACTACTGGCACAAATGACTATATATGATTAGGCTATTTACAATATGTGCTCCGCAAAGTACAAATGAAATGGCTGAATCGTATCAAATATTTGAACAACATATGTTGATGTGTAAACTGTTGTTGGAAAATAGGCCATTTCTACAGAAGTTCAAAAATGCTGCAACAGTTATTTCTGTTGCTATGGTTTCAAAATCGTTTTATAATGTTACATGGTAATTTTGGTCTTCACATGAACTTTTTTGCTTGTCCATTTTTAAGGAGAAAGAGCAAATGTAAAGAACTTCCATTTTTAGCACTAAGCAGTGATAAAGGCGGGAAAGTATATGATCAACATCTTTTAAAATACATATTTGAGGAATAAGGGCATAAAGGACATCTCAGGGGCCAAATAAAGAAGATACTGGAAAGTAGGCTGTAAGCAGCAGCCTGATTATTCTGCTAGGCTGTGGGAGGGACAAAAGCAGATTTGGGAACAAAGGAACTTAAGTTTTAGTGCCCAGTAGAGTCAAGAGGCAATTTCTTGAGACTGGGGAAGGCAAAGTGAGAACTGTCACTCTCCTCCCCCAAAGCCAGGACTGAAGGGCTACATTCTCAATTACAAGGTAAACTATAGATGGATAGATAGATAGATAGATACAGGTACCCACCAGCACAGGAAACTATAAGCAAGATTTCCTGCCTTAACCTCTCACTCCGTGTAAAAACAAAACAAAACAAAATTCTTCCCGAGGTCTATAACCACAGACCATGTAAGGTCTGCCCTTACATGGCTGCACAGTATGAATGATCTTCATTGCTCCTTCCAAACCATTGCCCCTCTCTCCTCTCTTGAAGCCTCCTGACTTTGACTTTCATGTCATTAGACTCCACCACATTCACTCATTCCTTCTTCAAGTGATATACACACCCTTGGATGTTCCCATGATTCCTTAAATATTTTAGCTGCTGACTCATTCACTCTCTCCAACATCTTTAATACTGCTCCAGTCACAATCCTTTGTATTTGCGAATAAAACAAAAATGATCTTTCTAACATAATGTCAGTGTAGCAATATAACTCCTTAGTTTCCTCTCCTTTATTAATCTTTTCCCTAGCTTACCTCAACCATGAACTCTTATATTCTTGCTATATACCATCTCATTGTTGAATGAATAAATGATGAATGCTGTAGAGTGAACACAAAGAATTTTAAATATAATGCTGTAGACTGAATATTTGTGTCCTCCCAAAATTCATATATTGTAACCTAATCCCCAATGTGGTGGTATTTGGATGCAGGACCTTTGGGAGGTGATTAAGTCATGAGGGTAGAGACCTCATGAGTGGGATTAATGCCTTTATAAGAGACCCCAGAGGGTTCTCTCACCCCTTCCACCACGTGAGGATGCAGCAAAAAGATGGCTATCTCTGCAGACCAGGAAGGGGCTCTCACCAGATACCAAATCTGCTAGTTCCTTGATCTTGGACTTCAAAGCCTCCAAAAGTGTGAGAAAAAAAGTATTTGTTTATATGCCACACAGTCTATAGTCTTTTCATTATAGCAGCCCAAATGGACTAAGACAGAAATTGGTGCTGGGAGTGGGATACTATTGTGACAGATACCTAAAAATGGGGAAGCAGCTTTGAAACTGGGTAATGCATAGAGGCTGGAAGAGTTTTCAGGTTCATGCTAAAAAAAAAAGTCCACATTGCCTTGAACAGACTGTTAAGAGTGATTCTGACGACAGCTCAGAAAGAAAAAGGAAAAGGAAAGCTTTAGAGAAACTCTCAATCTTCCTGGAGAATACCTAAGCAATCTTGAAATGAATGTTGATTGGTTGGTAAAACCAATCAACCAAAAACTATGGTTGGTAAAGACCGTTCTGATTAGATCTCAGATGGAAATGAGGCACATGTTTTGGACAATGGAAGAAAACCATCCTTGTTATAACGTGGCAAAGAACTTGGCTGAATTGTGTTTATGTTCTAGTGTTCCTGGAAGGTAGAACTTGCTAGTAATGAAATTATACATTAAACTGAAGCTATTTCTAAGCAAAGTGTTGAAGGTATGGCTTGACTTCCGGCTGCTTATAGTAAGATGTGAGAAAAGAGAAATGATTTAAAGACAGAATTGTTAATCGAAAAGGAAAGCAGCACTTAAAGATTTGGAGAATTCTCAGCCTATGTATATGAGAAAGCTTCTCAGGAAAGAATGTTAAGGGTGTGACCAGGAGACCAAATGGTCAGGAGATTAGAAGGCAGGAACTATTCTCCAAGACAATGAACGAAGGACCCTAAAGGCAATTTGGAGATCATCAAGCCTGCCTCTTCCATCGCAGGTCCAGAGTGCAAGGCCTGGGAGCAGAGCAGTTTCACAGGAGGGGCCCCTGGTACCTGCAGGACTTTGGACCCTTGCACTCCTTACACTCCATTGCCATGCTTCTCAGCTGTCCCAGGTGCAGCTCTGGCTACCTCAGTGATGCACAGGCCACAGTGGCCACCTCTCCAGAGGACACAAGCAGCAAACTTTAGTGGCTTCCAGGCAGCACTGCCTCTACAGGTTGCCCAAGCCCTGGCTGCCTCCACTTAGATTTCAAAGAACAAGACCAACATCGATGGTGGGACCCAAGCAGAGAGCTGTCACAAGGACTGGCCACCCAGAACAGTGGGGACAGGGCTGCACGAAGCTGTGGGCAGAGATCCTTGGGGGTCCAAGCAGTGCCCGCAAAGCTGCAAAGGCAGGACGGCAGCCCCACTGGGTCCAGGAGGCAAGACCCTTGCCCCAATGTACTGGAAAGCAGGACCTCTGCTCAAGCGCATCCGGAAGGTGAGAAGCCTGCCCCAGTGGGCCTGGAGGACAGAACATTAAGCCAAAGATTATTCTGGAGCCCTAGGCTTTAATGTTGTATGTGCCCTATTGGGCTTTGGACTTGCTCAGGACCTGTCACTCCTTCCTTCTTTCCTATTTCTCCCTTTTGGGTGGAAACGTATATCTTATGCCTGTCCCAGCATTGCATTTTAGAAGCACATAATTTGTTCGATTTCACAGGTTCACAGCTAGAGAGCAATTTCTCTCAGGATGAATTGTATCTTGATTCTCATTCATATCTGATTTAGATGTTATTTAGATGAGACTTTGGATTTAGAATTTAAGTTAATATTGGAATGGGTGAATACTTTTGAGACTGTTGGGCTGGAATACATGTATTTGCATGCAAAAAGGACATAAATGTGGGGGCATCAGGAGCAGAATGCTATCACCTGAATATCTGTGTTCCTCTCCCCGCAAATTCATGTGTTGAAACCTACCCCCCCCCCCATGTGATGGTATTAGGAGATGAGGCTGTGGGGAGGTGATCAGGTCATGAGAGTGGAGCTCTTGGGAATGAGATTAGCACCCTCATAAAAAAGAGCCCAGGGTTCCCTCACCCTTGTGAGGATACAGCAAGAAGATGGCTGTTTATGAAAATCAAGAAGGGTCTCTCACCAGATACCAAATATGCTGGTTCCTTGATCTTGAACTTCCCAGCTGCCAGAACTGTGAGAAAAAAATTTTTGTTGTTTGTAAGCCCAGCCAGTCTATAGTATTTTTATTGTAGCAACCCAAATGGACGAACTTAGTTCATGGATGCACTGACTCAATGTTATTTAGGTTGGTCTATACATTCAATGCCATTCACAATCGCAATAGGGTTTTTCATGGAAGTTGACCAACTATGAGGCAAGAATAATCATGACATAATAATCCTGGCAATATTGGGAAAAAACAAGCCAGAACAATTTATCTAACAAGATATTAAATTATCATAAAGCTATAATTATTAAGACAATGTAGAATTAGCAGAAGGATATAGAAATAGACCAATGGAAGAGAGAATTCAGAATCCAGACCCATACACATAAAGAAGTGCATGAAAGAGGTAGCAACACACATCAGTAGGGAAAGGACAGACTATTCGACAAAATGTACTGAGATAGCTGGTTAACCACATGAAAAAGATGGATTATTTTATAATACCATAAATATATGCAAAATGAAGCCGTAATCATGAAATGCAAAATGTTTAGAAGAAAATATTGGAGCACATCTTTATATGCTCAGGCTAAGGAAGGAAACTGCTTCATTTCCCTTTCCTCTAAAATCCTCCATCTATTGCCAGTAAATGGGTTATCTTCTAACTGCACTGTTCTTATCAACAAAACTTCCTATATTCTTGGTTCTAGACTCCTCTGCCTTCGCCCCTCATTCCTTTCATTTAAAGAAGAGTTTATTTATACACTTTCTCATGTCTGTTTCGCATCCACAAAATACTCATAGTTTATTTTCCATCCACACATCCATTAAACAGATTGGATGACCAAGAACCCTCCATAATTTCCTTGCTATCTAAGCAGCATAAAGCTGTAAATAAAATTCCCCATCTGAGATTTGAAAAAAAAAAATCTCTGACCAAAAGCAGAATAGCAAATTGCTGTAAAGAAACAACTTTATAGTAATAAGACAAAAAACAATTGTACGTTATCATCATACTCCCGTTTATAAAGCTGTTTCCCATGGGGACATGGGTTAAGGATTCTGTAATCACTATGTGTGTGTACCAAAACTGAACAACTAAGTCAATGGATGGTGGATGGAGGGATCCAGGTTTCTAACTGTTGGAGTTGCGGTTTTCAGATAAGCAAGGGGATGAAGCTTGAATGAGCAACATGATAATGGATTAGAGTTTGATACATCAGTATGAACTCATGTTTAGCTTAATATACATAGAGATAGTTACATATAGAAATATTTATAGATTCGTATATATTTATATATGTGTTAGTACATACACGTACATTTCCTCACACTGTCAGCTAGGGAACTAGAAGCATCAACACCCCAGCAGCAGTAAGCACACCTAGCACACAGATCTTGGTTTCTAATTCAGGTCTCCCATAAAAAGAACCAGGTCTCCTTAGAGAAATGGCTAATTTTAAGACTGCAGCAGAAAATTTACAAGATGACCCTGGAGCATCTTATAGTGACAGAAGTTAAGGAAGTGCTCAAAAAAAAAAAAAAAATCCACAATGATGGCAGCATGTCAAAGAGCCAACTGAAAGATCTCCCAATAGCCAAAGCTGAATAAATTTAAGTACCAAAATAAATAAATAATGTATTATAACTCACATATAAAATAAGTACCCTTGAGTTCACGCCAATATAAACGACTGAGTAAATAAATAAGTGAGGGAAAATAGACAAACTTCCCAAGCAGAATTCTAAATAATTTATGTACATACTCCACCTTCAAGGAGACGAAGCATAAACCCCCTTTCTTTAAGTGCAGGCTGAACATAGTGACTTTCGTCCAAATAATACACTAAAAACGGGGATTGGGGGGGAAAGCAAGTATCCAGTGAGTAAACCTGACAATTACTAACTCAGTCAGGTGATCAACATTACATCAACAGTGATAATTCATTGATAACTCATAACTCATGATGCTTGTATGTACCCTTGATATGATGTAATGAGAATGACACTTTACCTCTGTAGTCCGTTCTTAGAAACACCTAACTCCAGTCCAATCATGGGAAAAATCATCAGACAAATATTAATTTGAGGGCCAAATACATGACCAGTATTCCACAAAATTGTCAGCGTTACCAAAAACAAGGAAATCTGAGAAACTGTCAAGCCTAGAGACCTCTAAGGAGACAGGACAACAAAATGTAATGTGGTTTCCTGGATGAGATCCTGGAACAGAAGAAAAGGACGTTAGGTAAAAACTAAGAAAGAAATTATGACCTTTAGTTAATGTGTCAAAATTGGCTCATTAATTATGACAAATACACCATTCTAATGCAAGATGTTACCCATAGGAGAAACTGGTGTGATACATATGGAAACTCTGTACTACTTTCTCAATTTTTCTATAAATCTGAAACTATTCTAAAATACAAAATTTATTAAAAAACAAACAAAAGAACCCCACCGCCTTTGTTGAATGCCTTTGACAAAGGATCTGGAGAGAGGTCTCTGAGATCAGATACAGCCCAAATGGCATCATCTCAGTAAGAATTCCCAAACAATTTGATCTAACAGTCTCCACAGTTACTTGTTGCCATGGTTCATTTTACTCTATTCTCAGAACTTAGCACCACCTAAATAGTCTTGTTTCTTTATTTATGTCATATATCCTCTGTCTCCTGAAATAGAATGTAAGCTCATGAGACCAGGCGCCTTGTGTGTTTTGTTTAATCTTGTGCATAGCACAGTGTCTGGGCTTTAGTGGGTCCTCATTAGATATTAACTGGATAAATTATCTTTAAAATCACTTGGAATCATGAACTCATATGGCCACACAAGATGAAAACAAACCACTTAACCATTGCACCTCAGGAGTGCAATACACCAGCAAGCGCTTACCCACCCAGGAATACTGAATCCACACATTTGTAGTTGTGGAATTTCAAACCTGGACGTGTCCTGAAAGATGATGCAGTGTAGGGTCTACATTTTCTAAATGGGATGAAAACTAAGAAATCATGGACTTTAATGTCTTTGAGTAACTTTAGGTAAAGAAATGTAATTGTGTCAATAATAAGAACTATGTCATTCAAAGTGGCTTCCTAACCATGAAGTCAAAGGAAGAGTAAGTAGTTATTTGCTGTTTATATTTCAGTGTCCATGGCAATGCCCAGTACCATAAAAACAAAAAACAAGGAGGTTCAAGTCTTACAGAATTAAACCATATCAACTTTCTAAGCTCAGTTATAAAATTCTTTCCCTCTATGTCCTAAGAGTGAGGAGTAAGATTTATAACTAAAATAATTTGGTCACTTAAATTTGTAAACTATTTTTGTTATTGGAAATTGCGTTTGTTATTGGAAATTGTGTTTTTTCACTTAGGACATAAAACATGTTTTATAAGAATTAAATTTTCTCACTTAAGCTGTGAAATGAATTCCCTAGTTTTGTATTAATTTACCACCTTCTCTATGTATTATGTGGCATCTCTTGCTATCCAAAACCAACAGGCAGACAAATAAATAAACTACCGGGTCTGGTTTTCTCCTTGCAGAATTGCAAACTACCACCAGTTCAAATCCAGACACAATATAACGTCTTGGGTTTTTGGTTTTTTCACAAAGGAGGTAAAAACAGTATCTTCAACAGTCATTAAAGGCTTACTATGAGACAATCACTCTCTCATTTTATTCCTACTTTTAATTTAATCATCACAGCAATGCTTTAGAGCAGGTTCAGTAATTATTTCTATGTAAAAGTAAGTAAATTGAGAAACAGAAAATATGAGTAACTTTTCCAAGTCACACATCTAGTAAGTGATAGGCTTCAGAACCAAACATTCTGTCTCTAGAAAATAAGTGCTCAGCCTGTATATGAATAACTTCTCTGGGCCTAATCCAACTGGAGTGATAAGAAAACTACATGGGACAAAAATAAAGAGTGCTGTTGAAATTTAAGTTCATGGTCTTCTTTGCTTTCTCGTCCTCAAGCAAGCCATGTCTCTTATCAGTGCAACTCTGAGTGTGTACTACCTTGATGAAAAAAAGATAGTGGTGCGCATTATAAACATGGAAAAGAATGAGTAATTTTCTATTGACAAACTTCTGATGATTAATTGAGACATTTAAAAATAAATGTCTTCTTCCTCCAGTCGTCGTATGAGGTATTGCCAGATCGATTTTCTTATAGCACAGATTAATCATATCAGCTCACTATTCAAATGCCGTGGCCTCCTCAACTTATTGGACTTTTGAACACAGCATAGCCTTCTGTGTTTAGGTTTCAAAATCCCCATCTTCTGACCCAAATCTACCTCTCCACTAATTACTTACTTATAAGTCATTCTACTGGCAATCCAAACTGGGAGTCACACTCCAAACAAGCTTTCCAATCTCCCATTTCTACTCCATTGCTTGTGACTGACCCTCTACCTAGAAGATCTCCTCCTAATTTCCGTTTGGAGAAATACCCCCAAGCCTTCAAGGTCCAGACCAACTTCATGGAGCCTGATTAGGTTTCTGAAAACAGAAGCAATTCCTCCCTCTTCTGAAGTGTCATAGAACTGTGTTCATACTTAGCTTCATTTTACTTGCATATTACACAGATTCAGATGATAGGTAAATATCACCCACCTAGAGATAAGCTCTTTGAAGTAATGAACTTTATATACCTTGTGGCCCCAAGTTCACTACCTTATTCACTGTAATTGTTCTATAGATATCTGTGTAGAAATGAATGAACTACGTGTAGTTGGATGCACTATCATTGTCATCTCAATTTACTCGATGAATAAATCTATAGTAAGGGCTATGGAGAGAGACTGAAGAATATAGAATAAAATTTAAAAACTGTTTACTGTCTTCATATGCCTTATATATCAGTGATTACCTCTCTTTTGATGAAAACATAAATTTTAAATAAACTATTAATATTACTCATAGTTGTCAATGTCATTAATTCCCAATGTGAAAATAAGGAAATATGTGAATATAAATTGAAGATAAGTAAGGCTTCATATAAATAAAAGATGAAATGCAACTCAAGGGTAATGTATTAGCAAGGGAAAAATAATGTATTTTAAAGTTTCTAGCGGGTCTTACCTTAGGCAGTCTTTCTGCCAGGTATTAATATGAAAGATGTTCATTCAGTGTATAATAAGTACACTAGTTTTATTTAATTAGAGCATATAATACCATCTATTTTTATTGTCATTTTGATTGAAAATTCAGATAGAGTGCTTTGAGTGGTAGATCCCTTAGCAGATTTTGTTTTCATCTTACAAGTTCATGATGAACTGTGAATGAACAAAAAAGTTCAAGGAAAGAAAGGCATTATTGGGTCTACTACACAATGAAAATTTCTGGACACATTTTATTGCATATTCTTACATCACATATGTATTATGTATATCACATATGTAAAAACTAGGATCCCGCTACAAATATGGTTTCATAAATTGTTTTTCTCACATAACAAGTGAACATTTTCCTATGTTGGTAAATATAGGTTGATATCATTTCGATTGGCTAAATATCTACTTAATCATTTTTTGTACACTTAAAAGACTCACAGTTTTTATCTATTATAAACAACACAGCAATGAACATCCTTTCTATACATCTTTGCATATTTTTCCAAGTACTTCCTTAAGAAAAATAACTTGATGTGGAATTGTTGATTGAATATATATGAACATTTTAATGGTATATTTGAAATATTGTTAGAGCCCTCTGGAAAGACTGCACTAATTTAATATCCACTGACATATAAACTAACACTGGATAGTCACTCTAAATGCAATATGGGCTTATTGAAAGAAGAAAATAATCTCTCACAGCTCTTTTAATTTTGGCCCAGTTGTCTACCCAAGTGAATATCATGAATTTCTCTAATTATGAAGGACAAGACCTGAATCAGACCTTCAGCTCCCAAGTCACAGGAAGTATTGCCAACTGGTATTTTCATACTTCAACCCAGACTTTCATTAACCCTAACAGAAAAGATGCCCAATTTATTTTAATCAAATAAAAACAACAAAACCAAGCCATGCACTGGAGGCTTGCCTCACAGCCAGTCTCATTTCAATGAGACCGGCATGAACTCTTTCTCAGTCTTCCTCTGTTTTCTTACGCCTTTGTGCTTCTGAGACTTCTTGTTTTACACGAGTCTCATCCTTGGAACTTGCTCTGCTGGAGGGAGGGTTATGATTAAAAGAAAACGTGGCCCCTCCATCTTGTTCTCTGTGTCCCTTCCCTGGTGAGGTCTCTCTACCTCCTTTAATGATCTGCTCTTAGCAGGTGGGAGAGGGCATGGATAAGCCATGCCACCATGGAATTCAAGGAACGGGATAGGTTGATATAAATGGTACCCTACCTGTCAGAGAATCTCTCAGGAACTGACAAGTAAGAGACACATAATTACTGGGAACGATTTTCTCCTTGAAAGTAAAATAGAACTTAATAAACATGATGCCCACAGGGTGTACAGACAAAAGCAGCTCTCCCGGTGCCCTTCTGACTATTTCACTGTCGCTTGCCACCCCTTGCATCCTGTAATAAAGTGACCTCTCATACGAGGATGAGTGATTTATTACGTTTTTCAAGTTGCTATAAGGTGGAGTTGCCTGTTGCATCTACCGCTGAGTGGTTAACTAAAGTCTAAATTAGGGAGAAGCTAACTGTGCCTTCAGATTTTGTTTCTTTTCCTTGTGCTGCAGACTTTCTTTGGACTCAAACCTACCCCTAAATTTTTTAAAATTATAAAAAGGAAAAACAACAGTGGAACTGTTTTGAGCAAGATAGAAGTGGGCACCAACACATCTTAGCAGTGTCCTTCACGAAAAAAAAAAAACCCAAAAAACACCTTATTGAAACAAGCAAAGAATTGGTAATTAAAATGCAAGCAGGGCCAAATTAATGATATCTAGGTTTCAATTCTTAGCTGTGTGATTCTGGAAAAGTTACTTATCTCTACAATTCAATTTCCTCATTTGTGAAAAGGAATGATAACAGGGAGATAAGGATTAAATAAGAAACTAGATGGGGAAAAATCTCTGAGTAATTTATGACGGTCTACATTCACTTATTGTGAACTTATCTTTATCTTTTTACTCTTTAACATTAATTTTCCATACGTTATACATTTACACAGTAAATGAGAAAAGAAACAGCACACAATGAAAATTCTCTCTCCAGTCCTAAACTCCAGACAACCAGTCTCCCTCCTCTGGGTCAACAAATGTTATCACTTTCTTTTGATATCATTCCAAAAGTATTTCACGCATGTATAAGGAATTAATTCTCTACATATACATGTGTAGATACATTTATTCTTTTCCCCATATTATGTAAATATTGGGATACCAATGCACCCACTTGCACCTTGATTTTTTTCACTGTTACTATGTTCTATATCAGGACATAAAAAAAATTCTTCTTGTTTCTTGGTATTGTTGCATTGTATTCCATCGCCTGGTTGCTTTGTAATTTAACAATTCACCATTGACGGATGTTTAGGTTGTTTCTAATATTTTGCTACTTCCAAAAATATTGTCTTGTATAAAGTTAGATATATACAATTTCACATATACAAAGTATAATTTTAGATATACATTCTTAGAGGTAGAATTGTTGGTTCAGAGGGCATTTAGTTATTTTGTATTTGTTATTTTGATAGCCTTTTTCAAACTGCTCCCCCCTAGAGATTATAACAATTTACATTCCAATCCAGAGTAGCTGAGAGTGCCTGTTCCCCCAATCTCTTGTCAACAGTAACATATATGCCAAACTGGTGGTGAAATTGGTATCACAGTATGGTTTTGATTTGTAGTTTTCATATTATGAGTGTGGTTGGGCATCTTTTCATATATTTGAGCCATTTATATTTCTGTTCTGTGAACTGCCTTTTGCTTATTTTTTTCTATTGGGTTATTGGAGTTTGTTATTAGAAAAATCTGTCCTTGCAAGTATATTTTCTTGATTTGTCACATCTTTTGACTTTTGCTTATTGTGGGTTTTGCACATAGGTGATGGTGATGATGATGATGATCTAGCTGAGTTTATCAGTCTTTTCCCTTAGAGACTGGTGTTTTATTTTTCATATATAAATGTTCACATATATAATACTTACATATACATAATTATTCTATGGTATCTTTTAAAATTAAGCTTCAGTTTTTCACATCAAATCTATGATCCATTTGTAACTTTTTGGTATAAGCTGTGAGGTTGAGATCCAACTTCATTTTATTCTTCCAAGTGGCCACTCAACTCTCCTAGTACCATTAACTGAATCCTAGTTGATTTTAAGAGTTATTTCCCATTTAATACCAACACACATAGTATGAATCTGAAAGTGTATATCAAATAGATGAAAAATATACAAAGGTGGAAAAAGCAACCGGCTGAGAATCATGAGCCCAAGGAGCTAGGCTTGGGTTTTTCTCTGTTCGTTGAATAATCAAGTAGTTTGGTTCCTGCTTTCAGGTATGTATATGTATGTGTATGTGTTTAAACACTGCTGCCAGATTGATCTTTCTAAAAGACAAATATGATTATTTTTCTGTCAGTCAATAGTTCCACAACACATACAGGGTAAAGTCTAGATTTTTAATATGGTATTCTCCTTCTTGTACAAATGTTCCAGCCACCTGTTCGGCTACCTCTCTGATATTGCATTTGCAGCTTAAATCTTAGCAAATTTAATTAGGTACCACATCTCTCCAAGAAGAATATATGCTCTCTGAGGGGAAAGGCCAAGTCCTCAACCACCACATTTGAATATATGGTAGGTATTGAGAGATACATTATTCAACTAAAGTTGATTTTCTTGTTAACACCTCACCTAGTTTCTTTCTGTTCAATTCTTTTAGCGAACGTCTCTAAGCATCAGGTTCTATACCTGCAGAAAGGGGTTGGGTGATTATGTCTGCCTTCTACCTACCCTACATGGAAGAATACTGGCTAAAATATGTATTACTTTGCAGTGCTAAGGCAACTATATGAAATTCCAGAATTTAATCTAGAGATTAACAAGGAAAGACTAGTCCCTTAGATTTCGAATTTTAATACCTGTTGCATACATAGAGAAAAATATTTCTCAGTCTCCCACTGCTGCAGAGCCCTGACAGAAAGAATCACATTTCAGATCAGAAGAATATGCAAATATCTTCACATAGACATTATCAGTAGCCTAATGGGTTGCAGAATAACCACAGAGATGTTATCTACAAATCAGATGTTCTGAACCTAAAATGCATTAACTTTCCACATTGCCGCTTCCAGGCAATCTCAGAAGGATGGTGCCTTGTATTCTGTCCGCAGGTCACCCAGATATCAATCCTTCTTTAGATGAAGAGGTAAGGAATGTTGAAGATTTCCCCCCTTCTGCTTGATCTGTGAGCAGTTTTAACTGACTGACAGGACACCACGGAAACCCGTTGCTGTAGGACAGATGGCCACATGGTCCCTGCCAGCACGGCTGAGAGCACGTGTTATTGCCAACAAACATAGGCTGCAGGGGAAGTTCATGAGCCGCTATTCTAGGGACTTCTGCTCGAAAGGCTGTCACCTTTTCAGTCTATGTCTGGGTTTCCATTCTAGTCACAGCTGCCAGTTAGTGAATTACTCCACAATTCATAAAATTCACTTGATATCCACCACACCCAGTCATATAGAAATTGCTCCAGTGATTGAACTAATGCGCTGTGTTTGTTTCTATAGCCAACTGGCATCAGACTCCACTGACATATGCAGGAAACCCACCAGGCCAGAAGGGCTCCATGCAGGCATGGGCTCACTAGAGGGAAATGAGGAAATGGGAGAAAAGACACAAAAATTATTGTGCCACCTTCTTCATAATTATTGCTGACCCTCAATTTAAAACAGTAGTAAAATAGAAAGCTTAATCCTTTAGTTCTTATGACATTTCCCTGGCGGTCCAATGGTTAAGACTCCATGCTTCCACTGCAGGGGGCACGGGTTTGATCCTTGGTCATGGAACTAAGATCCCGCCTGCCGTGTGGCACGGCCAAATAAATAAATAAGTAAATAAACAAATAAGCCTTTACTTCTTAGACTTGAACTTTTCATTTTTATCAGATTATATCACTTTCCTAGCTAAACCTCTTCGATGAGGTCCCATTGCAATTAGAATAAAATGCAAAATCCTCATCACGACTGTATTTCCCTAAATGATTTGCATCATTTTGAACTCTTCTTCTCATTTTCCATACTCCAGCACCACTGGTTTTCCTTCTGGTTTTTTTTTTTTTTTTTTTTTTTTTGCGGTACGCGGGCCTCTCACTGCCGTGGCCTCTCCCGTTACAGAGCACAGGCTCCGGACGCGCAGGCTCAGCGGCCATGGCTCACGGGGCCCAGCCGTTCCGCAGCATGTGGGATCTTCCCGGACCGGGGCACGAACCCGCGTCCCCTGCATCAGCAGGCGGACTCTCAACCACCGCGCCACCAGGGAAGCCCTGGTTTTCCTTCTTCTGTTTGAATATTCTAAGAGTATGTACTGCTTCCTCTGCTCCAGAACCTGTGCCTCGTCCTTCCTGTAAATTTTTCTAACAATGCAGGATTCAATTCACATTAGATTTGAGCTTGCTTTGAGTACCCTGTCTAAAAACAGCCTTCTTCATGTCCCCACTTGCTCTCTCTCTCTCTCTCTCTCTCATTTTCCATGGTCCTAATCACACTTGTCACACACACAAACACACACACACAGAACACCAACAGAGTAGATATTCATTAATATGAAATCAATGAAATCAATGTATCAGTAATATTTTTGATAATCTTCTTAGACAAACATGTATTTCCAAGAAATGAGGAAGCAGAGGGTAATGATATGTTTGAAAAGGAGAGGAGGGCTCCTTGAAAGAGCACAGAGCCTAGTGGTTAGAGCTGAAGTGGCCACTGCATCCTGGACCTAGTATCTCTCTTTCCTTTTCATATTCTTCAGCTTCCTCTATTGAAAAGCCCATAACCAAAAGAAGTTGGTAAGAAACAAAATGCAATAATTAGATTGTTAAACTTTTTCTTACAATATTTGAGTATTTCACAAAGGTCATTGCTCTAAAACACTGTGTATAAAAACAACCTGTAGTTTCAAAAAATCCAGACAGTTTTCTAGTCTAATAATGATTTCTATTCTCATAATGTCTTCCCATTGTGAAGCATGTCAAAGCCTAGCCACTATTTTTAGTTCCATGGGGGAAAATAGAGTTCTGCTCTTTCTAACAATGTGTTTGATCACCATTTTTTCAAAAGAAGATTTGTTTTTCAAATTAAATGTAGCAGACCAGTGAGCCTATAGGGCAGTCCTTTAGATGCCAGAAAGGAAATAGAAATGGACATGTTATTAATGGCTGAAAATTAGGTCATTCTGTCTTATCTAGGGAGACTCTTCTCCCAGTTTAAACACTCAAGCCCATATACATATCAGGGCGATAAATCATAGACTGATCACTGCAAATGCAAGGAAGCGTCAAATCAACAAGCAGTTCACTGAGGAAGAAGGAGCCGCGGTATCCTGCATGGGGTCCTGATTGCCTTCTCCCTAGAATGCTGATGACTACATTTTATCATAACATTTCGTCTTCCTTCCTCTCATAGGGTGTGTAAGAGAGGACAATTACCCCTTGGTACACACACAAGCAGATAAGGCCGAGTAAATCATCAAAATACTGGCAGATGTGAAATCAAGAGACACAGGTTCAAATCCCGGCTCTTCTCACTAGTAGATGAGTGGCCCAAGACAAATGATTTAACTTCAGTCTGTGTCTACAGATACATATCGCAAAGGGTTCTTAAGAGAATGAAATATGACAAAAAATATATGTATAACATACCGTCTAAAAGACAGATTGTCAGTGAAAGATTCCTTTCTTCTTTTCCTCTCTTCTTTCCATTTCTTCTTCAAAACAAAATAGATTCTCTGCAATTAGTATGAAATTGTGGATTTTAAAAAAAAAGTAGAAAATCAATAGAATTTCATAAATTAGTATTGAATATTTGGGACTGCACCTCCTCTAATTGAAAACAACCTGCTCTCATCTAAGTAGAAAATAAATGTTGTACCTTAAAATTAAACTTTTTCCCCTCATTTTTAGCCACATTTGTTACCTCATAGTAGGTTTCCAATGTGTGAAAGTGTAGATTTTTCTAAAACTGTGATAACATTTATTTTTGATTCCAATATTGCTTTTACCATCACATTATTTCGACACATATTTAAAGAACATGACTGTGTGGCGTAAGCTGTATTATAGGCTCTAAATGACAAGGTCTCTACTGGTCTAGTGGTGAAAAGCTATAGAACATTCACAATTGCATTACAATGAGGTAAATATTATAAATAAAGGTATGGAAATGCTGAAGCCCAGAGTGGGAACATGCAATTTTGCTGGACAATCACAGAGGGGAAGGATTTAGAAAAGTTTCTAAACGGAATGACCTTTGAGACAAGGTTAGCAGATGGAAGTAGAGGCCTAAAGCTCAGAAGAAAGAGAAAAGTTTCAGATAGACATTTAGAGTCCTCCATATTTTAAATTTATTTATTTATTTATTTATGGCTGTGTTGGGTCTTCGTTTCCGTGCGGGGGCTTTCTCTAGTTGTGGCAAGTGGGGGCCACTCTTCATCACGGTGTGCGGGCCTCTCACTATCGCGGCCTCTCTTGTTGTGGAGCACAGGCTCCAGACGCGCAGGCTCAGTAATTGTGGCTCACGGGCCCAGTTGCTCCACGGCATGTGGGATTCTCCCAGACCAGGGCTCGAACCCATGTCCCCTGCATTAGCAGGCAGATTCTCAACCACTGCGCCACCAGGGAAGCCCTAGAGTCCTCAATATTTTAGTAGTAAGAGCATGGATAAGATTCCTCAAGGTCAGTGTGTAGAATAAGAAAAACAGTCTAAGATTAGACTATTGGTTTATTAGTCATCTTTTTTTTTTATCATATCAAATAGCCCTAATATATCAGTACCTTATATCCAAAGGCACTTATCTCTTGCTCAGTCAATTTTGTCATTAGGACTGTGGTTGACCTCAGCTCTGCTGGTCATTACCTAGCTGGGCTGGGCTTGACTGGACCCCATGAGTTTTCTCACCCCAGCACCCAGAGGGAAGGAGAATCCATAACCTTGGAAAGGCTTTTCTCTTGGTGGAGGGTAGCAGAGAGACATAGCCGAATCACACAAACACAAACCTTCGGCTCAGATGTGACAAATGTCACATCCCATTGGCCAAGGCATGTTGCATGATCATACTCAAAATCTCCGGGGCAGAGGCAGATGACTACAAGTGAACAGGCAAGTCAAACGTAATGGGTGGAGGTGCATAATATAATCTTACAGGGAAGAGAACAATTGGGAACAATAATCCTTTTTAAAAAAAAATGATGATCTGCCTTTTCTTATGCTTCTCTCCATTTCTGAAACTTTTATTCTGGTTTACTAACAATTTTGATGAGCCCTACCAGTCAATGTAGCACTTCAAATATACTTTTTAGGACTACATTCCTAAATACTAAAAGACAACCAAGGATCATCAGATACTGAAATCTAATACATGAAAACACTAACACAAATCAGAAAAAGAAAGGAGTTCAAGGGAAACAGAATGCCAATATTAGGGGACAAAACATATTTTATTTTTTTTACAGGTACAAACTTTCAGTTATAACATAAATAAGTCATGAGGATGTAATGTACAACACAGTGACTATAGTTAATAATACTCTACTGTATATTTGAAAGTTGCTGAGTGTAGATCTTAAGAAAAACTATTAATCTTCTCAGAAATCAGATACTCCATTTACAAAACAGAGGTTATTTTTTTAAAAAAAAGGAACACTCTGAAAAGGGAAAAGTTCTTAAAAATAGATGGTCTTTAAATACTTCCTTAAATAAAGTGATGGTCAAAGTACACATTGTACTTAAGAATAAATATCACATTTGGGAAAACCTCCCTTCCACATATTGGGAAAAATAAAATAAAAACTCTCTGAGAGGTAGGAATAGAGGGGATCTACCACAACCAGATAGAGAACATCTAAAAAACACCTGCACCTAAAATTGTGCTTAATGGTAAAGACTGAATGATTTTCTCCAAGGTTGTGGAAAAGGCCAGAATGTAAGTTTTCACCACTCTTATTCAAAATAGTACTAGAAGTTGAGGCTTTTTTTCACTTGTTTCAAGTGTGTTTGTCATTGTTCACAGATGGAATTTTATGGTGGCTACTTTAAAAACGTTTGTCAGAGAACTTTAACAGTTCTATTATCCTGGTGTTGGAACACTTTGTTGGTGGCAGTGCTGGTGTTTTCATTTAGTTTGACATTTTTCTGTTTCTTGTTTTTTTGTTTTTTGTTTTTTTGCCGTACCTCTCACTGTCGTGGCCTCTCCCGTTGCAGAGCACAGGCTCCGGACGCGCAGGCTCAGCGGCCATGGCTCACGGGCCCAACCGCTCCGCGGCATGTGGGATCTTCCCGGACCGGGGCACGAACCCGTGTCCCCTGCATCGGCAGGTGGACTCTCAACCACTGCGCCACCAGGGAAGCCCTTTTCTGTTTCTTGATAGACAAGTGATTTTTTTAATTGAAACCTGGAGATTTGAGGTATTATAAGACTTTGGATCTTATTTAAACCTTCTATTTATCTGTCTTCCTCTGACATGGCTCCAGCAAGAGAACTGGCAGGTGCTGCTTCATTACTGCCAGGTGGTCCTAGAAGTCGGGGTTCCCCACTCAGCTCTCAGTGACATCTGTGCTGAGGACTCATCATTACTGCTTGATAGGGTAGGAGTTCTGGCTCCCCAGGTGGCCTCCACTGACCCCATGGTGAGGGGAAAGGGCGGCTTTAGTACCTTGGTGATGGTAAAAGACCTGAATCTCCAATAGTATCCACTAGGTATATTCCCAGCACATAGAGGGAGAGACACGTCATCAGCGCTGGGAGTTAGGGTAATCCAGGTTCCCCACATGGTCTCTGCTGACATCCTGCGGGGAGGGAGCGGCTCGCTACTATCCTGTGGGGATGAAAGTCCCAGTTCAATCTTTGACACTGCCGTGGTGAATGATTGCAGTTCCTTGTTACAGCCTGATGAGGGTGAGAGTCTAGGATACCCACGCAGCCTTTGCAGAAGGGTGAGGGTGTGGACGCTGTTTTAGTGTGGTGTTTGGCTGGGATAGTGTTGTTATTATCTAACGGTCTTCTGTCTTGCTAGACTGCCCCTTTCTTGGTCCTTTGGCTAGAACTTGCAGGCTTTGGTTGGAGCTTTTTTGTCTATAATCATTGACATTTCCACATTGCTGATTTATTCAGCCCTAAGTCTGAATACAGAAGGCAAAAAGAAGTCCTAGGGGATTCACTGATATGTCATTCCTTGGGTCCCTGGGACTCTAACCCATCTGCCTTCTTCCTTCCATCTTTCAGAGCTGTCTGATGGTATAATATTATACGTACCATACACAATGTATTACATATATTAATAATAATATGCATGCAATATACAATATATTATAACATATATCACAACATATATATTATCATAATATATGATATTATGGTATATAATCTTATGATATAATATATTAAAATAAAATTATATTACATTATACATATTATATGTATTTTTTTAGGGTTTTTAGTTGTACTTGAACGAATAAGGAAAGTACATCTGCTCCATCTTTCCAGAAGTGGAAGTCTCCATTGAGTTTTTAAGTTTAGTTATTATATTCTCTTCCAACATTTTACTTTCTCTAATTGTTAATGACTATCCTCTTCTTGTATTTTTTATCTATTTTAAATTTTTGATTTTGCAGCGAGCGGGGGCTACTCTTCGTTGCGGTGCGTGGGCTTCTCATTGCAGTGGCTTCTCTTGCTGTAGAGCACAAGCTCTAGGTGTGCAGACTTCAGTAGCTGTGGCTCACAGGCTCTAGAGCGCAGGCTCAGTAGTTGTGGTGCACGGGCTTAGTTGCTCCACGGCATGTGGGATCTTCCCGGACCAGGTATCGAATCCATGTCCCCTGCATTGGCAGGCGGATTCTTAACCACTGCGCCACCAGGGAAATCCTTGATTATTTTTTAATTTTTATATTTTCAGTTTATTTTACTATCTCAAGTTCTTAGAATACTAATCCTGCAGTTCATTGTATCTGCTGAATCCCTTCATTATAGTTCATTCCCTCTTGTAGTGTGTAAGTTTTGAATGAGTGTTTATCTTCAGCTCGAATATTTCTTTCCTGAGTGAATCCCTTTCCTCCTATACAGTAGGAGCTCTAAAGAGCAATCTTGGTTTGCTTCTAGTGGACACCTCTGAGAACCCGTCTGGGATCAGTATTGACATGTTGAATTTATCAGCTTAGAACTGTCTGACCGTGGAGTGTGAACTGGTGTTCCATCCTGGGCATGGTGTGAGCTCTGAGTTTCAGTTCTTAATTGGAGATCTGTTGTCGTTACTCTTACCCAAAACATAAAGGAGAAAGATTCCTATGCCATTTCTTGGGACTTACGATGCTTTCTCATTCAGCTAACAAACCAGGCAGCTCTTAGGGGAGCCCGGATTTTTGCTGGTGTCTGTTTTCAGCAATCGGTCTCACATGGGCCCACAGCTACATCTCTTATTCTGTACGGACATTAAGATCCTAGCCACTAGCCACTAAGTCCTATATCTATTCTTATGCCTTTGGACCAGCTTGACATGTCTTATCTGTCTGGGTATGAATATTTCTGTCACCTTGGATTGTCTTAATGCGTGCTGACGCCAGCTCATATAGGCTGGCAAGAGTCAACGGTGAGATTTTCTGAAATTTGTAAATGGATCATTATAAACGTGCTGGTTGAAACATGCATTTCTCAGTGTTTATAACGTTAGCGGTTCTGCATTAGGTCAGAATGCCATGATACAGAGATTAGAATTTTGTCATCGATTTTACAGTCAGAAATTCCGTCGAAAATCATTTTACTTTTCATCCAGGGCAATATCCTTCCATCCACCCACCCACCCCACTTCCCACTTCCCACTTAGGAGAAAATGAAGGCTCAGTGAGATTAAATGCCAAGAGTGTGCAAACATTTTCCTCCCTCTCTATGACACCACTGTTCTTTCCACGACTTCATCCTGTGGTCTTGCCCTTACTTGCGCAGGTAAAAGGTCATTTTTGCACTTCTCTTTTAAAACAAGCTTCAATAAAATGATGGAGTTGCTGAGCCTCTTGCTTCCAGGTTGCAAGGTAATGAATGGAAATCACCATCAAGAGCTGTCCAGGTTCCAGTATCTCCCTTGAGGTGCCTCTGGCTGGACCGGTAAGAAAACCCACCTCTGAGGGACAGGTATCTTCCCACATTTCCCCAGAGGACACTAGCGCTTGGCAAATAGCCCCCTTGTCAGTGACAGTTTCTAGAAGTCAGCTTCGCACCACCTTTATAGAGCCAAGCAGAAGTCATTTTGAGCCACTTCTGTTTTTTCTCATTTTCTAATTTACCCTTCCCTCTCCTTTCATCTCTTCTCCTTTGTACCTCTCTTCTTAATTGCATTGTCCCATTATTGTTATTACTATTATTATTATTGTCATTATCATTATTATTATTTTGCTAAAGCAGCAATCATTGAAAGGCCTATCCAAACATCTGTTAACACGTCGTAGGAATACACTGTTTCCCAAGGGCTATATTTCGTAAAGAAATCATGGATTTCTAATTATCAGCAGGACATGTGTTTCTAGGAACTAGAAAAGGAAGTGGTTTAAAACACTTTTGAAGAATTTTCGAGAATCCCCCCTTATCTGTGGGGTATGCATTCTAAGCCTCCCAGAGGATGCCTGAAACCCAGGCATTTTAATTTGTAAATTAGGCACAGTAAGAGATTTACGATAATAACTAGTAAATAAATAATAAACGTGTACAATTATAATAATATACTGTAATAAAAGTTATGTAAATGTGGTCTCTCTCTCTCCCTCTCAAAATATCTTGTAGAAATTGAGTGCCTTTTCTGTCTTAACTAAGCCCTTGTCACTCACTGTGGCCGTCATGTTTGCAGTTTGAGGTGCTACCTCAAAACCATCATATATTTCTTTTTCCCTCTTCACAACTTCACGGATGAAAGATTAGTTCTTGCCATAGATCTTAGAACATACAATTTAAAAATATTTTTCCTAGTAGGTAAAGAACTTTCACCTTTTCACTTAAAGGAAGCACCTTACAGCGTCTCTTTGTCACAACCGAACTGCCAGCATCACCACGCTTGCTCTTTGGGGCCTTTATTCATTAAAATTAGGGTCACTTGAACACAAACACTGAAATACCAACAGTGGATCTGATAACTGATTTGGGCTAGTAAGTGACTAACGGGACGGATACGCTGGACAAAGGGACGATTTACATCCAGGAGGGACAGAGCCAGTGGTGTGAGATTTCATATAAGTTGTTTATCTCTGGAATTTCCCATCTAATATTGTCAGACCACAGTTAACCATGGGTAACTGAAACCATGAATAAGAGGAGACTGCTCTACAGAAAATAAAAAAAAACAGAAATACCATCCTACTGTTCGTAGTACATTCGTTATCCTTATTATAGATAATCCTTAAATAGCTTTGGATCAACTTACAACTATGATGCTGATGGGACTTGGAGTTTACAATGTTGTAGAACCAGGGATTACTTGGTTTAACTCCCTCCCTTGATAAATGAGGAAGCAAAACTAAGAAAGCAGGCACCTGGTTCTACTTTCAAACTCAGGGACTGTATACTTCCTCCGTTCCCTTTTTCAAGCATATAATAATTAATCTCCTCGTAGATTTAATGAGACAAGCCACTTGAATGTCACTTGTGAGACAAAATAGTTTAAAAGGACATGGTCTGTGGTCCAGGGAACCGGCACTGACCAAAATGTCATATGTAGGTAGTATTTGACCCTCCTGTTTGCATATGAAAGTAAACCCTCCCGGATTAGCTATCACAATGTCATCCCTATAAAAAGAAACTTTGTTAACAGTGTAATGTAGGAGTTACAATCACAGGCTCTAGAGCCAGACTGCCTGGGCATGAATACTATTTTAATTATTTCCTAGCTCTGTGACCTTGGGCCCCTCACTTATATTCTCTGTGTTTCAGTTTTCTCATCCATAAAATTTGGATAATGTTAGTAACCACATTTAGGGTTGTTTTGAAGATCGAATGAACCATACATCTAGAACGCTTGGAACACTTTTCGTCGCAAAGTAAACACTACGTGAGGTTGAGTTATTGTAATAGATTATTTTTTAAGAGGCTGCAATTAGTCCCCTCCCTATTCAGATGTTCCTTACCAAGTGACTGTACAGCAACTCCCATTAAAGAATGGACTCTATCTCCCCACGCCCTGGAATTGGGCCTTACCTTGCCACTTGCTTTGGTTATTATAGGTGGTGTTGGGACACTTCTGCACATAGGTCTCAAGAGTACTCAGACCTTCCTACCGATATGGGAAGGGGCTAAATGTGGCCAACAGGAAGACCAGAGTCTACACAGACCAGAGTCAACTCAGCCCCAACTGAGGCTCCAGAGACCAGACAGAGCCACCGCACTGAGCACAGATGCATGCGAAAGACCAGAAAAGAGCACGAGAATTTCGCAGCTGAATCCAGTCTAAATTACCAGTTGCAGCATAGTAAGCTAAATGAATGTTTCTTGTTTTAAATTTTGTGGTGATTTTGCTGTTGCTATATAAGCAACAAACTGATACAGTTATTATATTTATATTGTATCCCAAATCCTTCGATATTCCTCCATTCAAGAAGAGAGGTCTATGTCCCTTTCCCTCGTAGGTAGGTCTGTGACTGCTTTGACCAATACAATGAAAGAGAAGGGATACCGGGCTTCCCTGGTGGTGCAGTGGTTGAGAGTCTGCCTGCCGATGCAGGGGATGCGGGTTCGAGCCCTGCTCTGGGAAGATCCCACATGCTGCGGAGCAACTGGGCCCGTGAACCACAACTACTGAGCTTGCGCATCTGGAGCCTGTGCTCCGCAACAAGAGAGGCCACGACAGTGAGAGGCCCGCGCACCGCGATGAAGAGTGGCCCCCACTTGCCGCAACTGGAGAAAGCCCTCGCACAGAAACAAAGACCCAACACAGCCAAAAATAAATAAATAAATAAATAAATAAAAGAGAAGGAATACCACTTGACTTCTGAGGCTAGGTGACAGGAGACCCCATGGTAACCACCTGATTCTCCTGGAACATGGATTCTGGGAAAAGCCAAGGATCAAGTGAGATGTTTGATGATTCTGAGACTGTCTTGCTGCAGACACTACATGTAAGTCCTCTGGTCATCAACCCCGGCTGAGCTCCCAGCCAACAGCCAGCATCCACTGCTACCTACATGACTGAGCCATGTTGTAGGTCTAACCTAGCCAAGACTTCAGATTATGCTGGCCCCAACTGACTTGACTGCAATTGCATGGGGAACCCCAAGTGAAAATTACCCAGTCAAGCCCTTCTCAAATTAGCGACCCACAAAATGGTGAGCAAAATTAAATGATTGTTTCAAGCCGCTAAGTTTTGGACTAAGTAGTTAGGCAGCAATAGTATGCAGAACACCATTCTATGCGACTGATTCATAGCAGAAAAATCAAGTGGTATTTGTGATGGGATCTGTTATTGCACTAGGGGAAATCAAAATGACCCCTTCAAATATATAGGAACAGATGCAGGGTTATCAACAGTACATGAAGGTGGGGAATTGCCTGACCCCTTACCCACAAGCCCACCATTCTGCAATGGCATCCTCCCTCACGTCTAAGAAAGCTACTTTGAATTGTATATTTACCTTCTTCTTTGGGAGCAAGGCCAATATTTAGAGTTATGCAGACACTTCTCCAAAGTAACTTGCAGCTGAAGACCCAACATTAATGTAGAATCTGGTCTCCTCTGATTTGTGCTTGTCTTTAAAGTTCTGTCTGTTACAGCAACCAAAACAGTTAGGTCCCATGAGCTAAAGTGAAAGTGATTTTTTTTGATTCACTCTCTCAAAGTATTTGACTTGTATTTCCATAAAAACCTGCCTGAGGAGTTCTCTTGGGATACAAGGACACGAGGAGTAAAAACAGAAACACTAAATGTCATGCAGAGATGCACTGGTGTTTGCATTTTAAACTTTACCCAATTGAATGAAATTTTGAGACTTTATAGTTTTAGGTCACTTTACCATGACCCAGAACTATTGGGTCAGAGCTTGAGGACAAAGAACTGGGGTCATTTGATATTTCCCCAGCTGCTTTTTCTTGTGGTGCTAAGTTCCCAAATCCCTGACTAGGGAACAAATTTCTAAAAGCACTTCACTAGAATGACATATACAGGCTAAACATTCTTCATGGCTGGTAATATTTTTGCACATTTTCCCACTAATGGAAGTAACCTTTGAATAGGACATGTTGTCGACATTTGGACCTATTAGTTTTGAAGTAGATGGTGCAGGTCATCTATTCTGAGGTCAGGGAGATCTGGGCTCTAACATTAACTCAATAACAGGATTTTGGACAAATCATCTAATTATTTTATGCCCCAGTTTCCTCAGCTATAAAATATATGAGCAAAAACATTTATCTTGAGGGACCCAAATAAGACAGTGTATGTAAGAGCAACTTGTACAGTGTTTGACATAGAGTAATTGTTCACTAAATGCCAGCATCAGAGCTGACATTTAAAACCAATGCAAAGTTTCACATCAGTTTAGTTACCTGTGCAATCCCGGATAATTATCTCCACCCCCATGCCTTAGTGTATTCGTTGATAAAACAAGATTTTTAAAGGTATTAGAATTCAAATTGTAAAATTATGTGAAAACATTTACAGAATATAAGGTGCCCCACCAGTAGAAAGGGGGATAATGGTGATTATGATCATAACTGTGAAAATTGATGCTAATAATGATATTTATTTCGGAATTATTTGGAAATCTTTTATAGAGTCTCAGCAAGCTTCTTAAATGTCCTTTTGAAGGAAGCCTTTAGACGTTATTGTTACTAAATAAAAATGTGAAAGCCAGGATCCACTCTGAACAAAAATAAAGAGGTAAAGTTTGTCATTATACTTGTAGGTACCCGGGCTTAACAAACACACTTCCTGTTTTGCTCTATTTACCCTTTCTTCACCATGCCCATGCTGTACCCACACAAGCTCCAAGGTATCCACATTTCACGTCATGTTCTGAGGCTCTTCTATCTGAGTTACACTTGAGTGGAACTTAATTTGGGAATTTCTAGGTGTGATGTAACTCGAGACATTGTGACGCTTTGATGGAGTGTGAAATTTGTGAGCAGAAGATCCCCAGATACACTGCACTGGTCTGGGAATGAACTGGCGGGAAGGTGGTAGAAACTGGAGATGACATTCTGAGAAGTTTAGATGTGGAGGAGAAGGAAGAAGGTGGAGAGTAACTAAAGAGCTTTCTTTTCCCCACTAATACTTCACGGCTAACAAAGTAACCCAAATGTTCATCCTGCTTTAGGCATCCTATGATCAATGAGGGCGGAATCTTGAACCACTTGCAAGGTTATTTCACCTCTGAGCCTCTGCTTCCTCATCTATAAAATAGGAATAATTACACACAGTGGTGTGGTGATAAATGTTAAACAATCAAGGAAAAAGCCTTGATTTGCAACATTTGTCAATTTTGGCAATGTTGATAGATTCACAATGACCATTTTCCAGCGACCAATGTGACTTGACTGAATGCAGAATTGGGAAGGGACGTGCCATTACTGATGTTATCTAGTATTTCTACTATATGTAAACAATAGATTTAAATAACCTGGAAAGCATAGATAGTAGTAAAACAATTAGGAAGTAAGGAATTTGAGTTTTCATTACCATTGTTTTTAATATAATTTATTTCAAGTGAAGTTTCTATAATTTAATTTTTAGTAATGTCAGTATTTTACAACCTACTCTCAAAATTCCTAAAAATGTAACGACCTGCTCTTTCTTGCTAGCTGGCATGGGCCAGCTCCAGCACACCACTGATTATATTTGCTTAAAGGGCTTTTTTGAGAATTATCATGCCACATTTTAACTTAAATCTTAAGAAAATCACATTTAAAGCTATTAATTTTATATTTTTCAAATTTAGCAAACCCAAATGACTTTGTCAGTAACTCTGGGTGTTAAAGAAATCAGTGCTACTCAGACGTTAATTGTAGTTAGTATAGTTGAGTCTAGATAGCTGCCGTATTCTCAGAGATAACACCAGGAACTGTAGCAGCTGCAGAGGTGACTGGAAAGTGTGACAGTGACGAAATCAACAGCGACAAAAGAGTCTAGGGGAGGAATAAATCATGGTCCACATCTAACTCCTTTTGCTGACGTATCGTACGCCTTTGGTCCTCATGGGGATCTAGGAAAGGAGGGAGAGGAGCTGGCGGTTCTGGTGATCTGGCTGGTGAAAGAGAGTCATGAGATCATTGTGACTGAATGTTTTCTACTGTGTCTAGAAAGGCTTCTGGAATTCCCTTGCTCAGGCAGGTGGATTGAAGATACTTATTGTCTAATGAAAAAGAGGAAGGTAAGAAATGAATCACAGAAATAATTTGATAACAAGAAAGAACATGTAAGAGAGGGAGAGAGGAGAGACAGAAGATTGGAGAAAGCCAAAGACAGATTGATTTAGTTCCTATCCTGAAGCTAAAATCTGGTCAAGTTTATTAAATGGAAGGAATATTTTATAGGAATCAGATTTCCAGGAAAATTCTTCAGAGTTAAATTATATCTTACACAAGCAACACCTTTCTGTCTGAATGAAACAAACAAACAAACAACAAGCAATAACAAAGATCCAAAAGATAGGAAATAGTGAAAGATCTTTAGTAAATTTAAAAGATTCCATTCATCCTTTTACTACGAATACTAATGGAAACAGTCTTTCCTTGGGTGGGCAGAGGTAATACTTCAATTTTTATTTTTTATGAAATGGACTGAGCATTTTAAGACAAAAGGCAAATGCTCTGACAAATGTTGTAAGCAAGCACTTAGCAAAAAGTATGTGTCAAGTGTTAATGTCAATGTACTCCTTTTTCTTACCATCCACTTTGCCAAGTCTTGAAGAAACATAACCCGTAAGCTGATAGGGTAGAAATATCTCAAACTAAGTTAACATGGCAGAGCTGCTTTACCCAGGCAGCTGGAAAGGCTAAAACTCAGTCGGTGCCCACTTTTATTCCTAGCAGTGTTTAGATGCAAATGGAAGATAGGTAAGGCTAGGAAAGAGCAAGATATGGGAAAACTTAAACATACAGGGAAAAATTATGTCCTAGAAAGAGATCAAGGTGACTTCTCTTAATGTAGTGCGTGTGGATACCCACATGTTTTCTTGTACACACAATCTCAAGATGTAGTGGTTCAAGTCATCCATTGGGAGAAGATAAATAATATTATTTTCTTTTAGATAATGAGAAGAGAAGACTTCTTTCACTTGTTTAAATAGTGAAAAGAGAAAACATCCCAAGTTGCTCATGTGTCATTAGGATTGAAGGAGAGGAACTCAACACAACTAAAAAATATGGGGAAAAAATGTGGTGGAAGCACAGTTTGCTGTTATCATTAATTATTCTGAGATGTAGCTCTAAGAACATCCTTCTGCTTTTAAAAATCGTTTTCTTTTGAAATACTAAGAAAATTCATGCAATAACTATCCCCATATACATGCTGAGAATGATGGCGAAATCTATAACTACAAAAAGAACTACGTTATGAGGGAGAAATGCATAAGACAATGAAAAAAATGAAGACATTATTTGTCAAGTATGTTAACGGTACAGTGTCTCCACATACTGTAAAGCAGGAGGATTCAAACCTCCAATGTCTTAGTGTTTGTCCTTTTACTCTGATCTTAATTCCCCTCCTGTCTCCACACGTATCCTTCAGAGGAAGACATACTTGTTTATGGTGCCAAAGAGGTTACGTGCTTTTCTTCTGCTTGTGAACAGACATCATCAGTGAATCAAGAATGAGGTCACTCTTTCCACGGCCACCCCCAGCCCACCACCAGCTAGTTTATTTTTAAGCAATATTACCCTCTCTCTTCTTCTACATTTTTTCCACTCCTGTTTTCACTTTTCAGAAGCTTGTAATTCAGTCCCAATTTACTACTCTGGCAAACAGCAGAAACTGCTAAGTAAAAAGAATCCTTGCTTTGAGGCCTGATTCTGGGTTTAACATATTTTTTCTCCAAAGGAGAGATTATAAAAACAAATGTGTTTCCTTTAGATCACAAGAAAACCAAACGTAGTAAATAATTTCTCCAAGAAAGAAAATATTTGGTCAACTCTGAGTTGGACTCACTAATTATTGTAGTGTAGTCCCATAATGATCTATCTTGTTAATGCTTACAGTTAGATAAATACTGCAGGGTAAGTCATGTCTCCCAAGATATGAGCTAATGTATCTATTCACTAAAGTCTAGAAGCCTTTTTCCCTTAGTTCTGTCTTTTGCTGAGCACACACAGTGCATTTGCTCCTGCCCAGGCGAGAATAGTATGGTTCCAGCTTTGCGGGAATTTCCAAGGCTCCCAAGGAACAGCCTCACTGGACTTAGAAGCTGAGTACAGAAAAGTACCTCAAGAGCAGATGCTCATTGGACTCCTTCTCCTGAGTCTGATATGCCATCTTCCCTACAGAAATACTACTCTCCAATACTGCCAGAGGAGAGAAATCTATGCCAATATTCCAATATACCGAAGAAAGCGGAAGGCTCCTTGAGCTAACCCCAAGTGATGCAAGGTATTCTTTGACCATTCCTGTCTCAACGGGCCACACTTTAAAGAAAGAGTCATATCTAAGAGCTTTCTAGTTTGAGCTGGGACGTTGTGAGCATAAGTGCTCTCAGAATATGATTTTGATGAAGCCTGAGCGTTTAAGAGTCAGGAATGTGAAGTTGGCTGACCTTGGTCTGAATCTCAATTCTACCATTTGGATATCCACTGTATGATCTTGAGCAAATAACTTATTCTTTCTGAATCTCGGTTTTCTCAACTGTAGACTAGGCATGATGTTTCCTACCTCACAGAGTTATTTCAAGGACTGGCTGAGTCAGTGAGATAATTCATAACTTGCGAAACACTTGCCTTATTGTTATCAACAACAACATTTGCAGAAAACTGCTATATAGTCCCCGTCAAAGGTATTCTTATTTAAAGCATTGAGGAGAGCTGACAAATTCCCAGATGGCACAGTAGTCTGCCTAAAAAAAAAGAAAAAAATCAGCTAATCAGGATATCACGGCTGGTTCTTATACCAGCAGAAAGAATGACTATTTTTGCCTCCCTTATGTCTTGCTTGGTACCTATAGCTGCAGTATGACTGTTAGCAAGGCTCAAAGCCTAAAGCTAGTACTATCGCCCAGTGGGACTTGCAGATTATTAATCATTTACACTTTAACTCGAGAGGGTTTCAAATCGTGTACCAGAAAGAAGTCTGGCTGACAGAAGCATAACTGGGTTTTAAGGGCCAGAGCCCCACCTAGGATGCAATGAGAACCAAGTAACCACCAGGCTCCATGAATGTTGTCCTCAGATACCCAAACTCTTATCCCAGAGGGTGATGTGACTACTAAGAGCTGAAGCACATGAAGTCTCATTCATGGCCATCCCCAAAGTCCTACAAAGGAGGTGGCCCTGCCCCGAAAACAGCTGTGAAGGCTCCCAAATAATGACCTTAGCACATATGCCCAGGTAGGATGAGATCATTCCTGATTGGCTAGTTCCTTTTACAACCAGCTAGGACCCCGGCAGATGAGAAATAGAGGAGGAAAGACTCAATTTATTAAAAGGTTGTCTCAGCAACAGGCTTGGTTAGTACCACCAATCTTTGGGTGCATAAGCTCTCGCTCCAGCTTTGGTCCAGCTGCTACATTATGGTCTCTTCTTCTTCCTTTCGTAAGGAAACGACGTAGAGAGAGAAAGGTCTCTGTCCTCAGAACTATGTTGTCTGGGTCAGTGCCCAGCTGAGCTACACTGAAACCAGAAGCAAAAGAGAACACTGAGCCTGTCTTTATTAAAACTTTTGATAGTTGGTTTACCGTGGATTTTTTTGCATTAGTTTTGCTTTTTAAAACTATTGCCTTAAAATATTATTTGTCCCCATAACTGGATTTTTGGGCAGCCCCTTGTGAACGTCTTGCTCGCCTCACTCTGATCACAGCCCTGGCTGGGGGGCTCAGTCCTCAGAGGAGAAAATGGGTGATGAAATGCAGGCACGGGGACCTCGAGGTGCATCTCACTGTGATGGTTAATTTCTTGTGTCACCTTGGCTGTACCATGGGGAGCTCAGATCCGGCATCATTTGTGAGTGTGTCTGTGAAGGTGTTTCCAGATGAGATGAGCATTTGAATCGGTGGAATTGGCAAAACACATTGCCCTCCCCAATATGACCACCCTTTCAATCTCTGAATAGAACAAAAACCAGAAGGAGGAATTTGCCCCTTTCTCCTCCTGCCTGCCTGCTGGAGCTGAGGCATCCGTCTTTTCCTGCCCTTGAACTGGGATTTACACCATTGGCTCCCCTGTTTCTCAGGACTTTGGACTTGGACCGGAATTACGCCTCCAGCTTTCCTGGGTCTCCAGCTTGCACACGGCAGACCATGGGACTTCTCAGCCTCCATAATTGTGTGAGCCAATTCCTGATAATAAATCTCCTTTTATATATGTATATGTAATTTTATGTTATATTATCGCATATAGTATTTGTAATTATGTACGTATATATTACATACGAAGTAGTATATATGTGTGTATATATGTTCATATATATATATATATCTATATATATCCTATTAGTTCTGTTTCTCTGGAGAAACCTGACAACTGTAATCATCTCCCAAATTCGAGATGACAGGCGCACCTCCTCAAAGGGCCAAGCCAGTTTGGAACAGGAGATTGCCCCTCTGACAAGGATGGAGACAAGGACGGTGCTCGTGTCTTGGGGAGGGCAACAGATTAAACCCGGGCAGCGTTCCAGCCAGACACATGGCCAGGAAAGAAGCCTCAATCCCTCTCACTCCTGCTGGTCCCTTGTCCCAGCCATGCTTGATATCGGGGGCCCAGTTCTCGGGCTCCCTTTGTGACAGGAATTAACACACCATGTCACTGTCCCCCTCTGCTAACCACACAGAGGCAGCAAACTGCGAATTAAGAGCATCACCTGGAAGATACACCTCATTTAAAAAACTGCACATCTTAACAAACTCTAGTCTCTTCTAACCCCTGCCAGGAGAAGGGGCTCTGGTAACACATGCACAGCCACGTCTCTTACTGGGTTAATTTTCTCGTTTCAGAAGCAAAGAGGCAGGCTGAAACAATTCTGCTTTCCTCTAAAGGAGACTCCAAGCCCAATTCAGCTGTCGAGACTGAAATACATATTGTTAATGTATCTAAACTATTTAATTCCTTGTACAGACATTCAAGGAGCGGGGGTTGGAGGGGGAGGAGATGGAAACTTCAATTGTATCTGCTCCTTTGTCCCAGGCCTCTTCTCCTTGACTTTCTCCTCTGCTATTTTTTCCCTATGTTCCCTCTTTTATTCCTCTCTCTCTGCATCTCCGAGAGTCTAATTTGTGGAAAGGCAGAAAGTACACGCTGTACCGGTCTCAGGCACTTGAGCTGCCGGATCTGATTTCCCTGGTAGATGTGGTAGACTGAGGAAAGAGCAACTGTGGCCGAAGATTAGATTTACTTTTCTCTGTATAATCCAACCCCTGACACGGTACGCAGCTGTCCACGGCTAACCTACCGTCTCCAGCAGAACAGGGGCAATTTTATCGGCTCCCAGAGTGGAGAGACAGAATTTCTCAGAGTCAGATCAGATCCTCCCTGCTGGCTTGTGAGCCCTTCCAGCATCTCTCAAAACAAGTCCTGTACGTCCTTGAAGAAAACACTGAGAAGAAAGCACTGGCTTATCTTTGGGAGGCAGAACGTGCTGGACAGAGCACCTAAGGACCTGGACTAGATGCTACAGTGGTTTTCTCTGACGCTTGACTCCACCGTCATAGATTCTACTGCCCAAAGGGTTTTACAAGTAAATACAACAGTTGTTCTACGCAGCAGCACCATTCCAAAGGTACCATACCTCCTGCCCTCCTTTCCCATCACTTCGCTCTTTAAGAATAATTATGTTTTTGGCAGTCATTAACACCTTAGTGTGCCGTGCCAGGAAAACGTCTTTGGGGTTGGAAGAAAAGCAGAATGTGGAACAGAGGAAACAAGGGAGCGTTTTGTGCCAGGTCAGATGAAAAGGAGGAGAGAGAACGAGCTTTGCTACTGCTCATCCTGTCAGGCACTGCACTGGAGGAAAGGGGTAAGGGGTGGCATATGACAAAATAAATTTAAAAAAAAAAAAAAAAAAGGTCCCTCCTCCAGGAGAGACTGAACATCAAGCAGAATTTTTAAAAGAAGAGAAAAGAAATAAAAGGAGCGATAAAAAAGCAAAAACCATGGGAGAGAAAATACACCCGAGACGGTGTCTGCTCTATGGATATAGTGTAGTGCCCCCTTTTATTTGCTTCTGCTCTTGATACAAGTTTTCTTGCTAAAATCATCTCATAGTTTGGCTTGTTTATCCTCATATCTTGTAACATCTTAGTCTTTTAGTAAATCTGAGTTGGACCGAAGAATCATGAACCCTTTTTTCCCTTCCTACATCTCCCTGCTTTTTCCAACGCAGAGCGGGAGGTGTAGCCCGGCCCACAGAACTCCTTCAATGGCCACTCTGGCCTCTGAATTTGGAGTAGTTTTGCCTCCTGCCAAAGCTAAACAGATTTTGGATCCAGAGACTGTATCCAAGAATTATACCTGAACACCAACTCCATGGTCCACATTTACCTGGTTTGAAACACATCCAAACGCTGAGGACTCTGAAGAAAAGGACACGGTCCAGAGTCTTAAATACCAAATGCTGTAGCTTGTAAATGGACAAAATTATATTGGTTTCAGTATCACTTCTTATAGGGTGAACATACTTTCCCAGGAGACACGTCTTTTTATATACTTTTCCACTAGTGTTTTATGTATCAGATTCAAACCTAATTTGAGATGCCCAGATTCTTATTCAGTTTCCATCTTTAAAAATCAAATACCCATTAGAGAATTCCTCCATCACTCCCAAGAGACTGGAATGGAAACAGATAAATGAACTTTTAAAGATAATTGGCTTCCAAAATGCCCTCCTGTCCCTCTTTCTCTATTTCTTGACAACCCCTCGGGGAGCTGCATGGAAAGAACAACTTGGGATTCTTTGGGTGCATGACATGTGGCAGGGAACCAGTTCACAGAAACTAATTTCTTAGGCACTGAGGTGTCCTGCCACTTGGCTACTGCATCTTGTAGAAATTTACTAGCTCTTCTCAAATGCCTGCTTCTGACCTTATTCTGCTAGGTTCCCCTCATTCATTTTCTACTGCACCCCACTCTAGCTGCTCATTCTTGAACACTTCAAAATAGGTATTGAATCCACAAATGAAAAGATTTTCCCATAGTTTATTTATCCTTGGATACATTTTCCCACATGTTCCCATTGAAGGTGATGAAGTGAATCCTTCACAATCTGTTTTCAGGAAATTCTCAGAACGCCTAACACATTCACTTAACGAATATTTGTTGATCACTAGTAATTGAGACATTAGTCCAGCTGCTGAGGATAGAGCAGAGTAAACTCAAATAATAATACCTTTGCCATTAAAGAGCTTGTAGTCTAGCAGAGGGAGTCAGAAAATACAAGCAAACAAGGAAATAAGCAATTGTTTCAGATTATTCAAAGTGCTGGACCTAAATGAACAGGGCTCCGCGCTAGAAAGTGGTGAAGAGAAGTGTTTGCTCTAAGAGAGAATAACAGAGGGTTCCCATTTTAGGTCTGATAGTCAAAGAAGCCCCTTCTGGAAAGGTAAAATTTTACCTTAGATGTAAAAAATATAAATCAATGAGTCAGGCAAAAGGCAGGGGAAGAGGACAAATGTACCAGGCAAGTGGTACAACAAGTGCAAAGGACAACTGGATTAAGTTAAGAAAGACTGACAGTGTCAGAGCAGAAGGTTGGCTTCTCTGGCTGGAAGCTATAAGGTAGTCAGGGGCTAGATCCCATAGGACTTTGCCATAACAAGGACTTTGAATATTATCCTAATTATAATGAGAAAATCTTTTATCAGGTAGATAACCACCAGCACATTCCCATGGTTAGCTGAAAACAATACCTCAAATCCATGTTCCTATAGCCAGATTCAGGTGAGCCCCCAACATACGGTTCTGACTTCATTTCTAGCTGCAGAGTTCCCACTGAAATCAACAAAAGAGGCATAAAAAGGAGAGGAGTTGTCAGATATCTGCATCATTTTCCATTTAGCCTGTTTAATCAGCGTGTCCAATGTGGCCAAACATCTCTAAAACGACATCATTTTTTAGAGCTGAATATCGTAGAGCATCTCCTTAACCTTGACCAATTTGGACTGCTTTAAGGTGTGTGTTATTGAATAATTTTGTCCATGATAATTTTTTTTAAGCTGCTGTTTAATCGGGAGGGAAGAAACCAGCGTTTGCAGTGAGATAATAAAGGAATCCAATAAAAGCTCATGGTGACTGTAATAGGAGATGGCAGTCCCCAAGTGCTTCCCATTGTAAGTCCTGCTTTGGGCAGGCTGCCAGGGAACCACTGAGCAAGAGGAGAAGCGCCTCTGCTGGACACCTGGAGGATCGACCAGCTACAAAGGGAGGGAAGTAAAGTTGTAATAAGAATACTTCGAACTTCAGGCTCCCCTGGTGTCGCAGTGGTTGAGAATCCACCTGCCAATGAAGGGGTTCCGGGTTCAAGCCCTGGTCTGGGAAGATCCCACATGCCACGGAGCAAGTAAGCCCGTGCGCCACAACTGCTGAGCCTGCAAACCACAACTACTGAGCCCATGTGCCACAACTACTGAAGCCTGTGCCTAGAGCCCGTGCTCCACAACGAGAGAAACCACCGCAATGAGAAGCCCACGCACCGCAGCAAAGAGTTAGTCCCCGCTCCCCCCAACTAGAGAAAACCTGCGCACAGTAACAAGGACCCAATGCAGCCAAAAATAAATAAATTCATTAAAAAAAAGAATACTTTGAACTTTTATTGTAATTTCTACCAGGATACTTCCCAGATGATGAAAGTGAAATACAGAAACTGAGTAGCACAGGAGTTGAGTTTGGGCTTTGGAGTCAGAGGGAACCAAATTTACACCTTCACTCCTCCCTCACTTGTAGCAATGTCAGCTTCTCACCTTAAACTGTTCATCATATCAGCAAAGGCACCTCTATACTTCCAGGAGGTTTTCGTCATCCTCAACTCCTCTCTACATTCCACAGGCAATCTGTCAGTAAATCCTATTAGGTTATACCTTTAAAATATACACAGAAACCAACTACATCCCACCACCTCCACTGCCGCTACCCTGTTCCAAGCCACCAGCATCTCCTGCTGGATTTGTACAACAGTCTCCTAATTGCTCTCCCTCCCAGGCTTTCCTGAGTGCTGCAGCTAGGACAACCTGTTACAAAGGAGCTCAGGGAGGTGTAATTCACCCCCCTCTTTGAGCATAGGCTGGACTTACTGACTCAATTCCAAAGAACAGAGTTGGGAAATGGACAAATCATAACTTCACAGTGGAGAAACCTGGCAGACACTACCTTAACCAAAGGATCAAGGCTCACATCACCAAGTGACAAGTCATGTAAATGTCACCTACCCACTGACATGTTATGATGTGAAGGGCAGTTCACCTCTGTGGCATTCTTCCCCCAAAGTCACAATCCCAGTCAAATCATGAGAAAAATTAGACAATCCCAAGTTGAAGGCCATTCTACAAAAAACGTGACCAGCGCTCTTCAAAACTGTCTCAAGGTCAGGAGAGACAAGATGAGTCTGAGAGGGCTTCCCTGGTGGCGCAGTGGTTGAGAGTCCGCATGCTGATGCAAGGGGACATGGGTTCGTGCGCCGGTCCGGGAAGGTCCCACATGCCGCGGAGCGGCTGGGCCCATGAGCCATGGACGCTGAGCCTGCGCGTCCGGAGCCTGTGCTCCGTCCGCAGCAGGAGAGGCCACGGCAGTGAGAGGCCCACTACCGCAAAAAAAAAAAAAAAAAAGTCTGAGAAACTGTCACAGATTGGGGAAGACTAAGAGGACATGATGACTAAATGCAACACGGAAATCTGGAACGAATCCTGGAGCAGAAAAAGAACATTTGTGGGGAAACTGGGGAAATCTGATTCAAGTCTGTAATTTAGGGAGTAGTAACGTACCAAGGTTAATGTCTTAGTCTTGACAAATGTACCATTGTTATGTAAGATGTTAACATCAGGGGAAACTAGAAGAATGGTACATGGGAACACTGTGCTATCTTTGCAACTTTTCTGTAAATTTTAAGTTATTTTAAAATTTTAAAAAATATTTAGAAGACAAAATCAAAGAGAAGTCAGATCATCATTCCTCTACTCAAAACTTTCTAAAGGCTTCCTATCTTACTTACTCAGTTACCTGGCCCCCCATCATCTTTCTGACCTCATGACTTCGTACTGATCACACAGGACCATGGATGTTCTTTAAACACTCCTGATATACTCCCAACTTTGGGGCTTTCCATTTGCTTTTCCACTTCCGGAAATGTTCTTCCCCCAGCACGATTGGCTGCCTCAGTTTCTTTAGGTTTCTATTCAAAAGTGACTTTGTTAGTTAGGCCTTTCCTGACCACCCACCTAAAATGACAATCTCCCCCTGACACCTTCTAACTTGCATTTCCGCATTATTTTTCTCCTTAACACTTAGTACACTTATCATCCTATATGTTTTATTTATTTTGTTTGTCCTTTGCCTCTCCTACTAAAATGAAAGCTCCGAGAGACAGAGATTTCTGACTGCCGTATTCAGGGCTATATACACGATTTCTGGCCAGTATCTTCCTACGTATCATATTATGACACTCCATAAATATTTTTCTAAGAATTAAAATGACCTTGAGTATTTACTTAACTCTGAATCTGTTTTCACATATGTAAAATTAGGATAATAGAATGATAATTCCTGTATAATAGGTTTCTTGTAAAGCTTAAACGTGATAAAGAAGGTAGTGTTTTGTACAATTCTTAGCATGGAAAATATCTAAGAAATTAAATATTATCACTGGTTACATTTCCATTACTATTATTAATTCTATCACTAATTGCTATTTCCATTTTGACTGTTCCCATGTACATTGAATTAGGAGTGTACTTGAAGATTGTAACCTGTGTTTAACCCCTAAGGCATGCAGGTCCCCTCCTTTGGGAAAAATCCATAGCTCCTTTCTCCCATTAAAATAAATGATTTTCTGTCTACTTCTCTGACAAGAAGTCTACTTTTTTTTTTTTTTGCGGTACGCGGGCCTCTCACTGCTGTGGCCTCTCCCGTTGTGGAGCACAGGCTCCGGACGCGCAGGCTCAGCGGCCATGGCTCACGGGCCCAAGCCGCTCCGTGGCATGTGGGATCTTCCCGGACTGGGGCACGAACCCGTGTCTCCTGCATCGGCAGGCGGACTCTCAACCACTGCGCCACCAGGAAAGCCCAAGAAGTCTACTTTTTTTGTTTCCTTGCTTGCCTGTTTTATTTTGTTGTTGCTGTTGTTTTAATGTGGATGAAAAAACTGAGAAACACAAGTTTTAAATCAAAACCTTAGGCTTTATTTCTGGGTCTAAAAAGAATTGGAATCATTCTTCACAGGGTCTCCTCCCCTAGGAAATCTCTGAGCTCCTTTTCAAAATGGCAATAATAATACCCACTCTGATTTTTGAAAATGAGCTCAAATTAGTTTGTGTCTTTCCATAACTATTTCACACATAACAGTATTTTAGGCACTCTCTAGCGTGGAGTGGCTTATAATCCAGTTTAGGGCCACATATGGGTGAGAAAGAGAATAAATTTCATGTTATCATACAAACAAGATATGACACAGACTATATGCCTCTGTCCTGAGAAAAGACAAAAGAAGAAAAATATCACCATGAGAGTCAGAAAGGCTTTGTGTCTGTGAATTGCTTTTAGGTCCTCGGAAAACAGTCATGTGTGTGATGATGCATTTGATCTCTCTTCTTATCGCTTTATAATGAGAATAATGATAAAAATGTTTATTAGTGGTATTCTCTTTATTAAAGGCCACGGGTATAGATAAAATGTATCAGTATTGTTATTAGTTATTAGTTATTATTGTTATTTGTTTTTAGTCACAAGATGATTATAGTATTTTTCTTTTACTATTTTTACTATTATTAACAGTAGTGTTGTATTATTATTGTCGTTGTTGTTATTTTATTATTAAAAACTCTGCACTAGACCCTGGGCGAAACACATTGCATGCCATGCTCTCATTTAATACTTACAACAAGGTTATAAGACAAGTACTATTGTTATCCTCATTTTTAAGATAAAGAAAGTGAAGTTTAGCAAGGTGAAGTAATGTATCCAAGGGAACTACTAAGAGATGTGAGGGATGGAACTGGATCCCGGATCTACTAGGCTCCAAAGACTGTACTCCATCCCTTCCCCTGTGTTGGAAGGTCCAAAGTTGAGACCGAGTGCTTGGAGCACAACTATTTATACATGCTAATTGGGATTAGGTTTACATTTATTCTGCTGAGGTCACAAATCTTATTGTCCAGGCACACACGTCAAGTCTGATCAGGAACAACCGGAGCTTGGAATTGAATTTCCTGTGCTCTTTTGCCCTCAACAGCTTGCAGGTTAAAGCTAAACGTATGTGTTATCCATCTCTGCAGCTGGGCTCCAGGAACATTTTGTGGCCGTAGAGTTAATTAGCACAGGAGACATTCTTGTCCAAACCAGACTCTTTTGTCTTCCTTTGTCAGACTCATGGTGACATTCAAGGGAAATGTGCACCGAGCAAGGTAAAGGTCTCTTTCCAGGGATTGTCTCTGGGAAGGAAGAAAGATCTCTAGATAGAAGCGTGATCTTATAACTTTGATAGTCCTCTTCCTTTTCTGGAAGAAGAAACTGAGAAACATGGTGAAATTAATCTGCTGGCAGACAACAGACAAAACCAGTTTTATGTTGCATAAATGAATGTGAGTCCGGAGTTTCCAGCTCTCACCCTACAGAATGGAAATGTTGGTCCACAGCTCAGAGTGCTAGGTGATTGATAGCACGGGCCGAAAGAGGCCTCCATCAGGGTCAAGGGTGAGTTACGGCGGTAGAGCTCAGAACCAATGATGGTTATAGCCCATAAACCCAGACACTCCAGACCGCACTCGCCCACACATGTTGTGAATATTGATTTTACTCCGGTTGATTTTATCCTTGCAAGTCTAAAGAGAGGACAGAAGGAAGAAGAAACCATAATAACAAGAACAACAAGAACCATAAAAACAAGAACAACAAGAACCGTAAGTACCAGGGCATTCAACATACCATTACATGTAGCAAGGATGTCAGAGAGAAGACAGAACTACTCCTAATTGGTTTCTATCTTTTCGATCAAGGTTAATTATTTAAAAACTATGGAGGGTAGGGGAAGAAAACAAGATTGAGAAGGAATTATACCCAAGCTAGAATAATGCCTCATAACATGATATAAGTTGGTCTCCTGTTCCAGAGGACTCTACTAGGGTTTAGATGAGGTCACAGAAATGCTGTTGAGTACCTCTGTTCACAGTGAACTCTGACATCAATCCCGTGTTGCATGATTATTACCATAAGTTTTATCCCAATCCTCAGTATGAAAAATAAAGACATGGAATGTTACTTTATTACTCCATTTCCAGAAATAATGTGACATTTGTGAATGAACAAGTAAAGTATGAGAACAGAGAATGCCTTTGCTTTTTTTCAGGAATCATCACCCTTTTCCATAAACACAATCTGTCCCAGTCCAGACATTCCCTTCTGCACGGTTGTGGTGAGGTTATTATAAAATGGGGGGAGGACTGCTGTGTACAGATACAAATATCTTGCTGAGACGATGAGGGACAGAGTCTCTCAAAATGTTTTTGTGGAAAAGAGAGAAAGGCACTTGTGAATGATAACTCACTAAGCTAAATGTATTAGCAGATAAATGTCAGAATGAACTGCCTGATTCTGACCTTTGTCTTATTGGGCTTGATGTGTTTTTTGGGATGTTTTGTTTTGGTGTTCTTTTTTTTTTTTAAATCAATGGTTTTGAAAAAGGTACCTTTTGTCTAATTTGCAGTTGAGACAGAGTTGAAAGTCAAACAAATATAAAGTATTGAGAAAAAGTTTCAGAAACGTCTGACATGCTTGTAAAATTAATTCATGAATTAAAAAGCAATCATCAAGCTAAGAAAGATGTTTACCAGAAACACAACAGGAAAAAGGGTGATATTCCTAATATGTAAAGTTTTCCTACAAGTTAATAAGAAAAACACTAAAACTCCAATAAACATAAATGTATAATTCACAAAAGAAAAAAATGTAACAAAATTTTTAAACAAATATGTTCAACCACACCAACAAATTAGTGAAAATAGCAACATGATCTATTTACCTATTAAAATAGCAAATCTAAATAAACTAGTGCTTACCAGAGAGGAAACACTAGTTCCTCTCTGGAACAAAGAGGGGAAAAATAGATGAAGGGGATTAAGAGGTACAAACTACTAGGTATAAAATAAGTAAGTTACAAGGGTGTAATGTACACACAGGGAATATAGTCAATATTTTAGAATAAATTTGTATGGAGTGTAATCTATACAAATATAAAATTACTGCATTGTACACCTGAAACTAATATAATGAGTCAACTATTCTTCAATTAAAAAAATAAAAATTTAAAAAATATATAAAAGAGCAAATCTCAAAGGAATGTTGATGTTTAATTTTAAGGTTAAACTTATTATAAAGAAATTTAGCAATCCCTATCAGTAACCTTGAGGTACTCCACTCTTACCCCTTGACACATTTTCTATGTCTAGGAATGTTTCTTAAGGACATAAAAAAAATCAAGCCAAGATTTGTGTGCCATTTGTGTGATGCTCTTCTCAGCATCAAATGTGTAAGCAAGGAGGAGGAGGAGGAGAAAGATGAGGAAGAGGAGGATGAAGGGAATGAGGAGAGCAGATGGAAACAGAGGAAGAGGACATAGAAGGGGAAGAAGAAACAGACAGGAGAGAGGGTGAAGGAAAATGAGAATACAACATACTCAAATTTAGGAGAATGGTCAATTAATTATTAGATATTTATTAACTGGAATTTTATATATACCCACAAACCCAATGCCTTGAAATATGTTAAATGACATGAGAAAATGCTATGATAAGGTGTTATTTAAATCCTAGTGCAAATTTTCACATTAATCTGTACTAAACATCAACTGCACTAGTATCAGTTAGAAAAGCTGTGATTTAACCAAGATTCATAGGTAACGCACAAAAAAATTTACTCCCTCTACTAGACTGTGGGCAACTTTCCAAGTAAGTGCCACAACTTTTCAGCACATTATCTGGAATACATGGAAAGCATTAGTAAATGTGTATAGAATAAATGATAACTGAATTAGAATGTGGTTTAGCCCAAGTTCCCTAGAAGACAGAGCTCAAGACAAAGCTTACATGTTGCTATTTTTATGGCAACATTGGCCAGCAAGATTGAAGAAAGTGGGAAAGTGAGGCAGGGAAGGAGAGAAAGCACATAAAATGTTGTGTATATCATGCTGTCCATAGCTTCACGAGAAAACCTAGCTGATTTTTCATTCACACAGAATATCTCTATGAATTTTGGACTGAATGCACATTACAACAATCCATAGGAGAAAGGGGGAAATTCTACTGGCTGCCTTCTATCTCCTGTCTGTCATTGGTCAAACTTTGTCCCATGGGATCTTAACACCCTCCTATATCAGTCTGTGCCTCCAGGCCCTTCGAGCAGCCACTGGAGAAGCCAGATCTCATGCCGCCATGGCAATTCATCTGAGTCCAAGGAGGTGAGTTGAACCAGAGTCTCTGTTGCTCCAGTTGGGTTGAGTCTGGGTACTGGAAGGGCTGAGTCTTCTGCTATAGAGGGAACAATGAAGGCAGTGCTGGAGACCAGCCTAAACCGGGAGAGGTAGAGACAGCTAGAAATGTCTTGAGACGAGTCAATTGCATCAAGACTTGGTAGAACAAGTGAGAGGGACCAGGTAGCAGGGAGAGCCAAGCAAAATTGGAAAAGTATATAACTTGAGTGTGGTATAATTTGTGTCACTATTTTGATATTACCAGTCTAATATATTTAACTGCACCAGCAGAAATTCTATGTCCTGGAAAAATCACATAATTATCCCTCTATGACTCCCTAAAGTCAAACCATAGACGGAGCACTGTGTTCAGTTCCAATTGTCCTAATATAAGTGGAATGATGAACATGAGACGAAGATAAAAAGATAAAGATAGCCATAATGAGTGTCTGGAAAACATACTATTTGAGGAACTGTTGAAGGCACTGTGATTATGTGTGAAGAAGAAGGAGAGGGAGGTAGAGGGGGATGGGAAGGGGGGAGGGGAGGGAGAACAAGAAGAAGAATTAATGATCTCTAAATTCTTATGAGCTGCTCTATTACAGGGTCATTCAGATATTCAACTGGGAAGTCTGGAACTATGATCTAAAGACTGGCTAATTAAATACCAGTAAGATAACTGAAATTTTGTACCCTTTGACAAACACCCTCGCATTTTCTCCCACCTCCTAGCCCCTGGCAACAACCATTCTACTCTCTGCCTTTATGAGTTCATCAGCTTCATTGTGGCAATCATTTCACAATGTACACATACAGAAAAACATCACATCATACACCTTACCCTTTTTGTTAATTATACCTCAATAAAGCTGGAAAAAATACAAATAATATCAACCAAGTGTGTTTTTTATTCAGAGATGCTAATAACATTTTTACTATTGCTGTTTCTTATTTAGCAAAAGTTACCTCTAAGAGCATATATTGATATTTCCAGAAAGAAGATACAAACAGTAAAGTAATAAAAATTAAAACACTACTAATAAGAATAACAACAATAATTAAATAATATGAGTGTACTAGAGGTACAAAGAATATTTATATCTTATATTTTTTGGTTTTCACAACAGTCCTGTCTTAAGCAGAAGAGCTGAATCTTGGGATGAGGTAAAAATAAGAAGAATGATTCTGGATTATGAGGATAGCAAAAAAGACCACAGCCTCAAGAATGAGAAAAATACAGTAATTACTTGCTTTGTGCTGAGTTTAGAGACAGTGATTTCTTTATTCTTGGGTCAGGGCGAGAACCTCAAGTCATCCATTTCCTGTACTGCCCTCAAAGGCTGTCAACTGCATTGCCCCTGTGGAACTCCAACTAGTCATTTCTTATGCTTCTAAGGGCCATCAGTCATTTCTTTTTTTTATTAATTAATTAATTAATTAATTTTTGGCTGCGTTGGGTCTTTGCTGCTGCGTGCAGGCTTTCTCTAGTTGCAACGAGCGGGGGCTACTCTTCGTTGCGGCGCGCGGGCTTCTCATTGCGGTGGCTTCTCTTTGTTGCAGAGCCCGGGCTCTAGCCACGAGGGCTTCAGTAGTTGTGGCTCGCGGGCTCTAGAGCACAGGCTCAGTAGCTGTGGCATGGGCTTAGTTGCTCCGTGGCATGTGGGATCTTCCCTGACCAGGGCTCGAACCCGTGTCCCTTGCATTGGCAGGTAGATTCTTAACCACTGCACCACCAGGGAAGTCCCCAATCAATCATTTCTGATAGGACAATTTCTACACTTTCATTCAGGTACTGTTCATCCCTCCATCTCAACCATTTTTTTGGCCCCTGTTGAGACTGGATTGCTCCTCTTTCCATGACTGATCTCCAAAGCTTAGCATCTTATTCACCTCTTGTCTAATGCTTTGGGAGAAATTTTTCCAAATCTGCTTTACCCCAAATTCATGAGGTGCGGTGTTAGCCAGCCTGGTCTCATACTTGAATTATTCAAATTGAGCCAATTACTTTTGCTTTTTTTTTGAACGTGATACATAGTTTTAACGACTGAAGATCATTCAACCCACCATGATTAAAATTCCACAAGACATATCATCTCCGTGATACTATGTGCTCCGACTAAACTGAGAATTATCTTTAAAATTCTATTCTCATGCCACTACTCAGACAAAACCTCTTACGGTAAGGACCCCACTTCCTGCAGGATTAACATCCCAAAACCTGGGCCTGGCAGTCCAAGCCTTCCACAATTTGATCCCAGGCTTCCTTACTCCTGCTCTTTTATCTGTAGCTTCCACGTTACCCAAACTGAATATGTCCTGGATAATTAGATTAGACCTTCCATCTCTGTGCCTTTATTTGTGCCCTCCCTCTTTCCCAAGATGCTATCTTCTTCCCATGCTTCTAAATTCTATCAATCCTTCAAATATCACTGAGTCAAACTTCCTCCAGGCAGTCTCCCTTGATTCCTTTACCCCACAGTGACTTCCCTCTCTTCAGAGATGTTACAACATTTATTGGGTGGAGGGGAGGGGGGGCATTCATATAATACAATTATCAAGTTCTGCTCTGTTTTGCAAAGTAACTTTTTATGTATATCTATTTCATTTTTGTCCACTAGATTCATTATGTTTCCTTATAATCTTTAGAAACCCTAGCAAATATTTGTTACCTGTTACACAGGGTTAAATTTAGAATTACACAGGTGTTTGCTTACCATTTATTATGCCAAAGTTATGTATATATGTATATATATAAGGTATACATATATGTATGAATTATATTAAAAAGCAGAGTAATGGTGATGTTTGGGAATGAGAGAGAGAAAAAAAAATTCCTGGCCTGAAAAACTATTTACCAAAGAAGCCAGGTCTTCAAGCCTCAGTTTAACCTCTTCAAGCCTCAGTTTCCCCATCTGTAAACTAAAGATAAGCATCTTTCATTATACAACCAGTATATAATGGGACAAAGATTTGAACTAATTTCCATTTGAAAAGTCCCTGCTCTTTGCATTATGCCACGCTGCCTCCTATGGGAATTAGGAAACCTAAATTCTAAACCTACCTCTGGCCACCAACTTTCTGGGTAACCTGGGTCAAGTCACTTCACATCCATGACCCTCAGTTCCTGAGTCTTAAAATAAGGAATGCTAGACTACATCAATGGCTTAAAATTTTTTTGAACATGGCCAACAGTAAGAAATAATACTTCAAATTGCAACACTATATATATCTGTACATATACATGCATATGTACAAATACATATTTATGTGTACAAAATACAAACATTTTTATTAACATTTACTCTGTGAATAGAATCTATTTTCTGTTTTTTAATTCTACTTTATTTCACTTTTTTAAATGCTTATCTACAATCCACCAAACTGGTTTCACAACCAGATCAGACCCCAACCCTAAAACAGAAGACTCTGAAGTCTCTTTTTGCTGTATAGTCTAGACTCTGACTTGCAGCTGAGTGAGAGCTTCAGGGTAGAATCCAAGCCCAAGGACTCAACCTGTCTTCACCTACCTATAAAAGTACAGGTCAGCTAACTGATGAAACCTCGGGCCATGAGCTTTTATGCAAGTTCAACCATCAACATATCCTGTGAACTAGGGCATACTACCTGCATCTAAACCTTTATCCATAAATTGAGAAGAGTGAAAGCTCTCACTGACTTCACAGAATTGCCACAGGGAAAACTCAGAATGTCTGCAGAGCCCTTTGGAAATGCCAGATGACCTCTTTGGAAGTACCTCTTTCAATGCAGCAGGAAATGTTCTATAACAGAGACCAGCATAAAAGTGATATAGAAAAAAAAAGAAAAAACCATCTGGAGCACATCAGTTTCTGACCTCTGGGTCTTTGACAAAATCTGGGTAGATGTTTTTTTCTGGTACACCAGTCTTCAAAAATATATGATTCCTTTATACTAAATGGAAGGGAGAGGTGGAGAAGAGAGGAGAGATGGTCCCTATTTCAGAAAACATGCACAGAATCTCATTAAAAATATACTGTTAAATCTATTATGAATTTTGAAAATCATTCTAATATTTCACAGAAAAACAGGTCAAGTAATTTCTTCAGGTTAATTCAGTTTGTTGGCTCCAGAAGTGGGCTACAATTGAAGGTAGAGTTTCCTATTATGGACAGTGCTTAAGCAAAGGCTGGGTAACCATTTGGTTAAGATGTAGTAAAGAGCATTGAAGCTTACAGTGGTGAGGGACTAGGTATCCTTTAAGGCCACTGATTCATTTGGCAAAAATATATTTAAAATCATCTATCTTGTGCTGATTACAAAGATGGCTCCAATTATTCCCCTTCCCACATTAGTATCCCTCGCCATGTAACTTTTGCATCTATTCCCATCAAAGGGTGAAGGCTTCCCCCTTCCCACCTCCTTGAATCTGGGTGGATTTTGTGACTGACTTTGGCCAATAGAATATAGTAGATGCAACCTTGTGCCACTTCTGAGCCCAGGTTTCAAGAAGTCTTGTCCTCTTGCAACCCTGACCAGCTACCATGAGAAAAAGCCTGGACCAGCCTGAGTGATGTGTGATCATCACCCCCATCACACCAGCTAATCATCATCCAACCACAAGACATGAAAGTGAGACCATTCTAGACCAGTCAGCCAGTCCCCTTCTGACCAGCCAGCTGACCACACACACATGAACACAACTCACTGAGATCAGCAGAACTTTACCTACATCAGCAGAACTAACAAACCCCATAGACTTATGTCCAATGATAAAAATAGTTCACCCTTGAACAACATGGGTTTGAACTTCACGGGTCCACTTATACAGAGAATTTTTTCAGTGAATATATTGGAATTATTTTGAGATTTGCAACGGTTTGAAAAAACTTGCAGGTGAACCTCATAGCCTAGAAATATGGGGGAAAATTAAGAAAAAATTAGGTATATAGATACGAATATGTAAATATTCATGCAACATAAAAACTATGTGTTAATCAACTGTTTATGTTATGAGCAAGGCTTCCAGTCAATGGTAGGCTATTAGTAGTTAAGTTTGGGGGGAGTCAAAAGTTATACACAAATTTTCAACTGTGCAAGGGATCAGACCCCCTAACCTCCATGCTGTTCAAGGGTCAATTGTACTTACTGTTTTAAGCCACTGAGTTTTGGGGATTTTGATATACAGCAATAGCTACCCAATCAGACATGGGAATAGACAACATGGAACAAGATGGATGACCCTAAACGTCATTTCCTACCCTAGGAGTAAATGATTCTTTTAAAATTCCAGGACTTATCACCTTTTT